>NC_141388.1:13876085-14306687 GCF_017979445.1 Akebia trifoliata | reverse complement strand
CCCTCTATTTGTGACTGTCTTTGTCGTACTGTGCCAACATGCATCCCATAGCTTCTTTCGTTACTAACAAATAAAGGAGAAGAGGTTCACCCGAGGTAGGCAGAACCAAAATGGGTGGATTTGAGAGATACTCCTAAACTTGATCGAAGGCTTTTTGGTATTGCTCATTCCATATTGTCGGCTCGTTCTTCTTGAGAAGCTTAAATATAGGTTCGCACACATTGGTGAGTTGAGCGATGAATCTGTTGACATAATGAATTCTGCCCAAGAACCGTCGAATATGCTTTTCAGTCTTAAGAGGTGCCATTTCTTGTATAGCTTTAATTTTTTCAAGGTCCACTTCAATCCCCATTTGACTAACCACAAATCCTAACAATTTTCCAGAAGTCACTCCAAATACGCATTTTTGAGGGTTGAGACGCAATTAGTATTTTTGAATCCTTATGAAAAACTTCTTTAGTGCAGCGACGTATCCTGATCGTTCTTTGGATTTCATAATCATGTCATCCACATAAACCTCGACTTCCTTGTGTATCATGTTGTGTAATAAGGTCGTAGCTGCTCTCTGATAGGTGGCCCTAGCATTCTTCAAGTCAAAAGGCATGACTTTATAGCAAAAGGTTTCCCATTGCGTGACAAATGATGTATTTTGCATGTCATGAGGATCCATCTTTATTTAGTTGTACCTTGAAAATCTATCTATAAACGAAAGCATGGCATGCCTTGCTATATTATTGACCAATACATCTATATGAGGTAACGGAAAGCTATCCTTTGGACTGGCCTTATTTAAATCTCTGAAATCCACACACATTCTCACTTTCCCATCTTTTTGGGAACTGAGACTACATTAGCAATCCATTCTGGGTACTCCACTTCTTCTAAGAATCTAGTATTGATCTGCTTAGTGACCTCTTCCTTAATCTTCAAAGTCCATTCTGACTTCAGACGTAGGAGTTTCTACTTTATTGGCCGAGCATTGGGATGCAATGGAATCCGATGTTGAACAATATCCGTACTTACTCCTAGTATGTCCTCATATGACCACGCGAATAAGTCTTTGAACTTTTTGAGTAAATTCACTATCCATTCGCGTTCCTCGGGAGATAAGGTGACTCCCATTTGAATCTCATGAGGATTTGCTTTAGTCTCGAGATTGACTAGTTCTGTTTCTTCCATTACAGGTTGAGCCCGATGTTCATCTTCTTGTTTAAGTAATTTAACTAATTCGATAGGAGTTTCTTCATCAGAAGATTCGTCCTTCGAAGTCAAATTATCAGTTAAATCATTATTGCACTCGGGGTAGTCAAAAACTTCTTTTATTTCATTAAAGATAAATGGGGTGACATGACTTACTGCTGACTTGACAGACTTAACATGACTAGACTCAACATTCAGCAAAGGACTCATTACATGGTAATTGGAAAGAGACCCGACTGCGGGTTTGATTACAAACTATGGGTTTTGAGTACCACTCTTGACTGACAAGACTGATATGTTTCCTTCTTCGAGAAACATTTGAGAAATATTTAGTGAATCCACGGTTGTCTACCAATCATCTGCTCCTCTGAATTCTTCAGATACCTCATCTTCTTCCTTTTAGGCCAACTCATCTTAAAGAAAATCTCAAATCATAATGGACGAACACTCGTGACGTGATCGATGAAGGGTTCTAGAAAATCATAATAAGGGAAATCTTCTCCTGCTTTCATGAAGTGACCATTAAGGGTTTTGCTATAAGGCTTCATTTTGATCATATCAGTGACATGCCCTTGTCTTATCACATTTGCCTTATCTTTCCTTACTTTCTAATATAGGGCCCAATCTTCTTTGGTAGGTTCGTACCCCAATCCGAATGTCCCAACTACTTCTTGAATGGCTGGTGCAGCTTTGATCCCGCGCTGTCTAAGCCCATGCCTAGGAAGAACTTCATGATTTTGAATATGCTAGCCATACAATAGCTAAATGTATTATCGATAGGAACGAGCTCTTTTGTAGAATTATCCCACTAAATAGCATGAATATTTTCAAATTAAAATCCGTTGAGTTGTATTTTTTTTTGTTCGGGTTGAATTTCAGAAAACGATTTATCCTTGGTTTCTATATCGTTCAAAATCTCTATAATTTTGGCATCCCCATAAAGTGTGATCACCAAATCGTCCTTGATGAATTTAATCTTCTGATGCAAAGTAGAAGGTACAACTTTAAGCTGATGAAACCACAATCTCCCTAGTAATGGTTGAATGATGACTGAATATCCAAGACTTGGAATTTCACAGGAAAATCTGCTATACCCGTAGATATTCCTAGCTATAAAGTCCTTAATACATCCATTTTCGTATTATCGTAAGAAGTCTTCTATCTTGAATCTGAGGCAAGTTGCGATCTTCAAAGGACAGACATTTAGTGCACTTCCATTATCTACCAAAACTAGAGGGATTCTTATTCCATTGCAATCAATTGTAATGTGTAGCGGCTTCGTGTGGATCAACCCTTCTTTTGGGAGATCTGAGTCTGAGAATGATAGACTATTTTCAACATAGGTTGCCCCTACTATACTGGTTACTTGATCCGAAGTGGTGCCCAGGGAAATTTAGGTTATGCTTAATACTTTGATAACAGCTTCCCTGTGAGTTGTGGAGGCCATGAGCAAACCCCAAACTGAAATGTTGGCTCTTGTTGGCTCTTGCCTTTTTTAGCTGTTTGATCACAACATCATCCTCTTCAATGGTTTCCTTGATAGGATCCATTTTTTCCTTCCCTGCCAAGGCTACTAGATCATCAAAGCTGAGTACTAGTGGTTTAAAGACTATACCTCCCCGTGTTACAAGCTTCACTTCATTACAAGAGAGTGAAAATGGCTCGTTTTCTTCGGCCAACAAGTAAGGATCTTCATCTATTATAGTGAATGGATTTTTTGAAATCATTTGTGTCAAGAGATAACTGGTATATGATGGGCTATCGTAGTAAGGTAGGGAGAGACAGTACTTCTCATCTATGACTAGATCAAATGGCTCATAGCTTGTGGCATAAACTTCGTCAGTGAAAGCTATTCTGACAAGGGGATAACTGGGTGGTTTGGCGTAGATTGGATATATGAGAGAGGTTGGGTCGAATGGTAATTGGGTGTTGGAGACCATATTAAATGTTGACAGAGGTTGATATGCAAGTAGTGGATTGGTAGTGACCTTTGGCGGTGTTGGGGTAGGAATGATGACTTTTTTATCATCAATGAGATTTTGGCCTAGATTGGATTGATGACCTGTCCTAAATAAAACCAAAAAATATGCTGATAGCACCCCTAAACGTAAAGTAAAATCTTTGGCCTTCTTGTGAGGTTCCAGAGGTTAAGGAGTTCGGTGTACTTCTAGAAGTCTTCGCATGTTCAATAAATAGTGATTTGTGAATCCTCTTGCTTTTTTAGGCTTAACCCCTAATCCTTTCGAGAGTTCTTTTGTGAATTTGGATTTTGATGGAATATGAATCATTAAACCCAATGTGCTTATCCCCATAATATCGCAAAAATCTTCGTGAGTTGGACAAAGTGTGACTGAACCAAAATGAAATACATGGTAATTCGGGTCCTAGAAATTGGCCACAACATATAAGAGATTCTAGTTAACAGTTACTGACTTGAGGGAGAATACACTTTGAAGTCCATATGCACCAAAATTGTAGTTCTTGACAGTGGTGAATGCATCTAAGCCTCTTTCTATCAACAATTGCATATCATCATGAGCCATCTAACCAAAAGAAACTAACTCCCATGACAGACACATTAAAATAAGAAATATCTATTTTTTTGTTCGATCTTTAATGTGATTCAACCATTTTGATTTAAAGAAAGGTCTGATCTATTGAATAGAATTAGTCAGAAAAAGAAGTTCAGTTACTACATTCGGACCAATTTTACCCAATGGATTCAAAAAATGATATATCACCTCATTGACATTTAATTGAACCAATTAACTCAATCGGCTCGTATATTGATCTGAAAGATCAACTTAGCAATTGGGCTAATGGGTTGAAAAATGATTGGCCAACACAACTTTTTCAATTACATTTATTGGGTTGGACCGATATTGTGAGTTCCATTTGAGTGGTGTGGATCGGTCCACGTACTTACCTTCTGGTTAGATTAAAGAAAGGCAACCCGAGAGCACTTATGATTTTTTGAATCGTGGCCTAATAGAATCGCGCCTAAGTTCTAGGCTTACTATATGATTGAAACTAGGTTAAGACAAAGCTTAGGTCGTTTCTACCCAAAATACTGATATATTATCCTAGTTTTACCTGGTCAAGCAGTACGTGGTGCTCCAGTTTGATATACCCAAAGGTACTGTACTGAAGTTGTAGCGTTCATGGGCATCCCCCTTATCCCGAATGACCAGGTTAGCTTCGATCCGACTACTGGGTTTATAGGAACATGATATAATACAAATATGAGTATGCATGCTCGTGAGTATGTGTAAAGGGATAAAATACACTTGGGGCATTTTTTGCAAATATCCAACCATACAAATCAAATATATCCAGTCATCAATCCAATAAACAGAGATAAACAATTGAACATATCTAATTACATGCCAATGAAAGAAAGGATAAAATCTAACCTAATCTAAGATTCTCATTGAGTCAACTGGGTTGACTCAAGAAAAAAGTCAACCTAAGGATAGTCTAGGATCGGGTTAAGTTTGACTTAAATATCCCAAGTGGAGTCGCCACTAAAATCGCCTAGACTCCCGTAGTCGTACATAAAATAACGGATAGGGGTCTGATTACATATCTCATGAATTTTTAAAGAATAGGGAATTACCACCTAGTTTAAGTCTAGGAACCAAAATTAACACCAAAGGGATATGGGTTGGTCCATAGATCAGAAAGATGGGTAAAGGGGTTACGGGTTTCGGAAGATGTTAGGCATCGAACTTGCCCGATCGACATGATCGGTCTCTACTACGATCCAAAACGAACCTATAGTCAACGGGATAAGACTATGATCCAATCATCATTGTTGATTTATGTCGAATTTGTCAAACGAATCTTATGGTCAAAATAATTACATAGATTCTCGAATTTCGCATAAAGGAATCTCACGATTTAATAAGGCTTATGTAGCGCCAAATATTAATGGATCAATTCAGTCACATTTTGAATAATATGATATCGATTTTCAATGCCATGTATACAAAATTAGTGAATTAGCTCATTGACGACATTTTATCAAAGAAATTCAATTTTGGAATCGCCACGTGTATTAAAATCAGTGAATTGACTCACAACTTATTAATTAAAGAAATCTTGATTTTTTTTTAATTGCCACGTATATTAAAATCAATCCGACAATTGATGACCTGTCCTAAATAAAATCAAGAAATATGATGATAGCACCCCTAAACGTAAAGTAAAGTCTTTGGCCTTCTTGTGAGATTCCAGAGGTTCAGGAGTTCGGTGTACTTCTAGAAGTCTTCGCATGTTCAATAAATCGTGATTTGTGAATCCTCTTGCTTTTTTAGGCTTAACCCCTAATCCTTTCGAGAGTTCTTTTGTGAATTTGGATTTTGATGGAATATGAATCATTGAACCCAATGTGTTTATCCCCATAATATCGAAAAAATCTTCGTGAGTTGGACAAAGTGTGACTGAACCAAAATGAAATACATGGTAATTCGGATCCCAGATATTGGCCACAACATATAAGAGATTCTAGTTAACAGTTACTGACTTGAGGGAGAATACATTTGAAGTCCATATGCACCAAAATTGTAGTTCTTGACAGTGATGAATGCATCTAAGGCTCTTTCTATCAACAATTGCATATCATCATGAGCCATCTATCCAAAAGAAACTAACTCCCATGACTGACACATTAAAATAAGCAATATCTATTTTTTGTACAATCTTTAATGTGATTCAACTATTTTGATTTAAAGAAAGGTCTGATCTATTAAATAGAATTGGTAAGAAAAAGAAGTTCAGTTACCACATTCGAACCGATTTTACCCAATGAATTCAAAAAATGATATATCACCTCATTGACATTTAATTGAACCAATTAACTCGATCGGCTCGTATATTGATCTGAAAGATCAACTTAGCAATTGGGTTAATGGGTTGAAAAATGATTGGCCAACACAACTTTTCAATTACATTTATTGGGTGGACCGATATTGCGAGTTTCATTTGAGTGGTGTGGATCGGTCCACCTACTTACCTTTTGGTTAGATTAAAGAAAGGTAACCCGAGAGCACTTATGATTTTTCGAGTCATGGCCTAATAGAACCGCGCCTAAGTTCTAGGCTTACTATATGATTGAAACTAAGTTAGGACAAAGCTTAGGTCGTTTCAACCCGAAATACTGATATATTATCCTAGTTTTACCTGGTCAAACAGTACGTGGTGTTCCAGTTTGATATACCCAAAGGTACTGTACTGAAGTTGTAGCGTTCATGGGCATCCCCCGTATCCCGAATGACCAGGTTAGCTTCGATCCGACTACTGGGTTTATAGGAACATGATATGATACAAATATGAGTATGCATGCTTGTGAGTGTGTATAAAGGGATAAAATACGCTTGGGGCATTTTTTGCAAATATCCAACCATACAAATCAAATTATCCAGTCATCAATCCAATAAACAGAGATAAACAATTGAACATATCTAATTACATGCCAATGAAAGAAAGGATAAAATCTAATCTAATCTAAGATTCTCATTGAGTCAACTGGGTTGACTCAAGAAAAAAGTCAACCTAAGGATAGTCTAGGATCGGGTTAAGTTTGACTTAAATATCCCAAGTGGAGTCGCCACTAAAATCGCCTGGACTCCTGTAGTCGTACATAAAATAACGGATAGGGGTCTGATTACGTATCTCATGAATTTTTAAAGAATAGGGAATTACCACCTAGTTTAAGTCTAGGAACCAAAATTAACACCAAATGGATATGGGTTGGTCCATAGATCAGAAAGATGGGTAAGGGGTCAGGTTACGGGTTTCGGAAGATGTTAGGCATCGAACTTGCCCGATCGACATGATCGGTCTCTACTACGATCCAAAACTAACCTATAGTCAACGGGATAAGACTATGATCCAATCATCATCGTTGATTTATGTCGAATTTGCCAAACGAATCT
This sequence comes from Akebia trifoliata, assembly GCF_017979445.1. Taxonomy (NCBI): domain Eukaryota; kingdom Viridiplantae; phylum Streptophyta; class Magnoliopsida; order Ranunculales; family Lardizabalaceae; genus Akebia; species Akebia trifoliata. The sequence goes on along the minus strand of NC_141388.1, from coordinate 14,299,551 downwards.
TATGGTCAAAATAATTACATAGATTCTCTAATTTCGCATAAAGGAATCCACGATTTAATAAGGCTTATGTGGCGCCAAATATTAATGGATCAATTCAGTCCCATTTTGAATAATATGAAATCGATTTTCAATTCCATGTATACAAAATTAGTGAATTAGCTCATTGACGACATTTTATCAAAGAAATTCGATTTTGGAATCACCACATGTATTAAAATCAGTGAGTTGACTCACAACTTATTAATTAAAGAAATCTTGATTTTTTTAATTGCCACATGTATTAAAATCAGTGAGTGTCACATGTTTTTTTATAAAAAAATTCGATTTAGAATTTCCAATGCATTCAAAAAATCAGTGAGTTGACTCACGTGCCCATTTCGTAGAAAAATTCGATTTGAAATTTTTAACGCACACAAAAATCAATGTTATTCCTTCATTAGACACCAGGTGTCCTAGGAATTTCACCTTCTAGAGTCAGAACTCACACTTGCTAAACTTGGCATATATCTTATGCTCTCGTAGAATCTTTAGTGTTATGCTGAGGTGTCTCTCGTGATCCTCCCTCGACTTAGAGTAGATTAGTATGTTATCTATGAATACAATGACAAATTTTTTGAGGTGCTCCCAAAATACCTGATGCATCAGATCCATAAATGCTATCAGTGCATTCGTTAGACCGAAATATATCACTAGATACTTGAAGTGTTCTAGTATAGCTCGAAATGTAGTTTTCGGAACATCCACTTCTCGAATTCTCAACTGGTGGTACCCTGATCTCAAATGAATCTTAAAATAATATTGGGCACCTCTTAATTGGTCGAACAGATCGTCGATGTGCGAGAGGGGGTACCTATTCTTGATCGTTACTTGATTTAGCGTCCGGTAGTCAATACATAATCGAAGTGATCCATCCTTCTTCTTGACAAATAAAATCGGTGCTCCTCAGGGTGAAGAACTCGATCGAATAAATCCCAAATTAGTAAGCTCATCAATCTATACTTTAAACTCTTGAGTTTTTACCGGGACCATTCGGTATGGTGCAATGGAAATAGGCCACGTTCCTAATACCAAATCGATAAAGAATTCTATCTCACAACATAAAGGAAAACCCGATAACTCGTCTGGAAAAACATCCCCGAATTCCCTTACTACCTCAACCATATCCGTTGATGTCTCTAGCTCTAATATACTCAAAGTTCCCAACTGGTTGTATAAAAGATCGTTTCTTCTATACTTGGATCCTCGAACCTTGACTTTTGGATATCCCGATCATTTAAAGACTACTGATCTCGCGAAACAGTCGACGTGGGCATGGTTCTGTACTAGCCAATCCATCCCCAAAATGACATCAAAGTTAGAATAATCTAATGTCATGAGGTCGGTGCTCATCTCCTTGTCATTTATCCTAATTACACAGTTTCGACATAATTTTTAAGCTATCTGTCAATCTCCCAACGATGTAGATAGTTTCATTACCTGGTCTGTGTCAGAAATCTCTAATTTTAGCAATCGTGCAATCTCAATGGAAATATATGATCTAAAAGAATCGATATCAAATAAAATTCGAATCTTAATATTGGAAATCAAAATTGTACCTTCTAGTACTTCGTCCAAAATTGGTATCTTCTCTTAAGTCAGATGATAAACTCTACGTTGGGGTCTAGGAATCACCCCCGATTGTGACTGTGATGAAGGGTATTTTATCCTGATATGTCCCATCTACCAGCATCAAAAGTATGCCAATGGTCTTGTCTGTATAAGTCTTTACGAGGTGGGTGGTCTCAGAATCTGTTAGAATGGTCCCATTGGCCCTGCTGGCCTCACTAGAGACCCAACTGGTCCATAACTCGATGGTGTATGAGCTCGATACTGAGAATAGATGGGTATAGAGGCACTTGGTCTCAAAAACATCAGCTTCTTGGCCTAATCAGCCCTAGAAGGAAAAGAAGCCTAGGGTCAGCTAGTCTGCCCCCTCGAAGTCTACAACTTCATATCTTCTCGCTCAACCCTCTGAGCTCAAGTCACTGTGTCTCTATAGCTGGTGGTCTCGATCACTACCATCCTGGCCCTTAGGTAGGCTTGCAGTCCTCTGAAAAATCTATGAGCCTTCTACAGATCAGTCGGAATGAGCTCGGGTGCGTATCGTGATAATCTAGTAAACTTCAGCTCGTAATCCGTAACAAATAGATTGCCTTACACCAACCATGAGAATTCCTGATGCTTAAACTCTCGAGTCATCTCGGATATGAATCTGTTTAAGAGCATTCTCTCAAAATCAAACCACTCGAAAAGTCCATCCCTTAAAACATTCCTCTTAAAATGCCACCAATGGTTGGCATCCCCGTCAAACCGGACAGCAGCCACCGGTACCCACTGGTCTCTCGGGCACTGCATGGTACTTAAGATGTCTTGAGTCCTCAAAATCCACTCCTCGACCTCAGTCGGGTCGGAAGAACTTCCCAAGTTTGGTGGATGCAGTCGTTGGAAGTTCTGTAGACACATCCCCAGATCTGTCTGTGCTTGGGGTAGGGGAGTTCTTGCAGCCCTCAACTGTTCAACCTATGGTCGTTGTTCGTGTGGTGGCTCTGGGGGTAGAATAGGGGTCAACCTCTTATGAAGAAGCCTAGCGTTCTCTCAACTCAACCACCTCTATAGCTAGTCTTGCGCAGCTCTAGCATCTTCTCTCTAAACTTATTCTGAGACTCAACCATCTGTCCCATAAACAACATTAGTTGTGCTATCGGATTGGGGGTCTAATCCGATGCTTGACCCGCTTCTACTGTAGTTTGACTTCTCCCTCGGCCTCTGTTTCTGCCTGTCCAATCATCTCATTTCTGTTCATCAGTAACAAGACATTTATTATTATAAGGCTAAGGTTATTTTTACAGGAGAATTAATCGATAACTTAAGTAGGAATTTAGTAATGAACATCATTTACATTACTACAGAACAAACCTAGGATCCTATCTTAGTCATACTAGGCTCTATGGACTCTTGACACGGAAAAGTTTGTAATCCTAATATGGAACACTAATGAGTTCTGATACCATCTGTGGTGCCCCGCCAAATACTACCAAAATTCCAAAGGTCAAATCTCAATGTAATAGGTAGCACATCGAAATTTTGACATGATTCCCTCTATTTATGTTAGCCTTCCACGGATGTGTCCCAGTGCTCATCAGGTAGTTGACTTTGATTGTCGATCTGACCAACCAGATACTCCTCGACTGATGGCTCAACACTCGCCTTACCAATTGTAGGCTCTACAACTAAATAATAATGGAAGGAAAAGGTAAGTAACAATGGTTACACAATAGGCCCACAAACAATTCCTACTAATAAGCTCACCTAACATAATCGAGTAATAAAACTGAATCCTTTTAAATTATGCAAGTTTTACAAATGAAACTATGATTAACTGGTACATATAGCTAGGGGTGAACAACTAAATAGTTTTAAAATTTCACATAACATCAGTCATCCATACTCATTGTACATTTTCATTCTTATGCAAATATAATTGATAACATTGAAATGGTAGACATGCTTTGTCGTTTATAATTCAAAATATAACCACAGATACACATTACAAAATGGTGGAATAAATAGAATTAGAGAGTTGAGATTCACGACTGGATCGCTCCCAGTCGAGACATAATGTTACAATTTTTTACTGGATTTTAGTTCCTAATTTTGTAGTCGGTCATTACTCTTACCACACTTGGTGACCATTTATCCGGCTCAGGTGGACAGTTTGACGTGATCGTAAGCAATGGGTCTCTTTTCAATGTGTCAGAACGTTCGACTACTACTAGATTGTTAGTGATCACTGACCAATCATCTTCGTTTATACCTATCAGGCGTGCATGTGATTTACTGGTAAACATAGAGAAGAATGGACCCAGATTCCAGTTGTGAGTCTACTCTTATACGTGTCCCATACCACGTATGAGCTTGGTGGTCCCTATCGTACATCCCAGGAAAATACACCACTCCAGATGATATGAGTACTATCCCTTCAGGCATTCACAAACTCTTTAACGACTAACAAAATAGCTACATATATATATATATATATTCGAAACAAAAGAGAAATTAAAATAACAAGGTTGAGAATGGATATCCAATTCTTACCATACAACAATGGCCCCCCGGCCTAAAATAAATAACAGAACTCAGCACCTCTACGCTAACAGAATTTAAATAAACATGTAATCCTTTCATTATTCTTGGATATCCCTTCACCAACCTACACACAACATCCAATGTAAAATGCAGACATCACCTATCGGGTGTGATTCTAACATTTTATCATTTCATCCTTTTCCCATTCTTCAATGTTTTCACTTCTCAACTTTTCAAATCAAACCTTTCTTTTTCAAGCTTTCAAATTTACTATGATCATTCATACAAAAAATTATCAATTTCATGTTAAAACGAGATCCCAATAGGTATGGAAAGGCAAACTACCAAAATTGGGAAAATTTGTCAAAATTTGACTAAGTGTCAAAAATTCACTTTTTCAAAGTTCTCGAAATTGAAAATGGATTTTTAGAAATGAAAGCCTTGAGATAAGATTCGACACCATATAATTTTTATAGTCTAATTCAAAGTAACGCGAAAGATATTAACTTTTAAAAATTATCGAAAACGTTAAAATTTACGTTTTGTTCTTGAAAGAAAAATTTAAATTTTGATCATTTGAGATTTGGATCTTGAAATCACTCCCATTATTCTAAAATAGGGGGTAAAACCATAATTTATTAAATAACTTAAAGAGGACATTTATTTAAAAGTTTTTAATGAAATGAAGGGTGGGAAAATATGTATAAGTCATGAGGAAGACAACCCAAAAGTCAGAAGTAGTTTTGATAAAATTATGTTGGTGGCTATCGGTGGCAGAAGTATGATTCTGTCAGTGGGATTGATAGAATGGCCTTCGACAGGTGTCGGTGGCACCGATAGCACTAAACCATTTCACAAAATTTTGATTTTTCGATCTATTTTTTTAGTTTTTCTTCCGTTCTTCGAACCCTTCAACCCACTTATAGATTTATTATCAAAACTTGATAAAAACACATCAATCTCTAATACTAACATGAATTTAAAATCAAACACAAGATTTCTTCGATTTATAAATAACAAACATATTCGATAAAAATTCCTAAATGCATATTTCAAAATCTAAGGTTATTACTAAGAATCAAAATCCCCTACTTGATTTGTGATTGTCGAGGGTGATGAGCTAGCACAAGATTCAAGTGAGACCGCAAGGAATTTGAAATTTGGTGAACTTGATTGTCAATGGTTGGGTTGATGTCGAAACCCTCGATGAAGATGTTCTTCTTCTTCTTACGACGATGGACGAGCTCTCCTCTAAATGGGTAAGAATTCATGTGGGTAATACTGAATCAACACGCTCTTTTTGGGTGAAGGACCAAAAGAAAGAAAAGAAAACGAGGGTTGAATGGGGTGAAAACGTGAAGCTCGACAATGTCGACGACTTTTTCTTTTTCAGCGACGATCTACATAGGCTTGATCGCGATGGATTTGGATGAGATTGGGTTGAAACCCTAGGGTTGAGAAAAGTGTAGGTTTGGGTTCTTTAGAGAAGAGAGAAAGAAATGAGATAAAAATAAGGTTAACTTTCTTTTATAAAAGGTTGACGGCACTTTTGGCATTTTCCTCTAGTTTTTATTTTTGACGGTAACTCAACTATCCGGACTCGAAAAATATCGAATGAATATTATAGTTCAAATATTTTTTCGTTACGGACCTAACGGTGATGTCGAATTTTTTTTATTATTATTCTAAAAAAATTTCACTATTTTAGGTCCCACTTAACATGAAATTCGAGAATTTTTATAACTCTTTCATCCGAACTCGAATTCGTACTTGCTTATAGGCTAAAGTATATATATTTTGAGCTTTTTAAATCCGATGGTAAAGTCGATTTTCATTGAAAATGAACATAACAATATCCGAGTATTTTAATCTAAGTTTTTCCTTTAGGAATTTTTCACAATTTCACTATCAAGTTCCCTCGAGATACGAGTTAAAAACTCGGGGTATTACATTTTTCCCCCTTAATAAAAATTTCGTCCTCGAAATTAAAATCATACCTTAGTCTCGGAATAGCTTTGGGTACCTAGCTTGCATCTCTGCCTCTTTTTTCCAAGTGATTTCTTCAATATTGTGGTGCCTCCACAATACTTTGACTAAAGGAATAGCTTTGGATTTAAGGTTCTTTACTCTCCTATCAAGTATCTGTATCACACCTTCCTCGTATGATACGTCATCGTCTACCTCTAAGTTCCACAAGTCTACCACATGTGAAGGGTCTGGCAAGTATTTATTTAACATGGACACGTGGAATACATTGTTAACCTGCTCAAGCTGTAGTGGTAGAATCAATCTGTAAGCTACTAGACCTACCCGTTCAACTATCCCGAATGGTGCCACAAACCACGACTTTAACTTGGCCTTCACACCAAACTTGGAGGGTCCTCTTCGAGACGATACATTCAAGAATACTTTATCCCCAACTTGAAATTCCAACGATCTGCTTCATTTGTCTACATAGCTTTTCTGTTTAGTCTGAGTAGTTTTTAGTCTGTCCCATATAATGCATATTGTCTCAGTAGTTTCCTCAACAATCTCGGGCCCTAACACCGTGGCATCTCCTGTCTTTTCCCAACATATCGGTGATCGACACGGCCTATCGTATGAAGCCTCGAATGGTTTCATGCCGATACTAGCTTGGAAGTTGTTATTATAGAACTCCACCAACGGTAAGTGACGCTTCCAACCTCTCCCAAAATCCAAAACACGTGTTCGTAGGATGTCTTCTAAAATCTGAATGACTTGTTCAAATTGCCCATCAGACTGTGGGTGAAAAGTTGTACTGAAGTTCAACTGAGTACCCATGATTTTGTGTAGACTCTCTCAGAACCGAGAAATAAATCTAGGATCCCTATTTGACACGATAGAAACTGCCATCCCATGTAGTCGAACTATCTCAGCTACGTAGATCTGGCTGAGTCTATCAAAGCCAAATGAAACTCGGATTGGGATGAAATGTGTCGATTTCGTTAATCGATCCACAATCAACCATATGGCATCTGACTCATCACTGGCTCTCGGTAACCCTACTACAAAATCCATGGTCACGTGCTCCCATTTCCATTCCGTTATGGGTAATGGTTGGAGTAAGCTTGCTGGGTAGCAATGTTCTACCTTGACTTACTTGCAAGTTAGGCATCTACCTACATATTCTGCGATTACCTTCTTCATACCCGAACACACCAAAATTTCTTCGTAAATATTTATACATTTACATACCTCCTGGGTGGATAGAATATCATGAACGATGTTCCTCACGAAGTATGTCGGACCTCAATTGTGAGTCTTGCGGTATCCACATCCTACCTCGAAATCTAAGAACCTCATCTGATCATTTCAACCAATATAGGTCGGTCAGGTCCCTAGCTCTCAGTTCATATTCTCTCGCATCTTCATATATTTTTTGTGCTTTATTAATCCATGTTATCAACTCATTTTCAATACTCAATGTACCCAAGAAACTGTGCGATCTATACTTTTTTCTCGAAGCTTCAAACACTGTTTCTATGGCTTGCTTAAGCAATTGCCATTCTTTCACCATCATATGAGCTACAGTGTTTCTACTCAACGTGTCGGCAACCACATTGGCTTTCCCCTGGTGGTACTCAAGGGTAAAGTCGTAGTCCTTGAGGCACTCCATCCAACGTTGTTATTTCATATTTAATTCTCGTTGTAATAATATGTACCTGAGGCTCTTATGATCGGAGAATACTTCAAACTTCTCTCCGTATAGGTAATGTTTCTAAATACGTAATGTGAACACTATAACAACTAATTCCAGGTCATGAACAGGATAATTCTTTTCATGATTCTTCCACTTCCTATATGCATATGCTACTACCTTCCCAAACTACATCAATACAGCTCCCAAACCAATCCCAGAACCGTCTGTAAAAATTATCAGACCTTCACCTGGAGTTGGTGATACTAAAATTGGAGCGGTCATCAATTTTTTTTTCAATTCTTAAAATGCAGTCTTGCACTTGTCATCCTACTCAAATAGAATATTTTTCTGCATCAATCTGGTCAATGATGCTGCAAGAGTGGAGAATCCCTTAATAAACATTCTATAGTAGACGGTCATCCCAAGAAAAATCCTAATATCTGTCATTGTCTTCAACTGCTTCCACATCAACAAGGCTTCAACCTTAGAAGGGTCTACTGCTATTCCTTCATTGGATACCACGTGTCCTAGGAATTTCACCTTCTGGATCCAGAACTCATACTTGCTAAACTTGGCATATAGCTTATGTTCTCGTAGAATCTGTAGTGTGACCCTGAGGTGTCTCTCATGATCCTCCCTTGACTTAGAGTAGGTTAGTATGTCATCTATGAATACAATGATAAATTTGTTGAGGTGCTCCCAAAATACCAGATGCATCAAATCCATAAATAATGTGTGTGCATTCGTCAATTGAAAGACATTACTAGATACTCGAAGTGTCCTAGTCTGGTCGGAAATGCAGTCTTCGAAACATCCGCTTCCCGAATTCTCAACGGGTGGTACTCGGATAGTAAATCGATCTTAGAAAAATATTGGGCACCTTATAATTGGTCTAACAGATCATCGATGCATGGGAGGAGGTACTTATTCTTGATGGTCACTTGATTTAGCTTCCAGTAGTCAATACATAATCGATCGAATAAACCCCAAGTTAGTAAGCTCCTCAATCTGCATTTTCAACTCTAGGTTTCTATCGGGGCCATTCGGTGTGGTGCAATGGAGATAGGTCTTGTGCCTGGGACCAAATCAATAGAGAACTCTATCTCACTACATGGAAGCAAATCCGGTAATTCGTCTAGAAAAACATCACCAAATTCCCTTACTACATCATCCAAATCCATCGATGTCTTTAGCTCCGATATACTCAAAGTTCCCAACTGGTTGTATAAAATACCATATCTTATATACCTGGATTTTCGAACCTTGACTTTCGGATATCTCGACCATCTAAAGACTACTGATCTCGCGAAACAATCAATATAGGCATGGTTCTGTACTAGCCAATCCATCCCCAAAATGAAATCAAAGTCAAAACAATCTAATGTCATGAGGCCGGTACTTATCTCTTGGTCATCTATCTTAATTACATATTTTCGACATAATTTCTAAGCTATCTGTCGATCTCCCAATGATACAGATAGTTTCATTACCCGGCCCATGTCAGAAATCTCTAATTCTAGCAACCGTGCAATCATAGTGGAAATATATTATCTAGAAGAACCAGTATCAAATAAAACTTGAATCTTAATATTTGAAATCAAAATTGTACCTTCTAGCACTTCGTCCGAAACTGGTATCACCTCCTAAGTCAAATGATAAACTCTACCCTGGGATCTAGGAATCACTCCAGACTATTGCTGTAATGAAGGGCAATTTCTCTTGATATCTCCCGTCTGCCAGCACCCAAAGCATGCCAATGGTCCCATTGTATAGGTCTCTGCAGGGTGGGTGGTCTTAGAATCTGTTTGGTTAGTCCCCTTGGCCCTGCTAGCCTGACTGGAGCCCCAACTGGTCCATAACTAGGTGATGTAGGAGTTCTATATTGAGAATACATGGGTACAAAGGCACTTGGTCTCAAAAACATTGGCCTCTTGGCCAAATCAGTCCTAGGAGGAAAAGAAGCCTGGGGTTAACTAATCTTCCCCCTTGAAGTCTGCAACTCCATCTCCTCTCGCTCAACCCTCTAAGCTCGACTCAATGTGTCTCTATAGCTAGTAGTCTCCATCACTTATATCTGGGCCCTTAGGTAAGGTCGCAATCCTCTGAAAAATCTACATGCCTTCTATAGATCAGTCGGAATGCGCTAAGGTGCGTATCGTGACAATCTAGTAAACTTCAGCTCGTAATCCGTAATAGAGAGATTGCCTTGTACCAACCCTGAGAATTCCTGATACTTGATCTCATGGATCCTCTCGAATATGAATCTATCTAGGAACATTCTTTCAAAATCGAACCACTTGAAAGGTCTACCCCCCAAAATATTCATATCGAAACACCACCAATGGTTGGCATCCCCGTTAAATAGGAAAGCAGTCACGGGTACCCATTGGTCTCTCGGGCACTGCATGGTACTTAAAATCTCTCTGGTTCTCAAAACCCACTCCTCGACCTTAGTTGGGTCAAAAGAACCTCCAAATCTTTGTAGACGTAGTCATTGAAAGTTCTGTAGCCATATCCCTAGATCTGTCTTTGCCTGCGGTGAAGGAGTTCTTGTGAGGGTTTTCTCGAAATTATGCTTAGATGTCGCCAAGGGCTTTCTCGGAATTATGCTTAGATGCCACCGAGGGTTTTCTCATAATTATGCTCAGATGCCACCGAGGGTTTTCTCGGAACTATGCTCAAATGTTGTCGAGGGTTTTTTCAGAATTATGCTCAGATGTCGTCGAGGGATTTCTTGAAATTATGCTCAGATGCTGCCGAGGGTTTTCTCAAAATTATGCTCAGATGCCACCAAGGGCTTTCTCGAAACTATGCTCAGATGCCGCTGAGGGTTTTATCAAAATTATGCTCAGATATCGCCGAGGGTTTTCTAGGAATTATTCTCAGATGCCGTCAAGGGCTTTCTCAGAATTATGCTCAGTTTATGCTCAATTTATGACCAGATTATGCTCAATTTTATACTCAGTTTTATGTTCAGATTTTACTTAATTTATGCTCAAATCTAGCTCACACCATCTCTAAGATTTATCTCAGATTTTGAGTACACAATTGCACACATTAGTCAAGGAGAATTTTTTAAAATTCAAGGATCTAACACCGCCAGTGAGAGCTCGTGCTCAAGAACTTGACAACTTTTAGTTCGATAAGAGTTTTATGCTCAAGGATTCGAACACCCCCACGAATTTTTAAATCAGGCTACAAAATGAACTATTACTAGCTTTGGCATTCGGATATCGCACTATCTATCAAAATAGATTTTGCTATCTAGTTTGCTTCAACCCTCTGTCAAAGAAAAGCATCTGTAGACACCCCATTTTTTGCATTCGCCTGATTAATCAACTTGTCAACCCGATCGCGACGGTTCCCAATGATGGATGATCATTCCAATGCTTTATTTGTTACTAGATGTGTTTCAAAAATTCAGATGAAGTATCTCAAGCCAAAAAATTCTAGAAACCACGCTACACTAGGAAAATATAACTCCAAAATATAGAAATCATCATTTTTTAGACAAAAAGAAGCTTTACGATAAAAATCACTAAAAATTGATTAAATTACCAAAATACCCCTAACCTCAAAACAACCCTAGAGCCCACATCAAGCTTAAGAAAATCTTTTCAAACACAAAATAACAAAATGAAATCAAATAAATCATTTCACCAATTTTTACAAAATTTGATAAAATTACGAAAATACCCCTCATAAAGTTCACAATCATTTTGCACAAAAAAATTTATAAATGACACAAGATATTCCCATTGAATTTCTTATGAAAAATCGATTCCAAAACATTCTAGAACATTGAAAAACGACTTAAAACTTAAAAAAATCCTCTCTGAGGGTAAAATAGTAATTTTACAATTTTAATAATTAAAATTTTTAAAATTAATAACTAAAACATTAATTAATGTAAAGTGAAATCCTAATTAAAATTAAAGTCAATCAAGTAAGACTTAAGTCAAATCTTAAATCAAGTAAGACTTAAGTCAAATCCTAAAACCAAGTCATCTCATAGGACTTAAGTCAAAACCCTAATTAAAACCCTAATCTAAACTAATTAAGTCAATCTCATAAGACTAAAGTCAAAATCCTAATCTAAACTAATCAAGTCAATCTCATAAGACTAAAGTCAAAACCCTAATTAAAATCCTAATAAGACTAAGTCAATCTCATAAGACTAAAGTCAAAACCCTGAAGGAAACCTAATTAAACACTAACTCTACCCAAAAAAGTTTATAAATAGGAGCCTCCACACCTTAATCTCGTATAAAAAAAAAACTTAGAAAAAGTAGGTCAAGAAGCCTTTCCAACCTTCCCAAAACCCTAATTTTGGAGCCCGAACTCCTTACCTAACATCCATACTCCAGTTTTAGCTCAAAAAACACCCAGAAACCCTTCAAAAAATACCTAGAAATTCATAAAAAAATCAAAAAAATTTAGATGTAAAGATGAAGTACTTCGCCTTGGAAATCTAAAACGAATCTGGTGACAAAACGAAGCGAGGAGCACTGTACGAGGAGCTATTCGATCAGATCTGAGGGAACAAAACCATTGTGTTTGTGAAGGTAAATTTCTTTTATTTCTTTTTTATTATTTAGGTCTTTTAGCAATGTAGTTTTACTTGAAAAGTAGTAGAGACCGGCACTTGTCGGGCAGGGTTGGTGCCTAACACCTTCCAACCCCGTAACGTGATCCCCGGACCTAATTTCTTTCATAGATTAGTTTTCCTTATCTGTATAGAGTCGATGTTCGGTTTCTAGACCGTAATAACTAGGTGGCGACTCCCAAACCTCAAAGGTCGAAAGTGAATCTGCACACCCCGCGGATCGAGGGCGCTTTCACTATAAAACCCTAAATTTTTTTCGACACCCCAACATTTAATTGTTAATTTAACTAATAAAAAAATGATAGTAAACTAAGCTTACTAACTTAGTAAGATTCAAATCTTGCTAAGGGGTTTTGAGCTCACCTTGGGTCATAATAAAAATATGATCTAACGTTTGATGCTTGTAGATCATAAAATTCTATGAGCCAAATAAATTTCTCCATTGAATTTTAATTCTAAATTAGGGAGTTCGATGGAAATTTGGTAGCCACCCATCTCTTTTAAACCTTGGATCAGGCAAAATAACAATATATATATATATTTGTTTGAATCCAAGTTTTCTCCATGAAATCTAGAGCTCTGTGATTTTGGATTATTAATATGATAATCCATTTGATCTCAAGGACCCCTAGTAGGAAACAAAATCTTACTATGTGAGTCAAAAAAGATGCATAAGGAAAATAATCGAGAAAAATGTGTTAAAAAAAATAATACTTTCTCATAAATGATTTTCACTGAAATTTTGAAAAATATTCTTCATGAAAATTTTGAAGATATCTGCATAAAAGAAAAAAATTTAATTTCTTTGAGGAATTTTCCTTGAAATTCTTTCCTTTAGAGAAACATTTTTCTAGAAAATGTTTTCATAAAAGATGTGAAAATCACAAAATTAGTTTTCAACTAAAAGTTTTTAGAAAACATTTTTCTCCAAATGTTTTCCTAAAATGCTCCCTTAAAATAAGCATTTTCTTAAAAACATTTTAAGAAAAGGCTACTAAAAAAAATATTTTCCATAAAATATATATATTGGAAACATTTTTCATAAAAAAAAAAAGGGTTGTTTTGAAAATAAACCTAAAAGGAATCATTGACATTTGTTTGTTAATATTTGCATGATTAAAAGACCTCTCCTTACACGTGGTTGATGTCCTAAAGCTCCAACCACTGTAGATTACAAGCATGATCAATGATGCACTGCCTTCTGCTCCGCTTCAAACTAAACATCATTGAGGGGGCATTTGTAAGCATCAAAATTTAAACAGGCCCCCACAACTTTTTAAATTAATAAAAAAAACCCTAAATCAAAATTGGGCCCATAAGTCTAAATTGGGGGTCCATTAGTTGGGATGGACCTCATGTGGTTTGGGTTTGGGTTTTTGCAAATAAAGCCCAAGATCCAACAAATTCAAGTGATTCACATATTAAATATTGGGCCCTACACCCAAATAAATGAGTTTGACCCAATAATAATCCATTAAATCTTTAAAATTGGATTTTGGACGAATTTAGCCTTTAAACAACCAATCAAATCTCTTTAAGTTGGGGTATAATTAGAAAACTAAATTATCTTTAAATCTATAAATACCAAAGCCTCTCTCATTTAGAAGGGATCTGGATCACTTTCTCTTAGAAGACAAAATCTTTCCCTCTAGAAAAGAAAAAACTCTCAAGCCTTCCTCCAGAGATAAAGCAAAGTTCTTCAGAAATCCGAGCTCCAATTAAAAAGAATATCAAGGATAAAGTCCTTCTTTAGAAGACAATGAAACCTTCTCAACCGATAGAGTGCAAAGTCCAGAGAGAAGAAAATCTACAAAATCTCTACAGAAGATCAAGTACAAACAAATTCATCGTCAAAACAACATTCTTTGCCGATAAAACACGAAGCCCGGAGAGAAAAAAAAAAAAGCTACACACATCATTTTTGTACTTTACTGTCAATAAGAGGAAATATTGTGATTTATACTTTCATTTTCATCAAAATCAATAAAATTATTTACGATCATATTCCACAAATCTCAATGTAGATTTTTTGAAATTTATTGTCGATAGTCATATTACTCTAAGGACAGGCACAACTTTTTGATAGAACCAACATGAACCCGACCAAAGCTCATGACTAAGATAGAGTTTTCAAAACTTGGTAGGTTCGGGCCAGATTTCAAAACATGGCCCAATATCAACTTTGGCTTGGGTTGAAGCCTTGGGAAATTCGTATCAACCCAAGCCCAAACCTTTGTATTATATATTATGTTATATGTTTGAATCTATCAATTAACTAGAAATTAAAATCTTAGTAGGTATAAACTTATTGAGTTTTTATTACAATATGTTTTATAATATAAGAGGTAATCTAGATATTCAATTCTCAAGTAAACATGTCTATATCTCTCTTTATTCCTCACATTCTCTTTCCCTCACTCTTTCCCAATAATGACAACAACAAATGAAGTAAAACAAAAGGAGAAAGTGGGGGGCGGGGGGGGGAGAGTTACAGGCTGGAGACACTTTCTCCTCTAGTTTCTAAAACTTTAAGAAATGAAAAAGGGGAGTAGAAAAACCTAATCTCTCTAGTTAAGCCAACCAAGCTGATGCTTTCTTTGTGCTCTTTTAGCCATCCCACTACCCATCTTTCCCTTCCCGTCTCCCTAATGGCTCTAATCCAATAATATGGTAGATTGATTTCAAAGATACATAGAGATAAATAAAAAAGATTAAGGGGGTGAGTGAATCTGGAAGCCTAAGATCAATTTGGCAAATATCAAATAAGTTTTAGACTTTTAGTTTTTTTTTTCCTACAACAAAGGATCTTCAAATATTCTCTATAACCCAAGTTATATATTGGGTTGCACTCGGGTTGAGACGTTTAAAGTCAATCTTGGTTGAGTTTTTGAGGCTTAGGTCACGCTTGGAGTTGTCCTTAGCTTGACCAACCCACCCGTGTTGCACCCCTAACCCTAACCAACTTGATTCAATTTGGTGTTGACTACAAGTAATTGACATATAGACATTTTGTTATCACTCGAGAATTCAAAGTTCTATCTACCATGATTTCAATTTCCTCATGTCTATTCTATAAAACACTACAAGAACCAAAAATATCAATTCATCCAAATAGTTGAATAACTATAAAATTTAAACAATTTTGATCAAACCCTAATCTGCCCAAGGTAATCCTCTTAAGAGAAATAGCGACTCTGGAGTTTCCAATAAATTCCAATCAAAATTGAGCTTCAAAGAGCTATTATTTGATTTTCGGAAAACAACAAAAATCAAAGTCTTTGTACACAAGATTTGGAGTCAACTAAACGAATCGTGTCCTTGCATTCCAATCTATCCAAGCCAAGTCTTTTGATACTAAAAGTGAGTTCATATATGCTTTCATTGTCTTCATCCAAATTCTTTTGGATCTTCCACTAGTTCTTTTTGGGCTTTCAACTTGAATATTTCTTCTAAGTGGGGAAATAATCGGCCTTCATTGAGCAAGTCTAAACCATCTTAGCCAATTTTCTCAACTTAGATATTTTTAACTTCTCAATCGACTTTTTTAGCCGACTTTCTTGCAGCAATGCTATTTCTGAAATTGCAAAAAAAAAATTATCATTTTTGAATTCCAGGAAAGAAACCAAGTTTGTCTTAGTACAATTAGGTGTTTTCCATCCCAAATCTGCACCGTTTCTGTGCCAAATTCTGTCTTGTACAACTATGTTTTCTTATCTCAAATTCTTTTTACCTTTAGTTAACAGAAGTTCTGCACTATAGTTGCTATATTTCTTCATCCTAACTAGTTCCCATATATCCAAGAAACTTATGAGATCCTCCATCACTGTAGTCCTTAGTGAGAGAGAGAGAAAGAGAGAGACCTACTTGTGTAAGTGTCTGTTGCAACAAAATAATACAGAATATAACTAAAAGAGGACTAAAAATCAATAATATCGTAACCAGCCAAATAGAACAGATAATATACTATTCTTACTGCCTTCTCAATTGATAAAATAAATCACTCAGTGGAATTAGAAAGTAGTTACCCGACAGACAAAGCATCGGGTGGGTCATGATTGAATATCATTCCATCACTAATGTATCCTGAGGAAAAAATCTACAGTTCTTATACATACCACATCAATGAGCTTTTAAGTTTGTCTGGCAGAGTTGAGTTAGAAAATCATTACACTTATCTAGAATTGTAAAAAGTGTCTCGGTGAAAAGCAATGTAAGAATCAATGTTAATTTTAATGTTATTTCAGCATTCTCCTTGCTAAAATTAACAAAATTCTTTGAGTAAGAGATGAGAGGATTAAATTCATAAATTAATTGACAATTTATTGCTTAATCGAATATATGATAACATTTTTATGAGTCGTGCTGGAGTAACATTGAAATTGACATCATTTGAGACATTGGTGGTCATCAATTTTTTCATCCAAAATGTCGACCCTCAAAATAGATAAAAAAAATTATACCTAACTTTAAAAATTATGAATGTATTGTTATCCATTCGTCATTCACCGTCATAAATCATCATAATGGATCATAACTGCCGTTGAATAACTTGGGTAGGTTAAAAGCAATAAGAAAATGGTATTTTGTGTGCTTTAGCATTTTTCTTAAGGTGAGGGCATATTAAGAAGGAAAGACTGTACTAGCTGAACTATTAAGAAGTTATAGGGAATTTAGAAAGAAATCCCTATATTAGGGTCCATTAAGTAATATATCCAAAGAAAAAATTCCTCGAACTTTTGATCTTGAACCAGTGACTGGAACAGTGTGGTACCTACGTTACCCTCCATTTTTTTCTAGGATAAATTAGACATGACATGGGTTATAAATCTCGATGTCACTTTTCGTTGACCAATGTTACTAGCAAGACTCAAGTGACTCATCCGAGTCTGACAACATTTTCAAGGTCATTTCAAATCTGTGGTCTAGAGAATAAGAAAAAGGTTGAAACGAACAAAAACAAAAAGGAAATTAACTCCCAATTTTCATGTCTCATCTTGTTCATAGACGATACCTAGATCACTTAGAGAAGTCATCTCCATATCCAATAATTCATCAATACCCTTGAAATAACCCAACAAATTTTAGTGAATTTTTTAGATACCCATTGCAATGGCCTACATCGTTGAGTAGCTCACGGTATTGACTACCAGAATTATCAAACTAAAATTCTAAAACTTTCAAATTGGAATATGCAATATTTTGCCTTAATTATGTTGATTTCTTTAAAATTGCATTAAAAAAATTTAATGTATCTTTGAAAAATGTAGTAAGAAAGAGAGATCCAAAGAGTCGTCGCTCTCTTTTTCCCCATGACTGTCGAGATCGTTAATATGAATCATATTTTTTTCCATTCAACCCAATCAAGAGCCACCTATTTTCTCTTCCTTAATTGCTTACAAAGTCACATTTATAAATAGTTGAATTTTTGTCGCCACAGTGAACACACATTTTAGAAGGAATTATATTTCTCCATTCAATTCCCCCTCAAGGGATTGAAATTATTTACTATTATATGTTTAGTACAACAACAACAATAATTTACTAGCTAACAATGGAAACTTAGAAGTTCTTTAACAAAAGTGTTCAAGTTAGTTTCAGAAGATCCACCTTTCGCCAAAGCTTGTCGACAAATCTCTTTAAGTTCAATAGTTCTACTCCTCATCTCTTTACTTTCATCTCTATCCAAATCCATAAATCTCTGCACAATGTTTGCAATTTTCTCTCTCTCAACTATTCTCTCTCCTTCCACCTCCTTAACCTTCACTCCAACTTTCCAAACATCCACAATCAATTTTCTATTAGAGATTTGATCATAACATATAGGGAAAGCAAGCATCGGTACCCCAGCGAACACACCTTCAAGAATTGAATTCCACCCACAATGTGTCAAGAATCCCCCAATGGAAGAATGACATAGGACCCTCAATTGATCACACCATGGCACTACTAATCCCATCCCACCACAACCATCTTGCACATGCAAAGCATCCCCTCGTGCCACCCAAAAGTACCGAACCCCACTTGTGCTCACTCCTGCCATGATTTCATCCATTTGCTCACTTGAAACCGAAAGAAAACTACCCATTGAGATGTACAAGACCGATCCTCTAGGCTGGTTGTCTAGCCATTTCAAGTATCCCATGTCATTGTGACTTGATGTAACTGTGTGTGGTGTGTCACTAAGTCTTGTGTGAGGTATCAAAGGGCCTACAGGGTGAACTGGAAAGGGTAATATTGTTTTCAAAGCATTTATAACTTGGGTCTCTAGCTCAAAGAAGGAACTGAACACAAGATACTGTGCTTTTTGCACCCAAGAGAAGGAATCAAGTACTTGATCCAAGACTTCAGCCGGCCCAGAGAAAACTGGTAGGAGATCAGCCAAATGCGTTGAAGGGATTCCAGGGATGTAATCTATGATCTCGTCTCCGTGTTCTAACAAAAAGAAATCAAGTTTGTAATTTCATCCAAGGCAGATCTATGATTTATATAGAATTGTAGGTCAAAAAGACAATGCACAATCATCCTCAACTTACTTTAATTTAAGAAAATTGATGAATTAACTCCCAAGCAACCAATAACATATGTTCACAAATTACCTAAAAAGCATTAATTTTGGAGAAATTTCACAAAACATGATCAACTTTCGAGGAAATTCTTATTTCTGCTTATTGATCTTTTTCAAAACATGAAGTGCGAGACAACATCGCTGATTTTTTTATTTTTTCAAAGTGACAACCTCTCTGCTTATGGGAGAGACAATCTCGCATTTCATGGTTTGGGAATTTCGTCATATTCAACTCACGAAATGGTAATTTATCCTTAATTTTACTATTTAGTACCTATAAGATAGTATTTTTTTCAAAAATTACCAACTTTTTTCTGAAAATGCTGGATAGCCCAACATTTTTACTATCAACCTTTTTTTCGCATACGTAAAAGAACCTTATAAGAGCCGAATCAGAACCGGCTCATTGACATCACTAGTTAGTGGTTGAAGACGAGGGTATTTAGGTCATTTAATGTTGCATATAAGAAGTAGACGTAGGTCAAGGGCGGCATGTCTTCGCTTGTTTCAAGTTTCAACGATGTACCTGACAAATTAGCCGGGTAATGCCCGTTACGAACGAAAAGTTCAAAATGATAGACCATTGTGAACACTAAAGGCGACGTCGTCCACAGCGACACCACAGGAATATTTCTTCGGTTTCCGGTTGCCACTGCCCACTTCAAGAAAGTATCGGCTATGATAGCCGTCACGGGCAACTCGAGCTGATCCATGAGCTGCTCGAACGGAGCTTCCATCTTCGTAAAAACGGCTTCTACAAAGCTAAAAAAGTTGGCTGCACGAGCCAGCTCGGACGGTATCACGTTTGGGATCGTTCGAAACCGTATGCTACTAGGTGGCTTGGGTTCCGAGTCTAACAATCCGAGCCATTCTTCTGTGACTACGAAAGTGATTATAATATCAGCTTTTGAGACGAGAAGCTTACAGAGGTTCATCATGGGATTTATGTGGCCTCGACCTGGGTACGGCATAGCCACCACGTGTCCACATGAGATTCCTTCCATGATACTGGAATCTGAAATTTAACTGGAGAAGAAGAAGAAGAAGAAGAGAAGTGGCCGCCACTCTTTGCTCTTGTGCAGATAAGTAGTGGTAAGAGAAGAAAAGTAAATAGATCCAATGATGGTGATTTTTCCACGTGTAGGACGATACCCCTTGAAACTGATCCCTAGGAAACTTATATCTTTCCTTCTCTCCACTTGCTGGCTTTTCAAATTTTCAACCTTTGAAAATTAATAGAAAAGTGGAAAATTCTAAACACGAGGGTTGACCGGTTGAAGCTCTCTCCTCTATCAAAGGAATAAAATACTAATCTCAACGAAAATTTTGTTTTATTTTTCTGAAATTTGGCATCAAACATACGATCATGGCTTTCTAAAGATACATTTAGTTGAGAATCCCTGATGATCTGAACCGTTCATTTCACTTTCCAAAAGTAGAAGAGCTGTTATTAGCAACCCAACTTTTACTTATTAAACCCTAATTTCTAAAATTATTTATCAAATCCTATTTAAAGATTAAAACATATCATTCAAATAGGAGAAACTTACTTAAAAGAGGGCTAAATATTTTAATATTTATTTAAAAAAAAGAAATTTATGTTTTTTCAAAAATTATTAAAAATGAATTAAGTTATTTTACACTCCAACTTTTAAGTGAAGGCTAAATTCCTGGGGTGTTAAAGCAAGTTATTTAAATGTTGGATAGTCCTTTGATAAAGCAATGTATTTTAACACATTAAAACGTTGGACAATCAAGTGAGTTACTAATGCGTTGGATTGTCCAATTAATTCATTTTTTGAAATTTTAAAGAAGAAAGATTTTTTTTTTTTTTTTTTTTTTTTTGTAAATGTTAAAATATTTAACCCTCTTTTGATAGTTTACCCTTCAAACATTACAAAAAATCAATTCAAGTTATAACACATTGAAACAACTTCACCAGTTGTTTACAATAAGGTTTAGGCACATATAAAATCTTAAATCTAACAAATAGAAATCTAAAAATTAAAACTTTTAAAAAAAAAAAATTATTATTATTATTATTATATAAAATCATTTTTTACAAATTTATCAAAAAAATAATAAATCGGCGGTTGGACCACCGATTTTTAAGTTGAAAAAATACCCCAATGAAAATCAACGATTTGACCATCAATTTTTGCACGATTTATATACCTCACCAATCTTCTGTTGCCTGTATTGGTCATTTAAGAAAAGAAGCCCTGAGTATTCCATTGCTGAGTTTTAATCTCTCATGTCCTTTGTTGATGAGTTTCCTTCTTTCCTACTCTTGTAAAATCTTGGATTTTAGCTCTAATTTCTTCTTTAAAATAATGAAATTTTCAATTAAATCTGCAAAACTTCTTTATTTGTTGTATGACAATTTATGGCTTCACTTGCACACTCTATACTTTTTTTGGATAAGTTTATATTTATATTTTCTTTTCACCAGGTTTAAACATGGATGAAAAAAGTGTATTGGTCTTACATAATTCATTAGTAATTATTAAAAATAATTGTTTATTAATAATTATGATCTTTATTATTAGATAAAACAAATAATTTTATTTTGTAAATACATAATTTTATAAATCAAATAATTACAAATTTTTATTATTAGATAAAAGAATTATTATTATATTTATAGAAAATTATTTTTATGAGGGTATTTTTGTCAGCTTGAAAATCAACAATCTAAATATCGATTTACTGATTTTTTTGATAAATTCAAAAAAATTAATATTTTTTTGATAATTATTGTAGACACCCCATTTTTGTATATGCCTAATTCGACAATTTGTTACCTAATTGTGGTGGATTTCTAATGATAAGCACAAAGAACTCGAAAGCTGAAGAGTAAATTTTTCAATTTTTTCCGTTTCTAATCCTTTCATCTCTTTCACTCATTATGATCCAACATAGAAATTTACGTACGCTTAGGATAGCTACACCTTACATTCGAATTAAAAAGTACATATACTTAAGTTCGCTACACATTTAGATAATTTAAAAATCTCACGATGCTAGGAAAATGTGACCTCAAGACTTAAAAATAATCACGTTGGGACTGAAAGAAAACCTCACGTTAAAATTTATAAAATTTACAAAAATTAACAAAATGATGAAAATACCCCTTATAAATCTCATACCTCCATAAAGACTCAAAAGTACTTTCATTTCCTTCAAAATATGATTTTGAGTCTAGCAGAACCCAAGTCCCCCCAGTTGACTAATCAGACCACCTTTTACTATTTAGCGAAAAGAGTTGATGCAATTTTAATGACGATTCCATGAAGGATTTTAGGGTCAAACTTGACCCGATTCAAGACTATCCTTAGGTTTACTTTTTCACTCGAGTCAATTGGAAACCCTTAGATTAGGCTAAATTTTGTTTTGACTTTTTCACTCGAGTCAACCCAGTTGACTCAAGGAAACCCTTAAATTGAGTTAGATTTTGTCTTTTCTTTCATAAGTATATGATTGGATGTGGATAATTGATTACTTCTTGTGATTGGTTTGATGATTGGATCATGTGGCTTGTATGGTTGATTATTCGCAAAAATGCCTCGAACGCATCATGTCCCTTTGCACATACTCACAAGCATGCATTTTCATGTTTGCATCACGATATACCCTTATTAATCTCGTAGTCGGATCCAAACTAACTTGGTCTTTCGAGACAAAGGGGATGCACGTGAATGCTACAACTTTAATACCATACCTTCGAGTATATCAAACTAAAGCACCGCATACTGTCTAACCAAGTAAAATTGGGAGGTATATTGGTATTTCAGGCTGAAATGATCTGAGCTTTATCTTATCCTAGCCTCAATCATATAACAAGCCTAAAAATTTGAATCTAGGTGCGGTCTCATTAGGCCATGACTCAAATTGATCGGGTGCTTCCGGGATGCAATTCTTTTATCCAACCGATAGGTAAGTGAGCAGACCGATCCAGACTATTCAAATTAATCTTGCAATATCAGTTCAACCCAATAAACTCAACTGATGAAAAAAAATATTTTTCATTGTGAACAAATTAAACTAGTTAGCCCAATTAGCAAATGGATTCAACCAACTAATACTAAACCAGTTGGACCAATTGATTTTAGGTTCAAATATTCAACCTAATTCGCGCCAAGAAGATTCAACCTTATAGTCAAACTAATTTTTCTGACCAAAGGTTCAACCCCAACTAGGAGTAGACCTGTGACTAACTTTTCTCACCTTTATGGTCACTATAGACTTATAGTGCATTTGGACTCAATGTTTACCATCGGACTTGGGCTAATTTATATCAAATTTTTAATCATGTAGTTAAAAGTCAAACTTTCAAAATCGATGGTCAATCTTGGTTTACTTCAATTAGGTAATAATTACTCCTAAACATTCTAAACCATGTTGGTACCACTTTGAATTTGTCAAAAGAGTCATATTTTTAGAATTCGATTGTCAAATCCAAGTAGTCAACCATTACCATAAGAAAAAATAACTACCATAGATAATGCAGTACTCTATCAAATTTTAGAATCCTTTCAAGCACAAATTATTGCCTCCGTTCAAATACAAATTGAGGACCTAAAAAATAAAATAAATAAATAAATCTATAGAACCTCAAGCTATGTTTAACTTCGTCAAAAATCAAGAAGATGATCAATTACCCATCGACCCTATCTTAGCCTATCGAATAACTCAGGTTGAAACTGTCTTAAAGAATATTATGATCTTATCATTGGATTAGAGGTAATGACATTAATCCATACTGTTCATCTACCAGAGAAATTCACAATGCTAGACATGGATAAATTTGATGGGAATGGATGTCCTAGGACTTACTTGAAAAGTATATGTCGGCATCATGCAATCTCAAGGACTGAGCGAGGAATATATGGCTTAATTTTTTCAAAGAACTTTCACAGGACCTGCCTTACATTGGCTCATGTCACTAGACTCATCTCATGTAAGAATATGACATGAATTAATGAAAGAGTTTATTGGTCGATATTCATTCAACACGGTCATTGAACTCATAAGAAGAAATTTAGAAACAACCAAGAATAAGTTCAGGGAAACCTTCATTGAGTTCATTGCTCGATGGAGAGCTAAAACTGCTCAATTATAGGATCAACCTTAAAAAATAAGAACAAATCAAGATCATTCTCATAAATCTCACTTCAAATTATGACAAGTATTTGATGTCTCAGTCCCTTCCCACTTTTTAGTCCCTCCTTAAGGTTAGAAATCAAGTTGAAGATGCCTACTCTTTGGGAATTTTTGGTATATCGTCTGAGTCAAAACCCAAAAAATTTCAAACCCAGTGTTAAGTCCTTACAAATGTCTAATACCTATCTTGCATTAGCTCTTCAAGCCACACAACTTTCACAAGCCAAGCCGGGGAAACAATTCTCCAATCTTGGAATATCTTTTAGTATTATCTTTCAAAAATTGATGAAAAGGGGATTAGTGACACCATTACAACCTAAGCCTTTGTCTAATCCTCTCCCTCCAAACTTGGATAATGGGTAATTCTGTAAATTCCATCAGATACATAGTCATGTTCTTGATAGGTGTATTATTCTCTACCATGCTATTCAAGACCTTATTGAGCAAGAAAAATCACCATATCCACTCTTATCGCATTCAATATTAAAACTAATCATTTGCATACCTTTCAAAATCAACATCATCCTACTTTGAACCTAATATCCCTATTCAAACCTGAATCAGTTAACCCAATTTCCTTTATTCACTCGATCAGTGTTAATGGTTTATTCTCACTATACTAGAATGAATTCATCTACCCTACGACAATGACGAAATTGGGAGACAAAGAGATTATTAAAGCAATGGGCTCGAATCAAAACATGAAGAGGTAGCGAAGCATACGAGCTCAAGTCATCCATTATGAAGATATCCAAAGTGGCATAGACTCCAAGATTATGTACGACTACCCCGCTTTGTAGTTAGGCACCCCTGAGTTTCCTTTTAGTTTCAATTCAGTAGCGATAGTCTTTAAATTTAGTTAGTAATTTCATTTATATTAAGTTTTTTTTAATTTTAGAGCTTTAGTCGAGTTTGTCAATCTATGTTTTTAATTCCAATAAAATAAATAAGTGTTTTGATCATCATACGCGAAATAAAGAGTTGGACATAAAATCTAACATGAAGAATTGATCAAAGCTCACCAATCAAATTTGATAAATATTGGAATTAAATAGTACACCCAAGAAATGCAAATTGGTATTACATTGTCCTCAGAGGAACATGAGAAAATAATAAACTTACTTAAGAAATTCAATAGTATTCTCATATGATCTTATGATGATATGTCAAGTATAAGCACCAAATTACCTTTCATCAGAACAGATTGCTCCAAGATAGATTAAGGCAAAAAGTCAAAGGTAACTTTCAAAATCAAATATTATCAGAAAAAAAAATGATGTAGTTAAAACCATCAACTAAGATGTTAAAACCCACAAGAAGGATCAATCATCCTTCTCACTTAAGATATGAAGGTTTTCATTTACTAAAAAATAACAAATTTTTCAAAGTTCTAAAACAGTTGAACGAGTCAATGTCAAATACAAAGAAATCAATCATACTCAATTTCACAAAAGAAGATTGAAGATCATTCACTCTCAAAAGAAGATATTACCCGATAGAGTAATCAAGACATCAAGTTCCCAAAATCTTGATCAAATCAAGTAGCATTTCACCAAAGGAGGCCTTCTTTGGTCGAACAATTTTTCTATCTTACCAAGAAAAAGATAATCTTGTTTTAGCCCGTCATAACTTTTGAAAAATCAATAACATTTTCTTTCTAAAGTATGACAACCATCATTGGTAGGGTAGTATTTATGAACTACGTTTTAACCAGATCCCAAAAGAGATAAGAAAATTTTGGGGCACGAAAGCAACTTGAAGTTACTTTAGGCCTGGTCACGCAAAAAATAAAAAAATATATGTATATTCTCTTAAGGAAAGTATCATCCAAAAAAAATCTCCTATTGAAAGATTTTTAAAAAAATAATGCAAAACTAGGGGCATTAGAAAAAAAAAAGATAATAAAAAAAAAATTACAGAAAAAAAAAATAATATTGAGCTAAGTGCATTTTGAGTAGTCGACCCTTATAATTTTTCTTTTTAAATCATGTCCAAAGTCCACCTAGAAGTGATCCGTTATTTAGACTCAGACTTCGTAGGATTTGTGGATAATAAGAAATCTACATCATATTTTGTGTTTTTGCTAGTCGGTGGAGCTATATCATGGAAAAACATAAAGTAGAACATCATTGCTTCATCTACTATAGGAGTCAAGTTGTCGCATAATTTGAAACCACAAGTCAAGATCTATGATGGCAAAATTTTATCTTAAGACTTAAGATTGTCGACTCTATAGCCAAACCGCTGAAGATATATTGTGATAACACCATTGTTATTTTCTTATCCAAGAATATCAAGTATTCGAATGGTGAAAGACATATGGAGGTCAAGTATTTTATTGTGAGAGAAAGAGTCCAGAAACAATTAATTTCAATTGAAAATATCAAAACTATATTTATGGTTGTGGATCCATTAACAAATAAGTTATCGCCAAAAAACTATAAAGAACACGTAATCAAGATAAGACTTTTGGAAAAACTTTAATGTGTATGGAATTTTGTGGTTGTTTGCAATAGACATAAATATAGTACTAAATAAAGTGTTGTTTATTTCATGTTTCCCATCGTGTTTTATATATATGTTATGGTTTTTAGATTTATGATAATAGTAAATTTCTTCACAAGAAAAATTAATGGTCAATAAGAATTACACTAAGGAGGATTATTAATAATGTGGTGCATGGAATGAAGTATGGCAATGATGACATACAATCACCATGACTCAAATTAATGGTTTTACTGCAATGTAGTATTAAAGTATCCAACCATTTGAGCTATTAACATTTTGAGAAAATATTTTTATGAGAATTCAACAAAATGAGTCATTTCTAAAAATAAAGTTTTTAAAAATTATATTATGATCACAATCGGCACAATGAGTCAAGTGAAAGAATGTTAGACCCACTTTAATGGGTGACCCAATTGGCCTACAAGTTTAGCACATTTTAACAAGTTAGATTCCAATTAAAAGTCGTCAATATTTGGGAAACACACTAGGTCGTTGGATTTAAAATTGAATCCTCATTAGGTTTTAATAGGCCCTCTACTCTTCTTTATATAATCATAAAAGAAGTCAACATGGATACACTTTCTCTAGGATTTTGGGATTGAAATCCATCAAGAATGAAAAGATTAGGTCGATACAAACGATAGAAAAAAAAAAAAGGAGAAGGTGAGTCAAGCATTGAAGAATCAAACGGAAAATTCCTTTACTTGCACAAGTCACAGGTTTAGATTATCGAATCGTAATGTTGCAAGGTACACTTTCTAATTTCTTGAATATTATGAATATGCCAATGTTGAATGAATCTTGAAATATATGTTAGATTCAAAGATTATGAATTTTATGAGTTCATGGAAATATGTATGGATGTCGAAATATATAACACAAAGTGCTCTGCCACACACCTTTTTATGCCCTTAAGAAATTTAGATTAGAAATAGACGAAATTAATTTATTTTTTAGAAATTGTATTTTTTTATGGGAGAGCTGGACTTTAACCCAGGATGCTGATTTTGTTTTGCAATGTATCAATCCAATCGAGTTATAGGTCAAAGTTGTATTTGATTGACCCTTGAAGTCCTCAAAAGATTTCTCCCTCAAATTATTTTTATATTTTATCTCAATATTATATTTTTCTCTATTATTTTTTCTAGTATTCAACAAGATTGAGAAAATATTATCTAGTTATAGAGATGCTAAGAACTTAAAAACTAAGAATTCGATTGTACATTGCTAATAAATAAATAAAAAAGTGCAAGTAAGGAACTATATGCAACACTAAATGTACATTCAAGATAAGTATTTAATTTCCTTTATTTTCAATTCCTCTATATTTAGTGTGAATCAACAAACTTTTGATGACCAATCATTCGGTATTCTTTTGAGAATCAACAGATTAATTGGAAAATTGTTATTCTCCATGCATCAGTTGGCATCAAAGCAAAATTTATGATCTTGCGACGTTCAAATTTTCCTATTAACTCTTAAACAAAAAAAAGAAATGGATTTGCAACGACTGAAACAACAATACATGAATCAGATAGAGAAAAAGTGAAACTACAGAAACATGTTAAATCATTGACATAAAGGTTGGTGGGCCCTCGAAGATTCATCCTCGCAAGATGATGTAAGCAACATTGAACTTGATTTCTAAAATCTTTGTCAAAATTTCACACCAAAGAAGAAAGCAAAGTAACGCGTCTTTGGTGGGGATTCGCAAAAGTGGGATACTGTGTTGTAGGATTCATAGTTCTATTGTGTGCTTTGTGGGACAAGAATTGAGCTCTAGAGCTCTTGAAGATTAGTTGTGTGGAGATTTCCTCATTTGGTGAAACCTAAAGCTAAAGAGCTTTTTTTTTTTTTTTTTTTTTGTAATTTAAAAGTCAAAGATTCATTTGCTTTCATGGTTATGAGAGTTGTAGAGACAACTCTTCCAAACTATAGTCTTATATCAAATAATTACAAGAGTGGTCTTCACCAAATAAAGGATCACACTCTCTGACTTACTTGATGTGAATGAGAAAGAGAGAGGGCCTTGCGCGCACATGGGGCCCAAGGCACCGTGGGATTGCAACCCATTGTATTTGGAATAAACACGCCAAAAAACCTTGATGTGCATGTTACGTGCACAATAACATGTGCATCTAGCTTTGCTTGGGTTTGGGTCTTACTTGAAGATCTTTTTAGTTAAAGTTTCATCAACTTTTAAACCTAATCTTAGTTATTGATCTTTTTTTTTATCTCAAACCCTTAGATCATAATTTTAATTTTATTTCTTAATGTGCTTTAGATAGTTGGGTTGTTCATCCCTCAAAAATGGACAGAATTAAAGCCCACATGTTTTATCTTTAATCCAGTGGACCATTGGGCCCAAAGTCTATAAGAGAGGTTGTGCCCTAGTATTTGAGACACACACAAAAAACTTTCCGATCACTCTTTTTTTTTTCTTTTCTATTGTTTTTTCTACAAAAAACTTCGAATAAAATCATGTTCTTATTTAAAAATATTTGAATTCTTGTATAACATTTGATCGGGTTGAGTTCGATGTAGAAGTGCACGGTTAGCAAAGATTGTGACTGTTGAATCTTGGAAAGCAGACACCTGAGAACAATTGCATTGTGGATTCAATCCTGAAGGAGTGAAATTGGCTTTAAGGACCTCAATTTCTCCATGCCTCAGTCACCAATAAGTTCTACCAATTTTTTCCTACTTTACATTCTACTATTATTTGAATTATATTTGTTCCAAGAACACAAAATTAGAATTTCTTAACAATCTTAAAAACAATTTACTTGCATTCTATTTATAATTTTACACTTTTAAACATTAATTTTAACTAGAACATATCAAACCTGATCTGTTAAAATCAGAACCCTTTAATGGAAAGTTTTACTAAAGATGGAGTCAGAAGATGCTCTTCTTCCTTAAAGTCCTAAATGTATTGTTCGTTCTCAAAGGAGAAAAATCTGCAGAAATAGATCCTAATATATAAAATTGGGTCAAAACAGATGGGATTTGTAGCAATTATATCTTATCTTGCCTAGCAAACATCCTATATGACATTTACTATGTTTATAAAACTTCTAAAGAATTGTGAAGGGCTTTAGAGAAAAAATATGTAACTAAAAATGCGAGTGTTAAAAAATATGTAATAGAAAATGCATGTTAAAAAGTATGTAGTGAAAACACTTTTAAAGTTTGTAATTGTTGATGAAAAGTAGATTATGGACCGAGTGAACGAGTTTTAGACATTATTCGCGAGTTGACCTATGAAGGCATTAAATTGTCAGAACAGTTTGTAATGTATTCTCTAATCAAGAAACTTCCCAAAAATTGTAATGAATAGAAGACCAACTTAAGGCAAAAAATAAAAAATAAGTATCTCAAAGACTTTATTGTTCACATAAACATAGATGACACTAATAGACAAAGAGAAAAGAATAGTAAGGTGAAATAGTTTATCACCAAAGCCAACCTCATAGAAGAAAACTCTCAACCCCTTAGGTTCAAGCCAAAGAAGACGTTCAAAAAAGATAGACAAAGGATAATGGACATTGTTGGCTTCAAAAAGCCAAAAGACAATTGTTTTGTATGTAGTAAACCTGATTATCATACAACAAAATGCAGATTCAGGAAAATCAAGGAAAAATAAAAAAGGAATCATGTGAATCTGACAGAGACAGATGATGACACTAGATTTGTGGTTCTCTTAGGGGTTAGTCTTGCGGAAAATTTAAAGGAGTACTGGTGCTACAAGTCACGTGTGTGAAAACAGGGAGATGTTTACATCCTAAAATCCTGTAAGAGGTGAAATGGTTTACTTAGGAGACTCAATGACATCTCAAGTTGTTGGAAGGGGCAAGATGATCATCAAACATATTTTTGGGAAGACTCTAGCACTCATTGATGTCCTACACTTTCTTGCAATTAGAATAAACATTGTATTTTGTTCTCTCTTGAATAAAATTGATGTCAAACTTGTATTTGAGTCTAATAAGCTTGTTTTGACACAAAAATAAAGTAATTCTAGGAAAATGGTATTATAATGGGTTTTTTGTACTCAATGTTATGAATGAAAATGTTTTTTTTTCTACGTATCTTATTGAATCAATTTCTTTATGGTATGTTAGGCTAGGACATACAACTGTAGGAAAATTAAAGAAATTAAAAAACTTAGGTATTTTACCCAATCTACAAATTAAGGAATTAGATAAATGTGAGATTTGTGTAGAATTAAAATTTACACATAAACCACACCATAGTGTATCAAAAACTTCTTAGTATTGTTCATAGTGATCTTGGAGATTTTAAAAATATTGAGTTTAGAGGAGGTAAAAAGTATTATGTCTAAAGTGACAATATGTCTCAATGTGCTTTGTTCGCTCATGAAACACTGGATTGGAAGCAATATGAATTGCAGCTTGGTTATCACAATATAATCACATAGGAGTAGCTATCTTAACACCCAATTCTCCGAGAAAATTCTTAACCCACGTCAGTTCACATGTCATAAGAGACATTGCTCTATATTCTACTTCTGCACTAGATCTTGCAACCACATTTTACTTCTTACTTCTCTAGGAAATCAAATTCTTCTCAAGAAAGTGCAATACGCAGATGTAGACCTCCTATCAGATGGAAAATCTTTCTAGTAGCATCACAATACCCCCTAAGTCCAAATGATCTTTGGACTTATACCACAAACCACGTCCTGGAGATTGTTTAAGAAATCGAAGGATCCAAGCAACAGCTTCCCAATGTAGAACCCTTAGCATTTTCATAAACTAACTCACTATACTTACTACAAAAGAAATATCTGAACGACTGATAATCAAATAATTGAGTTTACCAACTAGTCTTCTCTATTTTCCTGGATTATCAAATAACTCTCCACTATCTACTATCAACTTTGAATTATGGTCCATTGGGGTGTTCATAGTTTTACTTCCCAACATACCTATTGTAGACACCCCATTATTGCATCTGCCTAATTCGACAATTCGTCACCCGATTTTGGTGGATTCCTAATGATGAATATAAAAGAACTCGAAGGCTTGTGAGTACTGTTTGGTTCCTTCTGTTTCTAGTTTCTTTTCATCCTCCCTACTCGTCACTACTCGACCTAGAAATTTACGCACGCTTAGGATCGCTACATCTTACACCCGACTTAACAAGCACGTACGCATAGGTTCGTTACACATTTCGATAATTTAGAGACCTCGCTACACTAGGAAAATATGGATTTGAGATTTAGAAACAAACACACAGGGACTGAAAGAAATCTCACGCAGAAATTCCTAAAAATCTGTAAAAATCATCAAAATGACGAAAATACCCTTCATAAATTTCGGATGTCCGAAAAGTCTCGAAAGTACCTCCATTACACTCAGAACGTGATTTCGAGTTTAACGGGATCCAAATCGATGAAAACAGAGAAATTTAAGAAAAATCGTCAAAAATCGTAAAAATGACCAAAACGCCCCTTAACATCTAATCCTAACATAGAGACCTTGATCCCTAGGAAAATAAAACTCAAAATAAAAAAAATTAAACCAAAATAAAATTTAAATTGAAAATTAAACTAAAATCCAAAATTTAAAATTAATTTAAAATCGTAAAATCAAATTAAATTTTAATACAAAATAAAAATTACATTTTCAAGAAACCGATTAAAATCAAATTGAAAATCAAGTTAAAAATGACTCAACCAATTAAAATGCAAAATTGAATTAAAATTTTAAATCAATCAACCAAATCAACCAACCAAAAATGTAATTAACAAATCAAAATCCATTCGATCACATTTAAATCGAAATCCAATCAACCGACCAATTAAAAATTGAAATCAATTTAAATTTTAAATTAAAATGCAAATTAATTAATCCATTCAAAATGTAAATTCAAGTTAAACAATTAAAACTCAAATTAAGATCGAATCACCCAACCAATTAAAATGTAAAATCGAACGATCAATCAATCAAAAAATCGAAATCAAATCAACCAACAACCAAATTTAATATCAAAATTCAAATTAAATTTTAATCGAAAGTCAAAATTTAAAATAAAATACAAATTCAAATGTAATTTAAAACATCAAATTAAATTTTAAATCAAAACATCGACTAAAATAAAAATAAAAATAAAAAAAATTGGAAATCAACCAATCGGAAGGAAAATTAAACCGACCAATTATGACTCATTGACGGAGAGTTACCGTAGTACGAGTAGCGTAGGATCCCCCTCTCTCATTCTTTTAAAAATAAAAAAATAAAAATAAAAAATAAAAAATTTTCAAAAGTCCCCACGTATTCCACTCCTTCTTCTCCAACTTCTCTCTTCACCCACACAACACTCACGTCCTCACCCCTCTCTCCCTCTTTCTCCCCACTATCTCCCTCTCTCCCTCTCCCACCTTTTGATGAGGAATACCATTATAAAAGAGAGTGGAAGCAACGAATTAAAGGGGGGACATTTTTTAGCTTGGCTGCCATTGAAGGAAAAGAAAAACCTGCAACTTTTTTTCTCTCCATTTTAAAAATCTGTTGTGGTCTCCCTCATCTCCACGTTTTCTTCTCTAACATTTCTTCCTCTCTCTACCTTGCACCTCTACCCTTCCTTATCTTCTTCCTCTCCATAAATTTAAAAAAAAAAAAACGTTTTTTGGGCTGCCTCCATTAAAAAACAGCACCCATTCATGTCCAAGAAAAATAAAAAGCAAATTTTCTCCTCCATTAGCAGCCCCATTTTCAGCATCATCAACATCACCATTAGCAGCCCCATTTACCATCACTAATATCTCCATTAGTAGCCCTATTTTCAGCATCATCAACATCACCATTAGCAGCCCATCTATCATCACCAACATTACCATTAGCAGCCCCATTTTCAGCATCATCAACATCACCATTTCCAACCACATTTTTCAGCTCTCTTACCCTTCACAACATCACGATACATCTATGTGCTGCCTAGCCACCATCCTCATCATTTCATCACATTAACACCCTCATCACATCAGCCACATCTTCCTCATTTCATTGGAGTAGTCGTCATCTCCATCACCTCATCACATTAAAAATCTTATCGTAGCAACCATATCATCTTCTCTATCACGTGTTCCACAAATTACCATCGAATTCACCGTGAAGAATCTATACTACGACATTCTCCATCAGCCGTAGTAGTTGACACAACAAGTACTCACATTATTTCGAATTCTTTGTTGAAGGAATCCACGCATCAAAAATCATCCGGCAAAGGTAATTATTTTTTATGTTCATTTTATTTTATTTTATTTATTCATTTATTTATTTTTATTATTTTTCTTCATTTTTTTTTATTGTTTCTTGATTTCGTATGCATCCGAATAGATACACCGATTTTTGGGGTAGGCGTGACACCATGACAATTTTTACGATTTCAAATTATTAGTGGATCGATTCACAAATTTTGTTGATAAATTGATTGGTTAATTTGTTAACATCAAGATAGTGAACTGGCTCATTGTTGATATTTATCCGGTCGATTTGTCGATTTATGATGTTATTGGGCCAACCCACTAACATTGATATTAATCAACTCACTAATATGTGGATTAATTCATGAATTTTGGTACACGTGGAGGGTAAAGAAATCGATTTTTTTTGCTTATCAAGATTGGTGAGTTGACTCGCTGATTTTGGGGCCATTGGAAATGCGAATCGAATTTTTTTAAAAAAATTAGACACGGGTTAAGTCACCGATTTAATACACGTGGCGATTCAAAAAAAAAATTAGGATTCTTATGATAAAAATTGTGAGTCGACTCGCTGATTTTGGGACCATTGAGAATGCGAATCGAATTTTTTTAGAAATTGTACACGTGGGTTAAATCACATATTTAACACATGTGGCAATTTTTAAAAATAATCAAAGATTATTTTGATTAACAAATTCCGAGTCGACTCGCTGATTTTTGATACATTGGAACTTTGGTTCGATTTTTTTTTAGAAATTGTGCACGTGGGTTAAATCACATATTTAACACATGTGGCGATTTTTAAAAATAATCAAAGATTATTTTGATTAACAAATTCCGAGTCGACTCGCTGATTTTTGATACATTAGAACTTTGGTTCGATTTTTTTAGAAATTGTGCACGTGGGTTAAATCACATATTTAACACATGTGGCGATTTTTAAAAATAATCAAAGATTATTTTGATTAACAAATTGCGAGTCGACTCGCTGATTTTTGGTACATTGAAAATTTGAATCGATTTTATTAAAAAATTAAGCATGTGGTTAACTCACCAATTTAATACATGTGGCAACTCAAAATTTGCAAGTTAACCCATTGAATTTAATGCACGTGACGACTCAGAAATCAAATTTCTTTGATAAATATCATCAATGAGTCAATTCATTAATTTCATGTACGTGGCATTGAAAATCAATTTTCTATTATTCAAAGTATGATCGAATTGATCCATTAATTTTTGGTGTCATGTATGCCTCATTAAATCATGTAATTATTTTAACCGTAGGATTTGTTTAGTAAATCCGATGCAATTTGATGATGATTGGACCCTAGTTTAACTTTTAGTCTTTGAATGTTGACCGTAGGATATTTTTGGATCGCAGTAGAGACTGATCATCTTGATCAGGCGGGTTCGGTGCCTAACACCTTCCGAAATCCGTAACCTGACCCCTTACCCATCTCATTGATCCACGGACCGACCCATATCCATTTGGAGTTAATTTTGGTTCCTAGACCTAAACTAGGTGGCGACTCCCTATTCTTTTAAAAACCCCCGAGATACGTAGATCGGACCCCTAATCCGCTATTTAGCGGACGGCCGCGGGGGTCGAGGCGATTTCACCTATCTTATCAAGCAAATGAAGAAAATACTTTCTTTGAGCTAGGTTAATACCTTTCTTGGATCTCGCAACTTCTATCTCTAAAAAATAATGCAACTTGTCAAGATCTTTTATTTGAAACTGTGTCTCAAGTAAGGCTTTCAGCTCCTCTATTCTATTAGTGTCATCACTTGTGATAAATACATCATCAACGTAAACTATCAGAATAATAGCCCCTGAAAAATTGTTGTGAACAAACACAGAATGATTTGTTTAACACTGTTTTAATCCAAATTGAACTACTACCTCACTGAATTTCCCAAACCAACCTTGTCGAGACTACTTTAGGCCATAAATGACATTTTTCAACTTACACACCATGTTAGACTCCCCCTGAACAACAAAACCAGGAGGTTGCTCCATATACACGTCCTCCTCCAAATTACCATTCAAAAAGGCATTCTTAA
Source organism: Akebia trifoliata (assembly GCF_017979445.1). NCBI lineage: Eukaryota > Viridiplantae > Streptophyta > Magnoliopsida > Ranunculales > Lardizabalaceae > Akebia > Akebia trifoliata. The sequence goes on along the minus strand of NC_141388.1, from coordinate 14,263,625 downwards.
CATCCAGTTGACATAAGGGCCACTAAAAGTGGGCAGCAAGGGAGATGACAATACGAACAGAGGTCATTTTTACCACAGGAACAAAAGTTTTTAAGTAGTCCACACCATAAGTCTGAGTATAACCATTGGCCATGAGGCAAGCCTTCAACCGTTCAACAAACCCATCAGGTAAATACTTCACCACATATACACAATGACAACCAATAGTACGCATACCAGTAGGTAAGGGCACTAATTCCCAAGTATTATTGTGATGAAGAGCATCTATCTCAACCTTCATAACCTGTCTCCAACCTGAATGAGACAACACATCCTGTATACTACGAGGAATAGACATAGAAGAAAGAGCAGAAACGAACCACGATACAAAGCAAACAAATGAGATAAAGAAACAAACTTAGAAATGGGGTGTTTGGTACAACTGCGAGTGCCTTTCATTTGTGCAATAGAAAAATCAATATCAAAAGAATTCTAAATACATGATCTACAGACTATGAAGACGGTGGAAAGATGTCTGCATCTAGAGGAGGATAGGGATCTGAAGGTGCCAATTGCTTCCTACGAACATAAGTAAGTGGAAATTGAATAGTGGGAGATAAATCAATCACAGAAAGAAGAAGAACAAACAAAATATCATCATACAGTATTGGATCTATAAAAGATGATATAAAATCAAAAAATATAACATCTGCACTGACATAAACATGACGGGCTGAAAGATCATAGCAACGATAACCTTTCTAGATATTAGAGTAACCTAGAAATACACACTTCACCGAACATGGGTCAAATTTTTCAAAATCAAGAGATGACTGGTGAACGAACGAGACACAACCAAAGGTCCATGAAGGTAAGAAAAATAAAGGACTTGAAGGAAACAGAATAGAATAAGGACATTGACCATCAAGAACGGGCATAGTGTAGACACCCCATTTTTGCATCCGCCTGATTGATCAACTCGTCAACCCGATTGCAATGATTTCCAATGATGGATGTGTATTCCATTGCTTTACTTTGTTACCAGATATGTTTCAGAAATCCGGATGAGGTATCTCGAATTGACAAAACCTTAGAAACCACGCTACGCTAGGAAAATACAACCCCAGAAACCTAGAAATCATCATCTTGCAGATCAAAAAGAAGCTTCACAATAAAAATCACTAAAATTGACCAAATTATTAAAATACCCCTAATCTTAAAACAACCCTAGAGCCTACGTTACGCTTAGGAAACCCCATTCGAACACATAAAATAACAAATCGAAATCAAATAAATCATTTCGCCAATTTTCACATAATTCGACAAAATTACGAAAATGCCCCTCGTAAAGTTCACAACCATTTTACACAAAAAACTTCATAAATAACAAAAACTAATATTTCCATTGAATTCCTTACGAAAAATCGATTCTAAAACATCCTAGAACATTAAAAACCGACTTAAAACGTGAAAAGTCCTCTCCAGGGGTAAAACGGTAATTTCATAATTTTCATAATTAAAAAATTCGAAATTAATAAATAAAACATTAAATAATTAAAGTGAAACATTAACGAAATTAATTTAAAATTTTGAACCTAAAAAATCGATTAATCGGACTCTCAGGCAAAATTGTTGAGGGTTCGTGGGATATTTCTTTAAGGACCCCTCCATTTGGGGGTCCAAAGAATTAAAGAATAATAGAGGGGGTTCTCCAAAAATTTAAAGTAAATCAAGCAAGACTGAAGTCAAGGTATTAAAGTCAATCAAGTGAGACTAAAGTCAAAATTAAAGTCAATTAAGCAAGACTAAAGTCAAGATATTAAAAGTCAATCAATTAAGACTAAAGTCAAAACATTAAAAGTCAATCAAATAAAACCAAAAGTCATAATAGAACTCTAATTAAATAATAACTCTATCTAATAGAGTTCTAACTTAAAAATAATTCTACCTAAAATAATTCTAATTAAAACACAATTCTACCTAAAACAATTTTAACTAAAACACAACTCTAATTAAAAGATCTCTAATTAAACACCAACTCTATCCAAATCAACCCTAAAAAACATCTATAAATAGAGGTGCTCACACCCTATTTTCGTATCAAATGATAAACCCTAAGAGAAGTAAGTCTAGAAGCTCCCCTAGCCCCCCATAAACCCTAGTTTTGGAGCCCCAACTCCTTAACTAACATCCTTCCTTCAATTTTAGTCTAGAAAACACCCAAAAGCCCTCCAAAAACACCCCCAAATCCGCAACGAACTTGAAGAGTTCAGATTCAAAAACAAGGAGATACCTCGCCTCGGAGATCCGAAGTCAAATCCGGAAACAGAACGAAGCAAGGGAGCACGGTACAAGGAGCTCTTTTTGTCAGATCTGAGGGAACAAAGTCCTTGCCATCGGAAAGGTAAATTTTTATTTTTATTTTTATCTAGGTTTTAGCAATGTAATTTACTTGGGAATTTAGTAGAGACCGGCTTTGGCCGGGCGGGGTTGGTGCCTAACACCTTCCAATCCCGTAACATGATCCCCGAATAATTTACTTGGGAAGTTAGTAGAGACCGGCTTTGGCCAGGCGGGGTTGGTGCCTAACACCTTCCAACCCCGTAACTTGATCCCCGAATTCAGATTTTTTTTATGGTAGATTAGTTCCTTTTATCTATGTTAGAGTCAGTTTGGTTCCTAGACCACAATAACTAGGTGGCGACTCCCAAACCTCAAGGGTCAAAAGCGGATCCGCGCACCCCGCGGATCGAGGGCGCTTTCACATAGGCATATGATTAATCAAATAATATACTGTAAGAATCGCATCCCCTAGTAAGGTTTGGAAACTAGCATCTAAAACATTAGAAAACGTGCAACTTCAAGAAGGTGTTGATTTTTACGTTCAGCAACACCATTTTGTTGAGAGCTGCATGTACACGAAATTTGATGAATAATAATAAAAGATGAAAGATAGTCATTTAAATGCTCAAAATCATATTCTTTAGCATTATCACTATGAAATAACTTGATTTGCACACCAAACTGAGTTTGAATTTCAATATGGAATAATTTAACAATAAAAAATAACTCAGAACGATCTTTCATTAAATAAAGTCATGTCATTCTTGAAAAATCATCTACAAAAGTAACAAAATACCAAAACCCATAACGGGAAACAATCTTATAAGGACCACACATATCAGAATGAGTTAGATTAAACTACTTGATACTCTACTAACAGACTTAGGTGAATAAGAAATACGATAATGTTTAGCTAACTAACATGACTCACAATCTAAAACAGGAATATAACTCAAAGTGGGAATCATCTTTTTTAAAGAGCGAAGTGAAGAATGACCAAATTGACAGTGCCATTATTGCAAAGTGATTGTGGCATGAAGAACAAGCGAGCCTCCACCACCATCCAAATAATAAATACCTCCAGATTCATATCCCCCACCAATCGTCATCTTTGTCTGTAGATCCTGCAAAACATAATATGAGAGGTAAAACATCATAAGGAGGATAAAATAACTAGGAACACTCATCATGAGAGATAGTAATCATATCTACATGGAAAGCCACCTAAGGAGGATCAACAAAACCACCACCATTAATGTTACTAGAAATAACCTGATTAGCCTAGCTTGTGGGAAGACCATGTAAATCCCAACAGAAATTTACAGAGTAACCATTAAGTCCACAATGGATACAATTTCTAATAAATATAATTGATAAATCCAAGAAATATTATTCGTTTCAGAATACATCTTGCCAGCCTGAATCCAAATCTCTTTGGCAGATGATACGAACATCAAGTTTGCACCAATGGTTGAATCAATACAATTCCACAACTACGTCATAATTTGAACATTTTCCTGAACCCACTCAGAATAATAAAAATCTTCAGTTTTAAGAGGATCATCTTTTAAATAATTAAACTTTCTCTTGGTAGTAAGGAATACCTCAACAGATTTCGACCAAGGGATAAAATTATCTCCATTTAATTTGATCGGGATCATCTGAAGATTAAAGAATTCGGGAGGAGATAGAACTTTGGTGTAAAATCCTGCGTTTTTTATTCGTATCTTGAGAAAAAATAAATAGTAAAATTTTGAGAAAATCCTAAAAGAGACTTAGGGTAAAATGGTAAGATTTTGTTATTGTCATTTTTAATAAAATCTGACATCACCATTGGATTTCAAATAATCAGAAAACATACTTTAACCTATAAGCACGCTCAAATACGAGTCCAAATTGAAAAATTGCAAAATCTTCAATTTTTGAGTTGGATTAGGCTAAAATATTAACTTTTTGTTAGAGCAAGAATTTTTAAAATTCTTCACACCATTGGATTCATAACGAAAAATTATAGAAAATGGACTATTTACTTGTCATTTTTGGAGTCCAAAAAGTCGAATTATCGTCAAAAATAAAAATGACATCAATTTTAGGATCTCATTGGGCCGAAAAAGTAAATTTTTGTTAAAGACATAATTTGTAGAATTTGACCACACCATTAGATCCGAAATAAAAAATTAGACAACATAAAGTAGTCATTTGTCACTTTTGGAGTTTGGACGATCAAGTTATCGTTGAACGAAACAATAGGTAAAATACTAATTTCATCCCGCACTTATATAAATATTTTTTTTAATCAAAAACACTATTCATTATTATGTTAAATCATCCAAAACCAGCCACAACATTTTAAAAAAAATTTAATTTTTGTTCCGATCTTCAAACTCCGATTTGCCCAAACGGTCCGTCTTCGACCTCCAACGCTGAAGGAAAAATCGTCTGCATTGTCATTCTCTACCAAACCCACCCAATTTTCTTTCGTTTTCTCTCCTTTTTCTCCTCGTATCATCAAAATTACTCATATATAATACGAGAGTTTTGAAACTTCGACCCAAGATTTCATATGTTTTTAGGTCAAACCGTCCTCCGTCACAGAATGGAGAAAAGACGACAGCATCGAGATTTTTGAAACCACCAGGTCAAATTCAAAAATCAACCGCCTTGAAGTTTGAACTACCTCGATTTTTATATCAAGTCTCTCGATTTTCGTGCACGTGCTTCAATTTTTTGCACAGAGATTGTAAGGAACTCTCAATTTCTATTAGTAATCATAGATTGTGAAAATTACATTTAGGATTTTATCAAAAATTTGTGATGTGTTTTTAAAAATATAGAATTCAATTGGTTATTTCAAATTCACGACAGAATTTGCATATTTGATATGTTTAATTATATTTTATAATAAATTATACATGGGTAGGATATTTCATCGAATTTTGTGTTAGCCAGTTGGGTTATGTGCACTGCTCGGACCCCATGTTGACTTAAATTTTGTAATTTTTCAGTTTAATTGATAAAAAATGAATTTTAAGGTTTAAATAATATTTTAATAATCAATGAACTCATATTGAGTTGATGAATGTCGAAAAATAAATATCGTATTCAAAAGATTGAAAACTATAAAAATCAAAAAAGGAAAAAAATGATATGAAATGGTAAAATGCCAGAGTCACACCCGAGGGGTGATGTCTGCATTTTACATTGTGATGTTATGTGTAAGTTGATGAATGGATATCTAGGATAATAATATTAGTTGCATATTTATTTACTTTCTGTTAGTGTAAGACATTGGTTACTTTTTTTCTATTATTTATTTTAGGCCGAGTAACCACAATTGCCATAGTAGGAAACTGGATGTCCATTCTCAACTCTATGATGTTAATTTCATATTTATTTTCAAAGGAAATTTCTTAATTATTTTCAAAGAAAAGCATATTTATATATATATATCTATATATGTAGTTATTTTGTAAAATGTTAAAGAGTTTGCGAATACCTGAAGGGATAGTCTGTCATATCATCTGGAGTGATATACTATCCTAAGATATACGGTATGGATAACCAAACTCATACGTGGTATGGGACCCGTATGAAATTGGAATCACAACTGGAATCCGGGTTTATTCCTCTCTATCTTTACTAGTGAACTTGTAAATGTGATCTTATACGAATAGGATTGTATATTTGGGAATCACATGCACGCCTGATAGGCATAGACGAAGATGATTAATCAGTGATCACTAACAATCTATACTAGTCTAATGTTCTGACACATCAAAAAGAGACCCATTCTTACGGTCATGTCAAACAGCCAACCTGAGTCGAATAAATAGTCAACAAGCGTGGTAAGTGTAGTGACCGGCCACAAAATCAAGAACTAAAAGCTAGAAAAGTATTTTAACATCATGTCTCGTCTAGGAGCGATCCAGTCGTGAATTACAACTCTCTAATTTCACTACTCCACCATTGTGTATTATATATCTGTTGCCTTATTTTGATATATAAACTGAAATACATGTTTAATGTTTTCATTTAATCAATTAGATTTGTATAAAAAGAAAATGTTATAGTGAATACTACTGATTGATGTAATGTGAGTTTTAAAAGGTTTAGTTGTTCATTCCTGACTATATGTACCAGTTAATCGTAGTTTCTTCTATAAAACTTTGCATATGTTAAAATGATTCAGTATGTTTATTCATTCATGTTAAGAGAGGTTATTGGCAGAAATTGTTTGTTTTTCCCTACTGGATAACCATTGTTACTCACCATTTCTTTCTCCATTTTTTTATTTCAGATCCGGAGCTTGACGAGGTTAGTGTATAACACAAGTGAGGACTATCTGGTAGGTCAGATAGAGCACCAGAGTCCGTTACGAGGTAGTACTAGGACTATACCCCCTAGTGGTGTTAGTTCGTTCAGGTAGTATTATGGGTCTTATACTGAGTATTAGGACTTTTGTTAGTGTGAGAAATATTTGTATAATCCTGTATTTTATTTATCCTTCCGCACTCTGACCTATCATACGTTATTAGATGTATATAGGCTTCTGCTAGTTATTATATTTTGTATGTATATATACAGGATATTATAGATGTTGTTTATCAGGTGAAATAGGTTGAACGCCTTGGAATGCTAACATAAACAGAGGAGACCATGCCGAAATTTCGAGGCGCCGCCTAGTACCTCGAGATCTGACATGGGGCTTTGTGTTAGCATTTGGCGGGGTGCCACAGTTGGATTTCATCTCCATCCGAAATCACTCCACAATAAATAGATCGCACAAAATAAACTATATTTGAAATACCAATCAAATCTGTGCAAATATCGAGAATTCATCGCGGCACGACTAGATTTTAGAGAAAAAAATCTATCTAATTCACAAACCAGATCGTAATAATCAAATCTAATCAAATATGGTCTATGTACTTACAGATCAAATCACATATGACTAAAGTCCCCTTTATGATAAATCACAAATATTCGAAAAGTAGATTTGAATCTCCTAAAGAAAAATACACCACCAAACCATAACTTGTACCACCAACTTCAAACATACTCACATACTGTGGGTATTCACCAACTAGAAGATTAAAATCCCAAGTTGTAATCATGAACCTAAGATTTTAATACCAAGTAGATCGAAAAAAAAAAATAGGAAGAGAATGTAGGTTCTCAAACTTCAAGATCTAAACCTTGTTTTAATAACATGTTAGTATTTAGAAGAGAAAAAGAAAGATTTAGAGGAGAAGTTTAGAGAGGGGCTCAATAGGTTAGTTTCTATGAGCCTCCTCTCTTATATTTATATAAGAGAATTAGGACTACAGTTAAGTAAGACATATGGAATTGAAAAAGACCAGTTTGCCCCCACACGTCCTATACATACCAATAACAAGAATTAATGGAGTTACAGAAAGGGACCAAACCTATTTGATGCAAATAGGTATTTAAAAAGAAGTTAAGATCAAATGGATCAATAGATAAATTTAAAGATAGGTTGGCTGCTAGAGGTTTTAAACAGAAGGAAATGATAGATTATTTTGACATATACTTTCTAGTTACTAAGATTGATATTGTTAAAATATTAATTATCTTAGCTTCGATTTACAAACTAGTTGTAGAAATCATTGGATAGCATATTACTAATTGTGAATTCGATCTCAAAATCTGACAAATCCAAGTCTACTAGTGATTATATTTTCATATTAGGTGGAAGAGTTGTCTCTTGACAATCATCCAAGCAAACATGTATGGCTAAATCTACAATAAAATCATATTTCACTAGTTAGCTATACTTAAGGTTGAAAAACTTCTTTATAAGGTCAAAAAGAAATTTAGTAGATCCTTTGACAAAACCACTAACTAAAGGGTTAGTGAGTAAAATATCGAGGGGAATGAGACTAAAGCTTATGTAAATATTTAGTCTGTGATGGGAACCCAATCTACATGAATAGATATCCCAAGAAATAAATTTAATAGGTAATAACAAGTCACTAAACTAATTGGTGAAGCACTACTAGTGAAAAAGAGTTAATAAATTTTTTGTCTCTTTCCTATGGTATTAAGTAGTGCTTATCTATGATGAGATGAGGATGAAAAAAAGTTCTTAATAAAGTTTATAGCTTATTTGGATGATATATAATAGTCATAAAACACACTTGATGGACTTACCTATGTAAATGTGGGTGTGGGGTCACTGCCTATAAATACTATGGGCAAGTATTCTAGAATATTCATGACAAGCCCAATATTCAACACATGGCTAAAAAATGTCAAACCATAAGAACTCAATCGATCCTAGAAAGAAATACATGTATGATATGATAGTTAACTTACACTAAAAAGGAAAAGGTTAAGTAACTTACTTACGCCAAGTCCTTGTAAGTTTTGTCTATATATACTAAGCGTCAATTAAGTCCAAAAGACATTGACATTAGATATCTGATATTTTACCTTGTACGAGCAACATTTCATTTTCCTTCTAACTATGAATTTGTGGGGATTGTTGTAGGATTCATAGTTTTATTGTGTTTTGTTGGGGGCAAGAATTGAACTCTAGACCTCTTAAGGATTGGATGTGTAGAGATTTCCTTATTTTGTGAAACCTAAAACTAAATATCTCTTTCCTTTTGTGTGTAATTTGAAAGTCACAGATTCCTTTATTTTTTTTGTTATGAGAGTTGTAAAGACAATTCTTCCAAACACTAATCACACATTAAATAATTACAAGAGTGATGTTCACCTAATAAAGGACCTCTCTCTCATTTGTTTGAATGTGAATGAGAAAAAAGAGTGAGCCTCACGCGCACATGAGAGCCCAAGGCATTGTAAGACTGCAACTCATTGTGTTTAGGGTCAACTCGCCAGAAAACCTTAATCCGCATGTCGCGTGCGCAATAACACACACACACACATGCGTCAGGTTGGGCTCCAGCTGGGGTTGGGCTCTTACTTATGGATATTTTTATTCAAAGTTTCATTGACTTTTGAACATAATCTTAACCATTTATTTTCCTTTAATCTCTAATTATTAGATCATAATTTTGATTTCGTTTCTTTAATATGCTTTAGACCTTAAGGTTTTCCAACATTGAGAAACGAGCTAAATTAAGGCCCATATGTTTTATCATTAATCCTGTAGACTGTTGGGCACAAAGTTTATAAGAAAGGTAGTGCCCTAGTGTTTAAAACACAAAAAAAAAAACCTTTTTGATCTCTCTTCTTTTCTTCTTTATTGTTCTCTAAAAGGACTTCGAATAATATTCTATTCTCCTTCACAAATGTTCGATTGTTTGTACAACGTTTGATCGGGTCAAGTTCAACGTAGATCTACTACTTTTGAGTGCACGATTATCAGAGAGTGTGAATCTTGGAAATTAGACACCTAAGAACGATTGCACTGTGGATTCAATCATGAGGGTGCAAAATTGGTTTTAAGGACAGCGACTTCTCTGTGCCTCAGTCACCGATAAGTTCTTCCAATTTCTTCTTACTTTACATTCTACTATTATTTGAATTATGTTTGTTTCAAGAACACAGAACCATAATTTCTCAACATACTGAAATTAGTATTAATCTTCCAAAGTGGTTTGGAATCTTGACCACAGAGGAGTCCATTGGTTTGCTCTTTGCGGTAGAAAGTGTCTTTGAATATATTAAATCATGTAATACGAGGGATGTTTTTCCACTCCGATCCTATCTACAATCAATACAAGAATGAAATTGAGGAATATGAATTTTTTTACGAATATGCGAGGCTCTAGCACCACCACAAGCTTCTTTACATCCAAATGAAAAATCAATGATGGTTGACTTTGCAACAATGTCTTTCATAACATGCACGATGACCAGAGAAGTTTGCAATTTGGTACTCAATAGTGAAAGCTTAGAGAACATTGTGTCAAATGAGGTAGTTTCCAAATTACAAATAAGCACTCAAATTCATTCACATCCTTCTACACTTTCTCTGTTTGAGAAAGGTAATGGTGACCTTGGACGTAAATTCAACAGGGGTTCCAATCTTCCTACACTTGCAAAGATCACTAATGCTCTCATTACATTAGGTCTTGACTTGGGTTTAGTAAGCTAAGAAGAGAGAGATTTCAATTATGTCGACTATGGTCCAAATCCTATTGGATGAATATATCGATATCTTTCCCAAAGAACTACCACCCGAGATAGCCTCTAGATTGTTGTCTAGTTGTTGAGTACAACATGATGATCTCAAAGGTAATTGGACCATGCATCAAACAATAACGCCTTCAACTCGAGGACAAGTTCCTTTCAACCTGGAAGAATGATTCTGTGTAGCAAGCCCAACAATATTACAACAAAAAGTTCTTGAGTGCACATTTTATACATGTTTCTGGGCTAAGTCCATAATTGTTTGGCCCATGAAATAGTTCACTAGAGTAAGTTCAGGCCTTGATATACCTAGCCATGTGGAAATTGTATGGGACCACAAGAAAGAATTGCTTCTTTAGGTAAGGAATAGGAAAGAAACGCGGATGATATTGGAATATTTCAGGAAAGGCCGCCAAAATTGAAACAAACATATCTTTCCTTTTGGTTCACTTTTTATTTTAGAAATTTCTTTGGATTATTGTCTCGTTATTAAGAATATGGTTTATTTTGATTCACTTTCACCTCTATTAACCACTAACACCAACACCATGCTTGTTTAGCAAAAAATAAAACAAGTAGATTCTAATTTATTTCCAATTGTTTGGTATTCTACATGAATCAATAGGTTTTTAATGCAAACAAGTTTTGGAGAACTAATTACTTTGAGGATTGTTCTTCTCCCAGCATTAGTTTCCTTGATGAGAACTTGATTCCGGCCAACATTAAACGCATCTACAAAGAAAAATCATCAGAAGGGAGCTTACATTCCTCATTTCATATAGAACTCCAAAACCATTACACATTGAACTTTGATTCTAAGGAAACCATCTGGTTGAATAAAAAAAGGGGTTGGGTTATGGTCTTCCATTGAAGCTCAATTCTCCTCCAATCCCACTGTTCTTCTTCAACAAACAGAGATTATCCAAAGGATATAAACTAAGAACTCTATAATATATATGTCAGGTTCAGTAACTAACGTTAGGGTGCCAACACATTGGTCCTATATGGCTTATAAGTTTTAGATTGAGCATATTTTTTGGTCCTATATGGCTTATAAGTTTTGGATTGGGCATATTTTTTGTTGTGGAGGATCTCTATGGTGAGAAGATCATCCTGACAAACAATCAGCCCAATCTGAAACTTCTAACCCCATAAATAATAGTTTAAAAATTGTGGGACGATTTTTTACCAAAAATTTGTAAATCACTTTTAATGAACTTAGAAGTTTCCTTTTGGGTTATTTTTTATGATGATGATCTCCTCACAAAAAATCGGCTCAATCCCAAACTTTTAAGCCATATAGGACAACGTTGGCTGCCGAACGCCACACTATATATATATGGAAGCGTTTAGAGGCTGTTTGGAGGCCTTAAAGAAAACCAAACATTGTGCCAAACATTTTTGAAAATAGGGGTTAGAAGTTTCAAAATGGCCAAATTTTTTGTGAGGATGATCTCAATAATCTCTATGATGAAGAGATCGTCCTCACCAAAAATCAACTCATTCCAAAACTTATAACCCTAGTTTACAAGTTGAAGAATCGTAGACCATTCAATTTTTATAATCCACTTTTGACAAAGTTAGAAATTTCGGAATGGACAGATTTTTGTAAGGATGATTTCCTCATCATAGAAATCATCCTTACAAAATATCAGCCCATCCTAAAATCTCTAACCCATACATTTAAAAAATGTTTGGCTCTCTTTTAAGGCTTCCGACCGCCACCTTTTATACGTATATATATATATGGATGGCGTTATTACGACCCCTATTACGACTCACATTGCGACACACTGTTTGTCTTATATGGGTAAAAATGTTAGGAATTGGCTGATTTTTTGTGAGGATGATCTCTGTGATGAGGGGATCATCCTGGCAAAAAATCATCCCATTCCAAAACTGCTAACCCATCAAAATTGATTTACAAAAATTGGACGGTCTAAAAATTTTCAACTTATAAACATGGGGCTAGAAGTTTCATAATGAGCTGATTTTTGGCAAGGATGATCTCTTCATCATAGAGATCATCCTCACAAAAAATCAGCCCATTCCAAACATTTTTTCCCATATAAGACAAAACGATGTGTCGCAATATGAGTCTACGAACCCGACCCTATATATATATAGGGTCCCGTTCAGCAACAAACATTTTTCAAAACATGGGTTAGAGGTTTTGGAATGGGCTGATTTTTGGTGAGGACGATCTCTACAGCGAGGAGATCATCCTCACCAAAAATCAGCTCATTCCAAAACTTCTAACCCCATGTTTACAAGTTGAAAAATCGTGGACTGTCCATTTTTTGTAAATCATTTTTGATGGGTTAGAAGTTTTGGAATGGGCTGATTTTTGGTGATGATGATCTCCTCATGTAGAGATCATCCTCACCAAAAATCAGCCCATTCCAAAACCTCTAACCCCATGTTTTGAAAAATGTTTGTTGCTGAACATTTCCCATATATATTATATATGGGTCCCTTTCAGCAACAAACATTTTGACAAACATTTTGGCAAAACATTTTTCAAAACATGGGTTATAGGTTTTGGAATGGGCTGATTTTTTGTGAGGATGATCTCTACGGTGAGGAGATCATCCTCATCAAAAATCAGCCCATTCCAAAACTTCTAGCCCCATGTTAACAGGTTGAAAAATTGTGAACCGTCCATTTTTTGTAAACCATTTTTGATGGGTTAGAAGTTTTGGAATGGGCTGATTTTTGGTGATGATGGTCTATTCCCTGTAGAGATCATCCTCACCAAAAATCAGCCCATTCCAAAACCTGTAACCCATATTTTCAAAAATGTTTTGCCAAAATGTTTGTCAAAATGTTTGTTGCTGAACATTTCCCATTATATATATAGGGTCGGGTTCCGTAGACCTCCATTACGACCCCCTTTGTGACACACCATTTTGTCTTATATGGGCAAAAATGTTTGGAATGGGCTGATTTTTTGTGAGGATGATCTCTATGGTAAGGAGATCATCCTTGCCAAAAATCAGCTCATTATGAAATTTCTAACCCCATGTTTTCAAGTTGAAAATTTTTAGACCGTCCAATTTTTGTAAATCAATTTTGATGAGGTTAGAAGTTTTGGAATGGGATGATTTTTTGCCAGGATGATCCCCTCATCACAGAGATCATCCTCACAAAAAATCAGTCCATTCCAAACATTTTTTCCCATATAAGACAAAATGGTGTGTCACAAAGGGGGTCGTAATAATGCCATCCATATATAGGATGGCGTTGTTACGACCCCTATTACAACTCATATTGCGACACACCGTTTGTCTTATATGGGCAAAAATGTTAGGAATGGGCTGATTTTTTGTGAGGATGATCTCTGTGATGAGGGGATCATCCCAGCAAAAAATTATCCCATTCCAAAACTTCTAACCCCATCAAAATTGATTCACAAAAATTAGACAGTCTAAAATTTTTCAACTTGTAAACATGGGGCTAGAAGTTTCATAATGAGCTGATTTTTGGCAAGGATAATCTCCTCACCATAGAGATCATCCTCACAAAAAATCAGCCCATTCCAAACATTTTTGCCCATATAAGACAAAACGGTATGTTGCAATGTGAGTCGTAATAGGGGTATACGGAACCCGACCCATATATATATGGATGGTTCAACGGACGTCTTTGAAACCATATGAGAAACCCTTGTTTCTCAACTGTTGGATTTTGAGAAACAAACGGCTGAGATTCTGTCAAACGTCATTTTCGAATGAAAAATGGAGTTTTAAATTATTTAAAAAAACTCCCTCGTTTTTTTTTTTTAAATTTAAACCAACCTCTTTTTTTTCCTTCTCTTCTCTCTCGATCAACTGAAACCCCAGGAAATAAAACAAAAACCCAACTCTCTCTCTCTCTCTCTCTCTCTCTCCTCTCTCTCTCTCTCTCTCTCTCTATATATATATATATTATATATATATATATATATAGGGGACGGTTCAGCAGCCCTAAAGTTTGCCAAGTTTGGTGCCAAACATTTTTCAAAATATGGCTTAGAAGCTTGGAATGATCTAATTTTTTGTGAGGATGATCTCTATGATGAGGAGATCATCCTCACCAAAAATCAGTCTATTCCAAAACTTCTAACCCCATCAAAAGTGATTTACAAAAATTGGACGATTCACGATTCTTCAACTTGTAAACCAGGGTTAGAAGTTTCAAAATGAGCTGATTTTTTGTGAGGATGATCTCTTCATCGTAGAGATCATCCTCACAAAAAATCAGTCCATTCCAAAACTTCTAACCCCATCATAAGTGATTTACAAAAAATGTTTGGCACCAAACTTGGCAAACTTTAGGGCTGCCGAACCGCTCCCATATATATATATATATATATATATATATATGGAAATGTTCAGCAACAAACATTTTGGCAAAAAAAATTTTAAAACATGGGTCAGAGGATTTAGAATGGGCTGATTTTTGGTGAGGATGATCACTACGGTGAGGAGATCATCATCACCAAAAATCAACCCATTCCAAAACATCTAACCCCATGTTTTGAAAAATGTTTTGCCAAAATGTTTGTTGCTAAACGGGACCCATATGTATATATATATATGGGGACGGTTCGGCAGCCCTAAAGTTTGCCAAGTTTGATGCCAAACACTTTTCAAAATATGGGTTAAAGCTTTGGAATGAGCTGATTTTTTGTGAGAATGATCTCTATGATGAGGAGATCATCCTCACCAAAAATTAGCCTATTCCAAAACTTCTAACCCCATCAAGAATGATTTACAAAAATTGGACGGTCCACGATTCTTCAACTTGTAAACTAGGCTTAGAAGTTTCAAAATGAGCTGATTTTTTGTGAGGATGATCTCTTCACCGTAGAGATCATCCTCAAAAAAAATCAGCATATTCCAAAACTTCTAACCCCATCAAAAGTGATTTACAAAAAATGTTTAGCACCAAACTTGACAAACTTTAGGGCTGCCGAACCGCTCTCTATATATATATTATGGGAAATATTCAGCAACAAACATTTTGGCAAAACATTTTTCAAAACATGGGTTAGAGGTTTTGGAATGGGCTGATTTTTGGTGAGGATGATCTTTACGGTGAGGAGATCATCATCACCAAAAATCAGTCCATTCCAAAACTTCTAACCCCATCAAAAATGGTTTACAAAAAATGGACGGTCCACGATTTTTCAACTTGTAAACTGGGGCTAGAAGTTTTGGAATGGGCTGATTTTTGGTGAGGATGATCTCTACGGTGAGGAGATCATCCTCACCAAAAATCAGCCCATTCCAAAACCTCTAACCCATATTTTGAAAAATGTTTTGCCAAAATGTTTGTTGATGAACATTTCCCTATATATATATATATATATATATATATATATATATATATATATATAATATATGGGTCCCGTTCAGCAACAAACATTTTGGCAAAACATTAAAAATCAGCCCATTCCAAAACTTCTAGCCCCAGTTTACAAGTTGAAAAATCGTGGACTGTCCATTTTTTGTAAACCATTTTTGATGGGATTAGAAGTTTTGGAATGGGCTGATTTTTGGTGATGATGATCTCCTCACTGTAGAGATCATCCTCACCAAAAATCAGCCCATTCCAAAACCTCTAACCCATGTTTTGAAAAATGTTTTGCCAAAATGTTTGTCAAAATGTTTGTTGCTGAACAGGACCCATATATACATATATGCAAATGAAAGGAAACTACATTAATTTGAGAAATAATAACTTCTACAAAATAGATTTTAAAAGATCAAATTAACAATTTTAATAATTTCGCACATATAATATTATTTACAATCGTTGAATCTAAGGAAACAACACAAAATTTATGTGTGATCCGCAATGAATCCAAACATTTACAGCTATGGCGTCCCTATCAATTAATTGGGTCCCCAGCAATTCAAGTACATAACTTTTCTCAAAGACTCCTCCGATTGCTTAATCTTCTCCTCCCTCATCTTATTTATGATCACAAAAGTAGATTGAGAAGATAGTCTCTTGGCTTCAGAAAATGATCTAAGATTGGTCTTCGCGTGTTGATGTATCGATCTAAAAGCATAATTCCATCTACAGGAACATTGATCTTTCAGAGCCTCAACAGCTCCCATAGTTGTTGCCACGATCCATGCTTTGTTCATCCAACTCATCTGTTCTTCTTGTTCTCTCTTGATTTAGAAAGCTTTCTCTGTTTGTTTTTTTTTTTTTTTTTTTTTTTTTTTTTTTTTCAAATGAGCGAAGGATTTGGAGGAGAAAGATATATATATATATATCTCACCATAGAGATCATCCTCACAAAAATCAGCCTATGCCAAATATTTTTGCCCATATAAGACAAAACAGTGTGTCGCAATGTGAGTCCCAATATGAGTCTTAGGAACGCTGTTCATATATATATATATATATATATATCCCCGTGATTTCAATCAATCTCGATCGACTGAGAGCGTTGGGTTTTCAATTGATTTTTTGTCTAGAGAAGCTTCATTGGGTTTTCTGTCGAGACAAGAGAGTTGGGTTTAGCTAAAAAAATGACAAACGAGGGAGTTGAAATAAAAATTTATAAAACTCCGTTTTTCATTCAGAAATGACGTCTTAAAGAATCTCAACCGTTGTTTCTCAAAATCTAACAACTGAGAAACATAGGTTTCTCATATGGTTTCAAAGACGTTCGTCGAACCGTCTATGTATATATATATTATATATATATATATATATATATATATAGGGGGTGGCATTCTTTTGACAAAATCCTAGACAACATTTTAGACAGAGCATTTTATCTTACATGGGCTAAAAATTTCAGAATGAACTGATTTTTTTGTAAAGATGATCTCTATGGTGAGAAAATCATCCTCACAAAAAATTAGCCAATTCTGAAATTTCTAACCCTAAGTTATAAGATGAAGAATCGTGAACCGTCAACTTTTACCGTTAGTTTGTAACCACCTTTCATGGAGGTAGAAGTTTCAGAATTGGCTAATTTTTTGTGAGGATGATCTACTGACTATAGGGATCATCCTCACAAAACATCAACCCATTCTGAAACTTTTTAGACATATAAGACAAAACTTTGTCCAGAATAGGATGATTTTTTATGAGGATGATCTCTATGGGGAAGAATTCATCCTTGCCAAAAATCAACTCATTCCTAAATATCTTATCCTAATTTACAAGTTGAAGAATCATGGACCATCTGATTTTTATAAATCACTTTTGATGAAGTTAGAAGTTTCGGAATGAGCTGATTTTTTGTGAGGATAATCTCTCCATCATAAAGATCATCCTCACAAAAATCAGCCCATTCTAAAACCTATAATCCATACATTTAAAAAATGTTTGGCTCTCTTTAAGGCACCTCCAAACACCACCAAAATATATATATATACACACATACATCTGTTCTGTTTTTTCCCTGAATTTGATTGATCTCACCCGTCGAGTTGCAAGGTAAGAATGTGATGCCCCTCTGAGGAGGAACGTGGCATCATTCCCAGCAGAATAGTAGTTGTCCATGCCAGACATTCCTGATTTTATGACATTGCAGGGTTCCCAGACTATAGAGCTCTTTCATCATCCATGTATATGTAGAGCCATTTACCCCCCATGGTAAGGAGTTCTGGACTAAATTAGTTAATTGGATATGGAAAGATCCAAGAGGGGAGAACCCTCTGAGGGAATTGTATTGACTCGATTGGTAAGTTCATAGTTGCTGAAATATATTTTGCTCAGGAAAGCGAATCCTGGATCGGCCATTCACATGAATCCAAGCACTTAGAAGGAATCCACAATTTACAAAATTACCCGAATGCGATCAATCATTCAGAATTCTATGAAATATAGGATTTACTTTTCTCTGTGAAAAAACATCTCATGAATGCCAGACATTACAGTTGAAATGAGATTTTCAGACTCAAGAAGAGCGTTTGTAAAATGCTATACATGTAGTATGGCATTTTTATAGATTTTGTTTTAAAATGCCGGTTTTGCATGTTAGTCACACCAAAGCTCACTACATGGATATGAAAATACCTTCCAAGTATGGGAAAAAACCTTTGACTTACAAAATAGGACCTACCAACCTAGACCATAATCAGCTCACTTGAGAATTCCAACAGTTCCACTTTTCAGGTTCCCAACTACAAACAAACAGTAATACCAAACAAGGCGCTGTATTGATCAGATTACTTGAGGGCCTTAATCATACTTCAAAAAAATTCATTGAAATTTAGAAAAATAAGCCTGGGTATATCTTCATTCTTCAGACATCAAGCTTGGTAAGAAAACACGGGGCGAATGGATTCAAATTGAACTCACAACATCCACCATCACCCGAGTTTCTATCATTAAAAAAATATTAATTATAATAATATTAAAACATTTTACAGTTTCAAAGCCAATCATTTTCACAAAATAAGCTTATAACGAGCCATGTTTAAGCAGCCACTGCGTGGGGGCACATTCCAAAAGAAAGGGCAAGGAAAGGCTAGCATGTCAGGTTAGAGGGAGTGAGTATGCAATGTTGGTTAGGGAAAAGGGCAAAGCACACGATTTTGGTGATCTAAAAACGTCATTGATGTAGTCAACTCAGCCGTGCCAAATGGTCCTTTGTCCAACTTGTTCAAATGATAGATAAACGAAAACAATCCATCCTGTAAGCTTAGGTGCCATGGGAATGCTCCCTAAAGGAAAATTGGCAAAAACCCAAATGCTCAATCACCATTATAGAGCCATCTGTCATCCTACCATTGGCAACAAATGACGGCTGATACTAAAACCAACACCATGGTGCAGCGAAGATCAAGTATGAAAGGCACATTACAAGCCTATGACAACCCATCTACAATCATGTCTACTGCTGAGGTGCTGCAGATGGTCAAACAGTCCTAAAATACATTTAGCTTCATTTGTATTAAATCCATGTGGCAAACGGTTCTCTACCTTGGATTTTTAAACCAAAGATGTTTAGTGGCACCACAGGTCACAACCAAATTACGTATATATTTAGAACCAGGACATTAGTACAAGAAACCCATTCTCCACCTATTCCAAAATCATGCATTGAGAGCAAAGAGGAAAAACAATTCCACATATGCAGGTCACGGTAAGAAGTGGGCAAAAATACAGGTGCGAGCTAGCTTAGTTGGTGAGGTCTTAGGGTCATGATACCTGGATTCAAATCCTGCCAATACCGAGTTACTAAACACCTTAAAAACAACAGGCTGGCCGATCAAAAAAAAAAAAAAGTGGGCAAAAATCCCCATCCATACCCAGGCAGAACAAGGACTAAAGCATAAATTACATAGATCCCAGTTGAACAACCAATGGGAAATATCGATTATCTGGTTCATGAGTCGCTGCAGCGAATTCCTCCATAAAATGCGCAATTGATAGGAAAAAAATGCAGATGTGAAACATGAGGCATTGTGTTCCAGCAAGAACAGCGAAGGTATGCAATCACAAGCTTTTAAATCAATGCCACATGAAAATGCATAAATAGAAAAGGTTATATATTATAAAAGCACAATGGAAATGTAAGCATGGAACAGCATGCATGTGAATCCATGTACCCCAAGCTTAACATTTAAATTTTTTTAAGCAACAGCACTCACCTGTGATTTCAACCTACTTTAGCAGCAATTTGGACATTATCCCCTTGCCTCTATAAAAAGATTCACATAATTTAAATCAATCCAACGATTAGAAATCAGAAACCCCTCCTATTGTAATAGTAGAAAAGGGAGAAATAAGGAGAGAAAGGGGTTTTCTTCAGAGAGTAAGACAACAACCTACCTCTTCGTCTCCTGTTTGTAAACAACCTCACGAGTGATAAAGACTTAGAAATCTCCCAGATTAGTACATAAAATAGTCCGCCTGATGCTCACTTAGTATGGACGAGAGCGGTTCCCACCATGTTGGTGTCTATCAGGGCCAGAGCTTCCACCATCTCTGTAATTGTCCCTGCGTCTGTCTCCTCCACCACCATAGCCACCTCTACCACCACCCCTAATCACATAAACAGAACTCATGTCATGCAAAAGCAACTACTCCACAGATTGGATTCTTTCCATAACAAATTAGCAGTGTAACTCGAGAGTTTTTATATGTTTCTTTTTTTTTCTTGGGTTGTTCTTCACATATCAAGACATAAGGAGGTATATGACAAGCATAGTTGTCATAAAAATGCTTAGGAGGACTTTTTTTAGTTATTAGGATTAGTATTTACCTACTTTTATGTTTTCTTAGCCCATGGTCATAGTATATATGTTTGGGGACAATTTGGTAATGTTAGCACGTCTTTCTATTGAATTTTCATAAGCTGAAAATTCAAGGAGATAAAGATACAGGATTGGGACATAGTTGATATTTTAGCTTTTGTTATATTTAAGTTTTATTCGGCCATTAGATCTTATTATATTAATAGAATGACTGAGATTAGGTCAGGATTTTGAGTCTTACACAAATAGTTGTAAAGGCGTCCCAGATTTAAATGATTATGAACTTTTGGAATAGATATTCACAGGTTTCTCTCAAGAGAACTCTCCATGGTGTGAAGCCATGATCGCCTAGGTGTGAAGCAAGAACTAGGATCATCAAACTTCAGTGTGATTCCAAGATAAGAGATCACCCATCTCTTCTATTGTCTTATGTCTATGTCTATCTCTTCTTCATCTCCATCTTTATCTGCATCTTTTGTTTTATATTTTCTATTTAGAGAAAATCCAATCACAACCATTGCATCCAAACCTCTTCTATGCTGTCCCATGCCATAACCAAACAGCCCAATTCTTTTATGGGTCCCGTTCGGCACCCTACATTTTACCCTACGCTTTACCCGACGTGTTTTGTCCTACATGGGTTAGAAGTTTTGGATTAGGCTGATTTTTGGTGAGGATGATCTCTATGGTGAAGAGATCATCCTCACCAAAAATCAGCCCATTCCAAAACTTCTAAACCCATCAAAAATGGTTTACAAAAAATGGACGGTCCGCGCTTTTTCAACTTGTAAACATAGAGCAAGAAATTTCGGAATGGGCTGATTTTTGGTGAGGAGGATCTTCTAACTGTAGAGATCATCCTCACCAAAAATCAGCCCATTTCAAAATTTCTAACCCATGTAGGACAAAACACGTAGGGTAGAATGTAGGGTAAAGCGTAGAGTGCCGAACATTTCCCTTCTTTTATTGTTGCAAAATTTTCAGATCTGCAAAACCCCCATGCAGTCTAAATTTTCAGCCATTATCCCAACTAACCCTATTTTTTCTACCCTAGACCAGCAGTCCCTATACACTTATATACTATTCCAAACCTCAAATTACCCCATACCAATATGCCTGCTGCCCCCTCTTTAAACCCTAGATTCTTTTTTTTAATTTTGACACATCCTTCTTACCCTAGAACTCAATCAATCTCTAACCAAAGCCTACCCATTTCCTAAGCCTTAAACCAAGCTTATAACCTTTAAAATAAACATTTATTCACTTAGAAGGGCTGAAATTTTTTTGATAAATTTAAAATAGCGTTTCAGCATTTTCTAACACATTTAATATTGCTTTAGCCAATTTGAGTCCAATCCATTCCTTAAAATCCTTCAAATGAAATCAAGAGAATTCCATTGAACTAGTATTTGATTAAAGCCGTACGCTAGCAGAAGTTCAATCTTCCACTGGTATCCATTTGTTCTAACACTAAGGGAATTCATTTGCTGGATTGTGATTGTTTTTTAAGATATTGACTTCAGTTGTCTATTAGACTTTCTTTATCACATGTGGTTGCATGAGCTGAGATTTATGTTTGAATTGTTTATTTGATTTAATCTTGTTGTTCTTAGCCTCATCATTTTAGGTTAGGCATCACCGTACTGTATCAGTGCAGAACCCATGTATCTGATTTTTATTTTATTTTTTTGATAGGTAGAGGGTTAGTGGTTAACGAATGAAGTTGGGTTGAAGGGGGCTTGAACCTAAGACGTGGGAACAACACTCCTCACGTCTTGCCACTTAGCTAAGTTGGCAATTCACCTATGTATCTGAATTTAGACACCTATCTGGAAAATTGAATCGCATTAGATTTAAGAAATAACAATTTACATCATTGCAGATCAAGTTGCAACTTCCAAAGTACAAATATGTAACAATTAGAAGGCACACAAACCATAGGATATGTGTAAATGGCCATTTTCAAACAGTGCATCTACTACAAGCAGCAAATTTCTGTGGGATGGTTACTGAAGAAATCTCTATACTCCAAAAAGAAGGAAATACTAGTAAAATAGGGAAATATCTATACTCCAAAAAGAAGTGGAGGACTAGGATTTTAAAAAAGCTACTAGTGATGATCAAGGCTTCTATGTGGCAGTGGCTTGGGAGTTTGGGGTGGAACATAATATTCTATGGAGAAGACTTGTCCTGGAAAAAATTCAGGCGTGGAGGCTTGAGATGAGAACAAGGTACAATTTTACAAGTCCACATGGGTTGGTGTTTGGATGGGGGTCCAGAATGTGTGATCAAAATTTCGAAGGGAACAAGATCAAAATCAGATCATATTTTGGAAGGGTGTGAGCGGTAATGAATTGGCCCTCAATCACCTTTTTCTGGTTGTCTTTTGGATTTATGATAAAAAGAAGTAGCAACAAAATCAAAGTGTTTATAATTGGTATGGTGGGAACACAGCATGGAAATTGAATCTAAGGAGGAACCTGAACAACTAGGAATCGTATTCTAATGCTTCCCTGACAAAAATCCTATTAGCTTTCCTCAAATCCCCTACAGAGGACAAGCGAGTATAGAAAAATACTCTAGATGGTATTTTCTCAATTGATTCAACATATTCTCTTTTGGAACCCACACTTTCTACCTCATATATTTGAGGATCCCACATCCCTTTGAAGGTCTCCTTGTAATTCTTTGAGGGAATTTTTTTTCATGTGTGAGGAAAATGAGTTGGCATCAGTCATCTCTTAATTATGTGTTGGGTTACTAGAAATGTGTGATCTTTATGTTTCTTGGCTTTTGGTTGTTGTTGGACCCGTCATTGATGGTTTTGGTGTTTCAAATTAGGCATATCACAACTTTTCCAACAGAGGAGAGATCCTGTGACATGGTTCCATTAGTAGTCTATCACTCTATTGTCTATTTGCAAAGAACGAAATCAGAGAACTTCCCAAGATCAGGAGAGAATTATTCAGGGCATAATATTGAAGACCATAACTCGAAAGTCTCATGCTCCTTTGGTCCAAATGAGTAATCCAAAAAAGCAAGGAAGTTTGTATTTAAGACTCTTAGATTGCTCATTTGGGTAGTTGGGTTCTTCGATGGTTTTCCTGTATGGAAGACCCCCCCACCCCCCGGACCGCCTTTTATCTTTAATGAAATTGGTATATATTCATAAAATAAAATAAAAAAAGCCGTACGGGATCCTAGGTGCAAACAAATATTTGTGACTCTTTGAAGAGGGGGGCTGTAATCAAATCAGTTAGATTTGACCCAATTTACTTTATTTTCTTGTTTTAGGGAAGGTCGAGACATGTGCCCACTTTGGATGGATTCTTCCCTTTGAAGATGAACCTCACCTCCACAAATAAGCTTACTTCCTATTTCTATAAAATCACTGGATACTTGGGTGAGAACTAGGTCAAGATCCTATTCATTATCTGTCTCTATCAACCAACCATTGCTCAAACAGTGAATGTTGGGCAAAGGGAACCGACAAATAGGGAAGGTACAGGCAGCATCAATTCTGTCATCTGCAATAGGACTCTTGACCCAAAAGAATTCAACAAGATAAACCCCTTGGGAATGCTCAGCCGAGGAGAAGGGAAGATATGGTACCAAACTTCTTGAGGCTTCTTTGGCGGCCGGGAGAGTTTTCTAATTATCTATGATCAAAGATTGGCATGTGTACCCTGTGCTTATCAAGGATGTCAATCCTTTAGGGAGAATGACTCTTATGCCCCAGGTGACTCCCTATTATGAGTGAATAGCATACATACCTTTAATGGACAGATTCCTTGTCTTTTTAGGAGATTAGAATCCCAAGTTCCAAGAGATTGTTAGGATTTGGTGGGAGAGTATCTAAGTGGCATTCTCCAAATGGGGGATTCTTGAGAAAGAACCCCTATCTGGTAGGTACAATTTTTGTACAGTACTGCTAACAGGAAAAAGTAGTTTGCTAGGCTCATTTTGTCAAATGGGTTGTACTCATCTCAAAGAACCAAACCAAAGGTCAACGTCAACCTTCAAATAGATAAATCAGGTGCTAAAATCAGTATCTGATATGGCAAAAGAGAAGAAGACGCCATAATCCAGTATGGTGGTCAATTTGATGGGGATTTATTCCGTGTTCATTGACTCAAACCATAGGATTCAATGGACTGGCCAAATTATGCCAATAGCCAGCCTTATTGTTGTCCTCTAAATATTTTCGTAAGACCATTAAAAAAATTTCTTGTGTTTTGGAGCCTTGGTCAAAAAGGCCAAGAAAAAACAAAACTTCTTCTTAATGGATTATGTTCAAGAAAAAAATTTCTAAGTTTCCATACAGGGCATTAGTTTTTGATCTACATGTCCATCACATAAATTCTGAAGGAGCAGCTCCACTTAAGCCACCCAACACTAATTGCAACCCTACAAGATGCTTCAATTAAAAGATATAGCAAGCCTTTCAATAATAATATATAGTGTAATTTGCAAGTACCTCCACATCTGCAAGCATAAGTGCATACAGTAGACGCGAGAAAACATACAAAAATAGCAAAGCGAATTCATAAAAGGAATCTATGCAAGATGAACAAGGTTGGCATATACATGAATTCCACAGTTAAATTTTATCGTCAGTAAAAACAGGTTTTATTAAAAAAAAGGGGACATTAACTTGGTGATGGTGGATTTTTCATCTTTTTATTGTTCGGGGGGGGGGGGGGGGGGGGGGGTAACAAAATTAGACACAAGATTTTCCAACTAAAAACAGAAGAAAAACACTGTCCTTATTAATAACTTAGTAAGATTTGAAGTGTTACTAAGGGTTGTTGAGCTCAAATGTATTACCAAATTGGCAATCCAACACCACAGCCCTCTATATTTCATGGAAAAGCTAAGATCCAAACAATATGGGAAGCATTGGGAGGCCCTAAAGAGAGCCAAACATTTTTCAAAATAGGGGTTAGAAGTTTCATAATGGGTTGATTTTTTGTGAGGATGATCTCTACTGTGAAGAGATCGTCCTCACCAAAAATCAGCTCATTCTGAAACTTCTAACCCTAGTTTACAAGTTGAAGAATCATGGACCGTCCGATTTTTGTAAATCACTTTTGATGGGGTTAGAAGTTTCGGAATGGGCTGATTTTTGGTGTGGATGATCTCCTTGTCAAAGAGATCATAAGAGATCATCCTCACAAAAAATCAGCTCATTCGGAAACTTCTAACCCATACATTGAAAAAATGTTTGGCACAATGTTTGGTTCTCTTTAGGGCCTCCGAACACCAACCTATATATATTATATATAATTGTTCTTGGGCTTGATCCAAGGTTTTGAAACTGACGGCTACTAAACTCCCAAATTTAAAATTAAAATTTAATGCTGAAAAATGCGCATTTTTTTAAGTTAAGTGAATGTTGTCCTCGAGCATTCCTATGGTATCGAATAATGTTTTTAGATGCCACAAGGTGAGCTCAACAACCCTTAATAAGATTTCAGTTGGTAAGGTTAGCCTTGCTAGAAAAGAATTAGATCAACGCCTCTAAACCATAGTTACCAAAGTCGGAACTATTTTTTCCTTCACTGATTTAATTGCGACTTCTTTCCTTTACCAATTAAATCGTAACTTTTTCAATAAATAGCAACTTATATAAAGTTCGTGATTAAATCGCGAACGTCGTGATTAAATTGAAAAAATAAAAAATAAAAGTAGATGATCAATCAAGATGATGCACTTGTAAGAGGAGGACTTTAAAGACAATGATGGTGAAAACTTTTGCCCCTTTTTCTTGGATATCACAAGGTTCCCCCCACTCCCTTTTCAGGGATGGGACTAGGCTACACGCCCCGACCCCACGGAAGTTTCCCAATGAGAAACAGGGTAAATCAAGAGGTCACCCAATTTCGAACACACAACTAGAGGGAGCAACCCTTGTAACTAGTTATATTGTTGAGACCACCTCATGAGGGAATGATGGCAACCATTTTACCAATACAATGTCAAATAATGAGGATGCAAATGAAGATGATGTTGAATTCAATAATTTTGACCTTTGATGAATCCTAACTTGGATTCATGATTGTAATCTTTTTATATATTGAACAATAACCTTGAAAGTGTTGTGGACTTATGGTTACTTTTGTGGATGTATGGATGATATCAATGTGAGGTTTGGTGATTTTATTGTCATTTAACATGGGATTTGATGATATAATATGGGAACACCATTTAGTAAGAAACAATTAAACAGTCCCAGCCCTAGCCCAATTTTTCTGAATTTTTTGAAGTTTTCCCTTTCTAACTTTACCCAAACCCCGACTTGGTGACTATGCTCTAAAATGCCCTAATATAGAAGTTGAATGGTCTAACAATGCCTTGATCTTCACTACCATCATATCAAGAGATCAATAGCCATAGAAGAATTTCATAGCAAAGAAAACTACAATGAGATTGCCTCATACCAAAATATGTATTTATCATAGGTCCTATTCAAAAATTCATTCAACCAGGCTGCCAAAAATGCAAATTAACATGAGAGAGATGTAACATACCCATGACCATGGGCAGGTGGTGCTCTTGGTGCAGACTTCTCTGCCATTGCGACATTTATTTTATAACCCCTCAGGTCATGATCTGAAAAACAAAGGCCACTGTAAATACTAATGAAAATTTAATAGAAACCAGGATTAAATGCTGATAAAATGTCCCCTGGAACTTACTGTTGTAAAACCCTCCAGCAGAATGTGCTGCAGAAGGATCTTCATAAGACAGAACCGCATCCCCTTTGCTGTTTCCAGCATCATCTGTATAAATCTTTATACTCCAGGGCCATTGGTCCTTGTAACCACGCTTCTGCTTGATTCTTGCAACCTAAATAAGAACATCAACAATTAGCATACTCAAAGTAAACCAGTATGCAACAGTTAATTTTCAAAAGAGAATAACCTTTTCACAAAGACCAAGGAACACATTTAGGGTGTGTTTAGAAATGGGAGTTGGAGTTACAACTCCCACCTTAGAATTCTAATTGGTTGTTTGTATTGGAATATGTTATGATCAGTTTATGTCTTTATGTTTAGTTTTTCCCTTTGTAAGGGCATTTATGCCTTTTCACTCTTATTATTTTAATACATACTCTTCCCAACCCTGATTGTG
Organism: Akebia trifoliata; assembly: GCF_017979445.1. Taxonomy (NCBI): domain Eukaryota; kingdom Viridiplantae; phylum Streptophyta; class Magnoliopsida; order Ranunculales; family Lardizabalaceae; genus Akebia; species Akebia trifoliata. The sequence goes on along the minus strand of NC_141388.1, from coordinate 14,235,831 downwards.
GCTGACGATTCTCTTTCTATTACCCTTCTTGGTATCAGAGCCCTAAAACCCATCGACAGCTCCTCTTGGGTCCTTCTCTCTCTTCGGTTCTTTGGTCCCTTGAAGTACCATCACATTACTCTCTTCTCCTCCAACTTTGTCGTTTGATCTTGGAATCAAACACACCTAGCAACAGGTTTGGTTAGAGTTCCCCCCCTTCGGGGATTTCTTTTCTTTTTATTCCTTTCTGGCCTGGAGTGTTCTATTTGCATGCTGCAATAGAACTAGTTGACTGTTTTTTGCAATAAGCCTACACTGCAGGCTGTTTTCTATGCTGCCAGGTCACTGTGATAGTGTTGGGGGCTGCAATAGGACTTCTGGCTGTCTGTTAAGGGCTGCAATAATTTTCTGTACTGCTGTGTGACTGTGATTGGGCTGTTAGCCTCTTGCGACACTGCTGTGTGGTAGTTCTGTGCTGTGAAACAGGGGTGTAGCCTTGCGACCGTGCTAAGCTTGTTGTGATGCTGTCTTTGCGAGTGGCTGCTATGGACTATGGCTGTTCCCTTCCTTCTTTTTAAGATCACACATTGGACTTCGGTTTGCATGCGACCTCCCTTCAAACCAAATCTTCCAATATTTGTTTTGTTCTTCCACAGTTCCTTTTTTTTTTTCTTTGAGAGGTTGCTGTGAGTTCAGTTCTTTGCCTCTTCTTCAGTTATCTAGAGATCTTGCATTTCTTGTTTGTTTTTTTTATTCGTCTGTCTTTGGAAGTTATAACATCGAATCAAGAAAACAAGGAATCAAACACTTCTTTTGGCCACAACTCCTCAACCCAACATATTACTACTACCCTTTTGGATGGTCGAAACTTTCAGTCTTGATCTCGATCTGTGAGACTCTATTTGTGAAGTCGCGGAAAATCTAGATGGCTTTTGGGTAATGTTATCAAGCCACCTACTATTGATCCCAAATTTGAACAATGGGAAATCGATAATTACACCATTCTCGAATGATTGTTTAATTCTATGGAGCAGCGGATCTACACTATATTTATGTACCATGAGACTGTCTCATCTTAGTGGTCAACTCTCACTCAGACATATGCTCGTGCTCAGAATGATTCGAGGATTTATATGCTTTATCGAGATGTCGCCCAGACTACTTAGCGGTCTCAAAGTGTAGCAGATTATTTTGGGTTTCTTCAATCTCGATCATTATGAGTCTATAGTTGAGTTATCTGCAAATGTAGCTGGATATGAGATAAAGAGAATTGCTTGACATCAGACATACCAGTTTCTCATGGGCTTACGCCACGAATTTGAGGCACTTCGGACATAGATTCTTAACCTCTCCATTACCTCCCTTACTTGAGACTTTTGCGACTATCGATAGTGATGAGCGTCATCGTCCTATAGTTTCATCTCAGACTCAGACTCTGGCTATTCTTTCCACTCCACAACAGGGCCCTTGTAGCCAATTCGAGTTTCTCTGACTCTCGTATTCAGGGAGCTGGGAGTCATGGTTGTGGGTGTCGAGGGAGTGGTTTCATTTGTAGTCATTATGGGAAGACTAACCATGAGAAGGCTCATTGCTTTCAACTCTACCCTCACTTGTTACGATTTACTACTACTCCTTTGGGGCAATCCACTCCCCGTGCTACCATTGTGGATTCCTCAATAGTTTCGACCACTGACCCTCCTACTTATCTTGGCACTATTGATTCGCAACAACTTCAGACCTAAATTGCCACTATTGTTCAAGATTAGATCCATACCCATACTCGATCATCTTCGACCATGACCTTAGTTACCACGCCTCCAAATACATCTTCTGCATTTCATATCTCTCAGTAGGGTCCAACTCCTCTGACATGGGTTATTGATTCTAGTACCTCTGATCATATAACTGGTGAGTCTAGTCATTTTACCTCTTCTACTTTTCCCGCTACTCCTAGGAAGGTTTACCTTGCTGATGGGTCCCTTACACCTATACACAGCAAGGTACCATCCCTGTATCTTCGGGTATTTCTCTTGATTTTGTGCTTCATGTTCCTTACCTTTCTCTTAATCTCTTATTTGTGAGTAGTATTACAAAATCTTTAAATTGTTCTGAGACTTTCTTTCCAACTCACTGTATTTTTCAGGACTCGACTTCGAAGATGATTTTTGGGATAAGAGCGAGATGGGCTGTACCTGTTTGGTATTCCGCATACTGCTACTCCGACTTCTGTACTTCCCTTCTCTAGGAGTCATACGTTTTCTTCTCAGTCTTTAGACTCATGACATGCTCACTTAGGACATGCTTATTTTCAGCACTTATATTCTTTATTTCCTACTTTAAAAAATTCTTGTAGTGGACCCATGTTACAATACTCTGTGTGTGAGCTTTCTAAACACACACGTACTTATTCCTCGTATGCATCAATTTAATACAATGTTTGATTTGATTCATTCTGATGTGAGGGGTCCTTCCCCTATTACATCTTTTACTGGTCATCGGTATTATGTTACATTTATAGACAACTATTCTCATTGTACTTGGTCTATTTGATACATTCTTAGTCTGAGGTAGAAATTATTTTTGTTAACTTTATTAAAATGATTCAAACCCAGTACAACATTATTGTTAAAGCTCTTAGGTCCGATAACGGAGGGGAATATATCTCTGATAGAATTCGTTATTGTAATGACCTGAAAATCCTAAAATGTATCTCGAGGAAAGAATTTTAGATCCGTGCATTGATTTAAAAGTTATCAAATCCTCGAGTTTCGCGTTAGATATTTTACAATAGGTAAATGACACCTTAGAGACGTAATTTGAGGAAACCGATCATATCATTAGATTCGTGTCGAAAAATCACCCGAAATAGAGTATAAGTTTGTCCAATTCGGCATTTGGGAAAAACAATTCCCAAAATGACAAGTATGTCCCAACTTAAGTGATATAAATATCTAAATTCTATTAGAAAAATCAGATTTTTCTTATTCTCCTCTCTAAACAAATCTCAACCATTTTCCTTCAATATTTGAAACTCAGATCTACGCCAAACGAGAACGATCCGAGCTTAGGCGCAAGAAGGAAAGTTATTCCTCTCGCCGAGGGTTACGTGTGGACGCAAAGAAATCCGATTTTCGCCGGAAGAAAATTTTGGAGATTGGCCGGAGGCGATTTTAAAGTCCATTCAACCGTTGAAAATAGCTTGATGTAGGTTGCCTTCCCTTCTACCTTCTAGTTATGCGATAATTTCATAGAAAATCCATATGATTGTTGATAAATCGATTATTTCATTAAGTTTATACATATTTGAACGATTTGAATCATGTTTAGATGCTTATTTATGATTGGTTTTAGTTCATTTGATGTAATATAAGCATTTCATAGTTAATATGATATTTGGATCGAGTTTGGTCGAGTTTCGACGAAAAATCAGCAATTCGAAAAAGTATCTGAATGTTGAGTTTGGTTCTAATTTGTTTTGTGTTGCTTCCATATAGTATGTATACCCATTTCCTACATTTATTTCATTAAAACTAATTAAGTATTACTTTAAGTTCTTTAATAAATAAATAAATAGTTCGTTTTCAATTTCGACTTTGAAAAAAATTATTTTTCAACACTTAGTTAAATTTTCATAGATTTTCAGCTTATGGTTTTATCTTCGTTTTCGAGTCTTTCTACTCAACCAAAACCATCGAATGGAATTGGTTGATGCTCTATGGATTTCGAATTTCTTTAAAAGTAAAATTACTTTGATAGATATGTAGGAAATTAGATGATAGATTGATCGATTTAATCGATGGATGGATAGAGAGAACGTATGTTCTCGACTGATTGATGGGACAGTGCCTCCAGTTCTACGTAGTGGCCATGCCACGTAAAACGTGATAGATAGATAGAGGGATGAGATGATTGATGGATGGATATGACAGATAACTGTCACTGGAGGGCACTACCAGATTTTGTTTGTATTTTCGATTAAAAGAAATGATATATTATATACAAAATAAATTATTTTGTTTACCAGTAAAGATTTGTAGAAAACCCATAAAGAGTGACGCGTTGCTATGTATCCAGAAGCGACGAGTCAATCTAGAATAACACTAGATGTCATATGCTCTTCGGTAGTGTGGGATACCTTAGAGCATATTACAGCTTATGAAATCCGGGAATTTCTCCTACTTATTTCCTGGGAAACGTGTGTAAAGGCGGTCTCTGTATAGTGTAGAGCTAGGCGGGGTTCACATGCATTGCCTCTTGATAGGCTTCGACGCGAGGGGTCTCCTGGGCTAGTTAGTGATCACTTTTAGTCTGTAGTCGTCAAACGGTCGACCTCACCGTTAGTTGAACTCAGTATTGGGTTCTTGGTCAACGGCCAGTCTGAGCCGGATAAATGGTCATCCAACCGTGGTATGCTAGACCGGCCACAAAATCAGATTATAACGATGGGATTCCACATCGGAGGTTAAGTTTGGAATATCGTATTGCCATAGCCGAGGCGGTTATATCGACGTGTTCCTCTGCTCTCTTATCGATTACACCGCCGTGTGTTCTTATTATGTATCTTTTTCTTATTTTGTAATGATTGATAGATGTTTTCATTTAAAAGATGCATATGCTACTTTAAATGATAGAAATGATAGGTTGAAATTATTTAACTGTTTATTAAATATGCTTAGACATTTATCGTATGTTACATTATGAAAAACTTACATTATTTAACTGTTCAACTGATTACTCGTGCATGTATGACTCGTTGTTAGAACAGCGTTCATCCTGCTGAGTAACATTCCCCTGTTACTCACCCTATCCTTCCCCTTTCAGATTATTCAACTTTTGAAGAACCGTTCTTTGAGGAGTCTTTTGAGGAGGTCCTTGAGGAGGATCAGATTGATGTCTTGCCGCCGCCATGTCTTTGAGGACTAGTAGAGGATCTTAGCGATTTTTGGTTGTAGATAAGAAACATGGTAGTTTAGAAATTTTTGTAACCTGATGAATTATGAGATTAAAGATCTTGACTTATATCAGTGTTTGTCGATTTCTTCTGTTTACTCTAGACTCTCGTATAGATGTTAGTTAAATGTTTATTCCGCTGCGTATATTTTCTTTTCATAAGTATTATTATTTATGAATGTTCTGTCAGATTGTGTGATTGATTACCTCACACCTCGAGATTCTAACCGATGAATCATAGGGATTCGTGTTGGGATTTCGGGGCGTGACAGTTATCATCTTCATGAACATGGTATGCTTTGCCAATTAACTTGTCCTTACACCCCCTGAGCAGAACAGGGTGGCGAAATATAAGAATCACCACCTTATGAACATTATTCGTTGCCTTCTTTGAGAAATGGACGTTCCTAAATTATATTGGAATATGGTTGTCCTCACCGTGGCTTTTCTTCTTAACCTCGTTTCGAGTCTCACCTTGGGAAGTCAGGCACATCTACATGTTCATCCTAATAGCACTCTCTTTCTTATTACACCCAAAGTCTTTGAGTACACTTTCAGGACAGGATCCTTCATCGCACAAAATTAGATGACAAAACCATTTGATGTATTTTCTTGAGTTACTCTTATATGTCGAAGGGGTATCGATGTTATAATCTTGTTTCTCATCATGTTATACATTCCCTCGATGTTACCTTTTTTGAAAATGTTCGCTACTTTCCTGTCACATCTTTGCAAGGCTCTTTTTCTTTGCAAAATCCTTCTCCTAAAGCAGAATTCTACGATCTTTTCTCCATCTTAGCCAACGCTTCAGGTTTACTCTTGTCGCCCTCCCCCGTCTCCAACCTTGGACTCAGGTACATTCTCCCCTACCCATGTTCCTATCCCTTCTGTTTCTGACTCTCACTTACTTATTGCACTTCGCAAAGGTAAGCGAGAGTGTGTTACTAATCATCCTATTACCCAATTATTTCCTATCAGGGATTCTCTTCTTATCAAACCTACCTTGTTGTCATTAATTCTATTCGAGTTCCTCGGTATACTTCAGAAGCTTTACGAGATCCTCAGTGGACTATTGCCATAACTGCTGAGATGGATGCTTTGCAGAAGAACCATACCTGAGAGCTTGTTCCCCTTCCCACTAGGGAGCGCACAGTTGGTTGTAAATGGGTTTTTATTATCAAATACCGAACGAATGGTATTGTTGATCGATACAAGGACGTCTTCTTGTTAAGAGATTTACACAGACTCTAAGAAAGGATTTAGGTGCCACTTGTACTCTTGTAGCTAAACTTTCTACTGTTCACCTTCTTATCTCCTTAGATGCGTGCACTCATGGCCTCTTCACCAACTTAATGTGAAGAATGTCTTTCTAAATGATGATCTGCATTATGTTATCTATATGGACCCCCCTCCTGGGTTTCGTCTTTAAATCTTTGTATGTTGCCAGAAGCAATCCCCACGAGCTTGGTTTAAATGCTTTTCTTAGGTCATTTTATTGATGGAATTCTCCAAATGTCATTCAGATCATGCTTTATCCGTCGACAATTGGATGGTCGTTGTGTTATTGTTCTGGTTTATGTGAATGATATTATCCTCTGACAGGAGATGATACCCAATGGATTGAGAGGGTAACGATGTTATTGGGTAATGCTTTTTGAGGTTAAGGACCTCTCAAGTACTTCTTGGGGATAGAAGTGGCCCACTCTCGCCGTGGTATTTAGCTATCTCAGCATAAATACACATTCGATCTTCTTTAGGACAGTGATATACTTGATTGTCGTCCTGCTTCTTCTCCTATGGATCAAAATCAACACCTTCATGCCAAATCGAGCGATCTATTATCAGATCCTTCTTATCAGAGACTCGTAGGCCATTTGATTTATCTGACTAACACCAAACCAAATTTGACTTTTGCAGTTAATGTGGTTAGTTAGGTTATGCATGCTCTGCGCACTTCAAATCTTTATGTTATTTATCGTATTCTTCGCTACTTGAAGTCACGTACGTCCCGGTCTTGGACTCATTTATTTATCTACTATTCAACCTCATCTATCCTACTCTACTAACGCTGATTATGCTTGTTCTATTACGGATATGAAATCTACTTCTGGTTTTTGTATTTTCCATGGTAGTAACTTGATCTAGTGGAAAAGTAAAAAACAAAGTGTGGTTATACGCTCCTCTGATGAAGTTGAGTATTGGGCTATGGCCCTTAGCACATGTGCGCTAATTTGACTTCGATCTTTGCTGACAAAACTGGGATTTCATATTTATGTTTCCTCCACACTGTTTTGTGACAATAAGTCTGTTATTATGCTTGCTTTTGACTTTGTTCTTCACGAAAGAACCAAGCATAAAAGGGTTGATATTCACTTTCTCAGGAAGAATGTTCGATCTAGTGTCCTTCAGACAATATTCGTATCTTCTTCAAATTAACTTGCTGACATGCTTACGAAATCTGTTGGTCCTTATGTTATTAACTCTCATCTTGTCTAACTGGGCTTAGTTGATATATTTGCTCTAGCTTGAGGGGGGAGTATTGGAATATGTTATGATTCAGTTTATGTCTTTATGTTTAGATGTTTAGTTTTTCGTTTTATAAGGGCAATTATGCCTTTTCAATCTTATTATTTTAATATTAATATATACTCTTCCAGTCATGATTGTGGCTAACGATTCTCTTTCTACTACTCTTCTGTTTGGTTCACCAATTCCATCAAGTAGCCACTCCAAGAAGGTCCTCAACTCCCTTTTAAAGGAGTTACAACTCCCACCTATGTGGGATTTACAACTCCGAGCAAAAATCGTTAATCTGAAAAAGCGAGTTGACTCACCTGAGTCATTTAGTTTATAAATTAGGGCTATCAAAGGATTGGATCGGACTTCAAATGGGCCGGGCTCTTTTAGGCTAAAAAATTAAGCCCCATCCCATCTAAATATCGGGTCAGGCTTAATAAATAAAACCTTAATCCAAGCCTGGTCCACTTCCAAAAACATTCAGACCATTTGTGGGTCGAGCCAAACCCATTTTCAAAGACACTACGACGGTAAGGGGATCATTATTAATTTATAATAAGACTTTCATATATTGTATTTAATATAGTATAGTGGGCCAAGCCACCCACCAGGCCTACATTCCAAACCCAAATCCAACCCTATTATTAAACGGGCTTAGACTGGCCCGATCCAATAGCTAAATGGACTTCATAACTAAATCCCAACCTGATCCATAACAGGCCGGGTTAAATCGGGCCAAAACCCGTCCCATTAACAATTCTAATACAAATCATTCAACTCACTTTACATTATTTATGATCTAGATTCCTATTTAAATAATTATATTTTTGAATAAAATAAGGTGATAAGAATATGTCATAAAATGGGTCAGATTTTATACGAAATTCGAGTTATCCGAATTTAGCAGGTCTGGGCCCTTGGAGTATATCTAAAGAAAAATATGGGTCGGATATGGGTTGACGCCCTAATCCAAGTCAGATTCGAGTATGGTACAAATCCATCTCTATACCCGTCTGGATCTGAATGATATATTTTATATAATAAATATTTAAATTAATAATTAAACTTAATTATTTGTATAAAAAATGATGTAACGAAAGCGTGTGAATCAATAGATTAGATAGATTGTGTTCAATAAAACACTCTAAATCAATTTCAATCAATAGATTCAATTGATAAATAAGCAATAGCTTAAAAGAAAATATAGCATAAAGCTAAAACGTAATTAAAAGAGAATAAATGATTAAATTGATTATCGATTGATTTTCGAATTTGGAGCTCCTTATATAGATAACTACATCATAACAACTTAGAATCCTACTAAAATATTAAAAATTAACATTCCTAACCTATCTACAACATAATACTAACTTTTTAATCCTATTAGAACTCAAACAGGACAATTCTAAGCAAATTAAAACCTAAATAATAAAACAAATTTAAAACAATTAGAAACTAAAAAGAAATTATACTCCTAACATAACAATGCAATAGAAATCATACTAGAAGTAGAAATAGATATAGAAATAGAAATCTTAGTAAAACTCTAACTAAGATTGTAGATGTCCTAAATCAGGCCATTTTTCTTTGAGAAAACCCGTCCCCGAGTTTAGTGTAGGAGTAGAAAAACCATCCTCCCAAAAAATAAGGATATATGTCCTTTACGTTGAATGTCGGGGATATGTGCATATCATCAGGCAAATCCACCACATAAGCGTTAATGTTTATTTTTTTTTAAGATACAAAAGGGCCCAATTTTCTTTAATTTGGTCTTGTTGTAAATTCTAATAAGGAAACGATTATTACTAAGATAAACCATGACCCAAGTCTCCTTCTTCATAGCTCTTGAATCGTCTGCGCTTATCGGCATTTGCTTTGCACTTTTCATTAGATTTTTGCGTAGAAGTTTGTTGATCCTCATTCCTCCTAGAGTGCCAGTTTGTAAAGCTCACCCATGCAAATATTTATATATCCTCATAGAAGATGACAAAGCGGATCAAACGTTTTGGTTCTTACAACTTAAATACATACTCTTGTTTAGTTACCAAAGAAAATGTGTGTAATCATGACAACAGCAAATTTCATGGACACACAATTTACTCACATGTGTCCATTATCAAAAGGAAAAGAATTAAACTTTTGGTTAATGGACATTCAATTTAATCACATGCATCCATCAGTAAAAAATCAAAACTAAATAAAACTTTTAGTTATTCAAAATGAACTTTGGGATCAAAGCATTCAAAATAAACTTTTGGATCAAATTATTCTGCAGATATACCAGAAACAGAAACGATCGAAATGTAAATGCATATTCCTTAACCATCCTAAAAAAGATCTCAAGAAAAATTACAAAAAACAATAATCACATTCAAATATAAGAGAAAAAGAAGGCATGTTTTCTTTACCTGACCGATGCCTCCAAAAAGCTCCCTCAGCTCATCAGTACTAACATCTGGAGGCAAATTCGAAATGTAAATCCTACAGTTATCGCAAGAATCACCACAATTCGCGTCACATTGCTTCACCTTCACTGGAGTATCGGGAGGAGTACTACCATAACTACCTCCACTGTTTCGAGGACCACCACCATACCCACCATCATATGCAACTGGAGGACCTCGTCCACCACTTCCTCGCATATCACCACCTTGACCATCACCACCGTAACTTGGAGGGCCACTATACGAAGGAGGGTACGAATTGGGCCCACCGGTGTAACTAGTAGGAGGAGGAACGGCTTCCGTTCCATAATTATTGTTTCCACCGTAAGGATTTGGAGGTGGTGGATAATTTCCAGGAGCTCCGCCGTAAGAGGGTGGCGCAGGTGGAGGAACTGAACCGTAACCACCATCGTCTCTTCCTTGATTACCACCATAAGAACCACCTCTTCCACCACTTCTCTCGCCACGATTCCCACCGTATCCTGCACTTCTACCACCACCTCTATCACCACCGCCACCGCCGCCGCCGCCTCCTCCTCCCCCGGGACTTGGAGTCCCACATTTATTACACTCAGTTCTACGAGCAAAGTTCAAATTCCCACAACTACAGCAACAATAAGTTCAATAAAGATTTCAGTTTCACCCACACAAAATCAATTTTTTTAAGTAACAATTAAAAGGGATTTGAAGGAAAAAACTTACCCAGGATTAGGGCAAAGCCAATCGCCTTCTCTTCCGCTCCCGGAACCACGACCACCGCCTCTACTACCGCCACCTCCACCTCGACCCCCGCCGCGATCTCCGCCTTGATATCCACCGCCTCCGCGATCACCTCCTTGGTATCCACCACCTCCGCCTGCCAAGAAAAACAATAACAAATAACACAAACCCTAACCCTAACAGACTAATCGAACTGTAGATCGAAAGATTTAATCACCTCGATTTTGGGAATTTCCACCATATCCTCCACCTCTGCCACCTCCACCTCCACCACCGCCCCCGTAGCCTCCACCACCACTGCCACCACCGTAGCCACCACCGCCTCTGCCGCCACCACCACCATACCCTCCGCCACTATTACCTCCATAACCTCCGCCGCCACCGCCACTTCTGGGCCGATCAGATTCGTCACCTTCTGGACCGTACATCCCAGACATGATTTAGGGTTCCTCTAGGGTTTACTTTCTTTGTTCTGATTTTCGGGGAGAGAGAGGATGCGTTTAACTTTTAGAGCTTGTGACTTTTTGAGTCGCGAGATAACTCTAAAAGCAAGCGGACACGAGACATGCCTTAAGTTTAGTGAGCTCTTATTAGCACCCCAACTGTTAGTTATCGCACCCCAACTTCTTAAGTTATTTCTCATCCCATTTTAAGAGGGGACTTTTCCCAAAATCTACGTAGTAACCTGATCATTTTAATTGCCATTATTCGCTTTTCCATTGAATTCGTAGATAAATTACAAGCGATATTGTTAAGATAAAATCATTGATATTTTATCAATAAATTCATATATTATAAATCACTATTGGAGCCCCAACTTTTTAACCTATTCTTAATCATTCACTTATTTTCTTCAATTTTAATTAGAGTGTAATAAGTAAAAGTTGGGATGTCAATAATAGCTATGTAAGTTTAGGGGGAAGTACTTAAATGGATTTCAATATTTTTTTAATTACTTAGGACTTGTTTGTTTGAGTTTCAAGAACCAATTTTTTTTATTTCTTTTTTTGAAGTCAAAAAGTCAAATAAATTATATTCGTTTGAACTTTTTTGACTCCTGCGAATTTCAATTAAAGTCCAAAAATAGCTCATAAAAGAAGTTGTCCAAGAAGGATTTCTTCAAATGATTTTTACAAAATGTCAAAAATATAAAACAGTTCAAGTGTAATTAGCAAAATATCCTTCATCTTTAATTAAATTTTCAATCAAACTTAACCTTACAAAAATAAAATGAGATTACTAAAACACCATTCATCTTTAATCAAATTTTGAATGAAACTTAACCTTAAAAAATAAAAAGAAATTCTCAAAATACCCTTCATCTTTAATCAAATGTTCAACCAAACTTAAAATTCGTTCAAGCAAATTTTGAACGAAACTAAAATACCCTTCATCTTTAATCAAATTTTCAACCAAACTTAACCTTAAAAAATAAAAAAAACTATCAAAATATCATTCATCTTTAATCAAATTTTCAACCAAACTTAACCTTAAAAAATAAAAGGGAATTTTCAAATACCTTTTATCTTTACAAAAATACCCTTCATCTTTAATCAAATTTTCAATCAAACTTAACCTTAAAATATAAAAGGGGATTACCAAAATACCATTTATCTTTACCAAAATACCCTTCATTTTTATTGTCAAGACCAAAAGCAATTCATTATTGCTACTTTATTATCAAAATACCCTTCATCTTTATGTGGGTATTGGATTGTATATTATGTAGGTATTTTCTTTATTATATATTCATTTTTAAAAGGAGATATTGTCGAAATTTCGATAGAATTATAAAATTTATAAATTTATTTAAATTTAAAATAATTATTTTTATAAATTTATTTTATATATATATATATATTTATTAAGGTATGTTGCTCATTTTTTGTGCATTATTAACATTAAGGGTATTTTGATCATTTTACCAGAATTCACCACTAAAAAGTTGTCAAATGAACCTCAATTTTTAGTTTATGTGCTTCTGTAACAAACAAGTTTTTGCTAGATGTGGCTTTTCAAGCTCTAGGCTTTTGGAGCTGTAATTGACTTCTTTAAAAAATAGACCCTTAAGCTCTTGTTATAGGCATCCTACTAATAAATGTGGATGCCCTTATCAATTCTTGGGGTGCCTTTAAACAAAGCATTAATGTAGTACACTAATCCTTTTGAAACTAAACGGTTCTTTGCATCTAGATTAGTGTGGCACAAGTAAAAGTTGGTGTTAATAGAAACTCACATTCTTTAAATACCCTTAACTTTTGAACAGTGAAGTTGGATTTTTAAAACTCGACATTTCGTTTTGTATAGTCCCCATACTACTAAAAAACATTGCATTTCTCAAGATAATACACATAAGAAAGCTCACCTATGAAGCAAGGGAATACTAGCCTCATAAAATCCAACTGTCGGACCGAAGCAAAGTCAAGATGACCAACAACCACATGGGGAAGCTCACGTACCCACGGATTAACAATCTGGAAAAGAAAAGAAAATTGAATAAAGGCAAAGGCTCAATGAAAAGTAAAGATGAATAAGTAAGTGAAAGAATAATGACTTATGTCCCAACGAAAACAATAATCGAGATGCGATCTCACAAACATACCCCAACTCTTCTAGGTACCCTTAGGCCAAATAGCTAGCTTCCGCCCCATAAGATAACCAAACCCACCAGCAATGGGTCGTGGCTGATAAAACGGAAAATACCTATGAGCAAAAGGTTGCAGGGAAGAAGAATAAATAAGGCGTAATACAGAAAAAATGAAATAGAGCTTACAAGCTAATAAAGAAAAAAAAATTGTTTACCTCAAGGAAAGGGGAAAAGAAACAAGCAAATATCCCTTCACCCTTTTTCCCAGACGACCCTTTCACAAAAGGAGTCAATCCTCCCAGAAAAGTGTTGAAAATCATCTCACCCCAATCTTACTTGTCAATACAGTCAATATCTTTCATGGTAGTAAAGAAAATCGTGTCCATAATGGTCCTCTCCTCGTTAAAAAAGCAAGCACCCAGCATCAATAAGAAGAAAAGTTTGAACATGACTATAAACTTGGGATGATCATATCTAATCTTCTTGAAGAGATATAGACGAATGAACCTCCCTTGAGCCAAGAAGTATCTAGGCGATCCAATTTCTCCCAACCATGGGAGGAATAGAAGTAAAACCCAACAAATGAGTCGTCTTGTGACGAGGCATGTTGCCCAATAAAATAGGACGACCCCTAATGGCTATACCAGTCAAGCCAGCAAAATTGAAGGGGTGTATACCAAGTTCGACATCGGGGGGGAGGGGGGGTGGAATGTGTGAGTTTGTGGAAACCACCGCTCTTAGAAAGCTATGACCAAGGTACGATCAACCATGAACCGAGGGATCTCGAGGAAAGAAATGAAATCAGTCAATTGCATCTGAGCCTATAAGTTTGGAGAAATCACATCATACATGATATGAAAGTACGCCAACTCCTTTTAAAGTTGGCATAAGAGAATGGGCTCAGATACATGTCGAAATACTATGGCTCATGTCAATAGCGATGTGTCACGAATCCAAGCAGCAACCTTAGTTGGAATAGTGATCTGATATGCCCCATCATCTCCATTACTCAAATCGGGAGGTGGACGACTACTACCCTCACCGCCTTGCCCTTCTCCTTCATAGCCTTGCCCTTCTCCTTCATAGCCTTGCCCAACTCCTTCAAAAAGTAAAAATGAGCCATTTGAAAAATACTAAAAAAAATCCATATCAAAAAATATATTTGAACGTTTTGCCAAAACATCACTATCTCATCAAAAAATTGAAAATAATACCTTATCATGTCATAACCATTTTATATCCAACCCAAGCACAAAATGTATTAATTTTGATGCCTACCATTTAGACATTTTATCAAACACATGGCGAGCTAAAACAATTCGACCGCCAATGTCCCACAAAATGCACGATCCGACAAATCCGATCCACACAATCACATTCACTAAATCATTTCCACAGTTCAAAACCCGACAACCACCCAGATTCATCAAAACTCAACCCATTTTACACCATCAAAATTACCCACCAAATCCAACCCAAAATTATCAAAGTCACTCCAAATCATCCAAATAAATTCAAAAAAATCATGCCTAATACCTATTTAATCATCAATTCAAGGTAAATTTCAAATAATTCATCAAAAACATACCTTGGTTGAAGATTCGAGTTTCAATTTGGAGAATCCCCAAAAATCAAATCTTGAAAATCGAGTTTGAGTGATCCAACGCACCAAAAGGAGTTGAAATCCTCGAGATCCGCATCGATTAAGGTTGTGATCAATCACCAAACACCTTAAGAATCCTTGGCCCATGAGTAAGGAGCCAAATCGATGAAATTTTAGAAAACTCGAAGCAAAATCGCGATTTGGAACAAAAATGAACACATGAAATATGTTCACGGTATTGTAGTTGTGTTGAATCATGGGTAACCCACGGGCCAACCCATTTTAATTAAGGCCATGGTCACTCCATGGCCTTGTATACTTTCTATTGGGTCATGACCTCCTGATAACCATGCCAAAAAAAAAGAGAAAAAGCAAAAAAAACAAGAAAAATTTGAAATAGAAAAAAAACAAAAAAAGAGAAAAGAAAATATTTTTCCCAACAAGTTTATTCAATGCTGGAACAAACATTTCAAAGAAAGAAAGAATTTCCCCAGGGAATCATTTTTAATTCACGAACATCAAGAATAGAAGAGATAAACTCTTCAATGTAGACACCTCATTTTTGCATTCGCCTGATTAATCAACTCGTCAACCCATTTGTGACGGTTTCCAATGATGTATGAATATTCCAATGTTTTTTATTTGTTATTAGATATATTTTAAAAATTCAGATGAGGTACCCCTAATATTAAAACATCCTTAGAACCCACATTACACTTAGGAAAATCTTTTTGAACCCATAAAATAACAAATTGAAATCAAATAAACGATTCCGCCAATTTTCACTAAATTTGACAAAATTATGAAAATACCCTTCATAGAGTCCATGATCATTTCACACAAAAAATCCATAAATGACACAAACCCATAATCCAGTTGAATTCCTTAAGAAAAATTTATTTCAAAACATCTTAGAATATCGAAAAACGACTTGAAACGCAAAAATTCTCTTCAGGGGCAAAATGATAATTTTCTAATTTTAACAATTTTAAATTTTAAAATTAATGAATAAAATATTAATTAATGTAAAGTGAAACCTTAATTAAATTAATTTACAATTTTGAACTAAGAAAATTAACTAATCAAATCTTCAAGCAAAATTATTGATGGTTGCCCACTTATTTAAGTGGAGCCCTTTGATATTTATTAAAAGACCCTTCCATATGAGAGTCCAAATAATTAAAAATATAATTAAGGAAGGTTCTTAAAAAATCAAAAATATATTCTTTCATTATACGCAAGATTAAAAAACTTAATTTAAAAGAAACATAGTTAATCAAATAAAACTAAAGTCAAAACCCTAATTAAAATCATAATCTAAAGAAACCTAGTCAATTAAATAAGACTTAAGTCAAAACCCTAATTCACCTTATCTAAAAGGAGACTTAGTCAAATTCTAATTCTTCTAAAAAATTCTATAAGTATAGAGTCTCCACAACCTAATTTTGCAGTTCAAAATAAATCTTAGGAAAAGTAGGTCAAAAAGTCTCCCTAGCCTTCTCTAAACCCTAATTTTGAAGTCCTAACTCCCTACCTATCATCCAAATCCCAGTTTTTACTCAAAAAATACCTAGAAATCCTTCAAAAATATCTAGAAATTCTCTAAAAAATATAAAAAATACTTAAATCTAAGAAGAAAACACGTCAATTTGAAGATCTGAAGTAGATCCAATAACAGAAGAAAAGTAAGGAAACTCATACAAAGACGCTCCCCGTTAGTATTGAGGAAATAAATCGTTGCGATCATCTAGGTATATTTTTGTACTTATTTATTTATTTATTTATTTATTTATTTTAAGTCTTTTAGTAATGTAATCTTTTTTTGAAAATAGTAGAAATCGACGTTTGTCGGGCGAGGTTGGTACCTAACACCTTCCAACCCCGTAATGTGATCCCCTGACCTGTTCTCTTTGTAGATTAGCGTTTTATCTGTTAGAGTCAACATTTGATTCCTAGACCATAATAACTACGTGGCAACATTTGACATTTAATCCCTTCAAACTCTTTAGAATTCTTAAGTTTTTCACACTTTTATCTTTAGGTTGTTAGAAGCCTAACTAGGGGTAGTGACATGAAAGTCCAAAATCACAATCCCAAATTACATTCCATTGACCCAAAGTCAATGGACTTGGAAAACTTTATCCCTTCCTTAGAATTATCTAGAACATTGTATGCTTTTAAAATCTCATTCCTTGATAATCATGATTGTTAATGTAGATACGTGATTTCGTCATTATGATAACCACATCTACTAAGGTTAGGAGTCGTCACCATTCATTTTTGTAAGTGGGTGTGAATGGTCACCCGATGTGTATTTTTTGAAAAATTATCGTTTTGGCATTTAGTGACTTTCGATGGATAGATTCGGGGTAAGCGGTTCGGTTGGAGAAAAGGGAAAGTGTTAGGCACCCTCTTCTCCCCAATAAATAGTGGTAACCTCAACTCAACTCGGTCATTTGATTTTAAAAAATGCGAAAAATAAAGTGTCACGTGTTTGCATTTATACCCTAAGTAAGGATTTACTTTCGATTGATCATAGGATCATCTCATTAAAAGAGATGATCATAATGGATCATTTGCCTTGAGATCCACTCATCTTAAATTCATTTAAAATAAATGAAGAGGGGAGGGGATAATAGAAGAGGGAGGACGAGAGGGTAGAGAAAAGAGGGGGGGATAGCTTTGAACCCACCTTGAAGCTTCAAAGTTTTTTTTTTCTTTTCTTTCCTTCCTTTCTCTTTCTTTGAGTCTTCTTGAATCCTTATTAGAATATGAGAGTATGAGAATGTGAAGAGGTGATTAGAAAGAATAGGGATTTTCTTTTTTTTTAGTGAGACTTGGTGTGGAGTTAATAAGAGATAATTGGTGAGAGAGAATTGATAATAGTGGTTGGTAGTGAGAGTTGGGGGGAGAATTTTTGTAGTGAAAGTTAGAGGATTTTTTGGGAAGAAGATGAGAGTATTTATAGATGTTGAGGAGTTATTTCAGGGATATAATGGAGTAAAATGAAGAGAAGTGGTAGAATGGTGTGGGGTTTAAGAGAAAGGTGGGGTAAATTAGAGATGATTGAAGGGCATTTGTGTAAGAAGGATAAATGGGTTGTTTTACAACCCAAATGGGTTGGATCTTTCAACCCATTTGGGTTGAGTATTAGATTGAATAAAATAAATGAGAGTGATTGAGAGGATGAGATTGTGTAAGAGAGTAATTACTTGGTGAAGTGAGTTGGGGGGATGAAATTTTAATTAAAAGAATGGTTATGTAAGAAGGTGGTTGATGATATTTTAAGAGGGTGTGGGAGATGATGCCATGTGTCAAAATGGGTGAAGATGAAGGGTTGAGATGGGTTGATGGGAGAGGTTGAGTGTTTGACTTGAGAGGATGGATATAGGTTTAGGCTGTAGATGTGGGTTTTATAGGGAATGATGATGGTAGATTAGGGGGAGGTATAGGTTAGGGGTGTGGGTAGATTAAATTTTTTAGAGAAAAGGTGATTGGTTGATGTAGGTAGATTAGGGGAGGTATAGGTTAAGGGTGTGGGTAGATGTGTTTGATTTAAGAGAAAATGTGATGGGTTGATGTGTGGGTAGATGAGGTTTAAAGAAAATTAATGGGTAGGTAGTTGGATGAAGGAGGTGAGATGAAGTGATAACATGTGTCATATTTGATTATCAAGATGGTGATTGGTTGCTGTGGGTAGTGTTGATGGGTTAGGGTTGTGGGTTGGATAATGAATTGGGTATTGGTAGTGGTTTTTGTAGGTTTTTAGTGTATTGGACTTGGGTTTTAGGAGGGTTGTGGGTTATTTTGGCTTGGATGGAATTTGTTTTAGGTTGAATTTTCGATGGTAGGTTCATTTTAGGGTTTAGGTGATATGAGATCGATTTTAGGTTGAGGGTAAGATAAGAAATTGATTTTAGAGAGATTAAGGTTAGTGGGCCGTAAATGGGCTTAGAGGATTTTTGGTTTCGGCGATAGAGCGGTGATGGTAGAGGAAGTGATAGATGTCCCAAGTTTCACATTTTTAGTTTTATCCATTTTTTTTAGATTTTGAAATTATTGAATTAATCAAAATGCCACGTGTTGGTAAATCAGGCTTTTTAGGCTTGTTGGTGAACTTTATCGAAAATTTGGCATTTTTGGTTTTGGAAGCAGAGCGGTGAATATTGGGAAAGCGGAAGGTTGGCCGAGTCCTCTTGGCGGGCCTCCTAAACCATTAGGAGGTCTTAGGGGCCTTGGTTCGATCAAAATGTCACTTTTCAATGACTTGGCCCCTTGAGGCCTGTTGGCCCATTTATTTGAAAAATCTGTATTTTTGGGCCCTTTCGAGTAGTGGCCCGTTCAAATTGAGGTGTCTACAGTTAAGACTCGTGAAAAAGTAAAATACCATCAATGACAAGATGTTGAAAGGAAATTGAAGTCATTCTTTGAGATTTATTTGAGAATATTGGGAACTTAAGGGAATTGGACATATATATTCCCAAGGGTCTCCCTAAAGCTTATAAATAAGATCCCAATTCACGACAAAAGAGAAGAGGTCTAGCATACCCCAAACTCTTCCAATTTTACTTCCCAAAAGCCTTTATAAGCTTTAAAATTATATCCAAATGATTACTCACCCTTCTTAAAAGCTTTTGAACAAGAATAACAGATAAGGATAAAAAATAGAGGAAGATTAAGGTGGGGAAAAACATAATTTTCTATTTTTCTATATTTTTACACCTCAACTCCCCTTTATCTTTATGTTCGTTAATTTTTAGTTCATTTAAATTCATAGCAATGTAATCTTTATTTTTCCTTGTTTTATGGTTGGGGTGATATAAAGTAATCCCTCCATGTGAGATAATCTCCCCCTATAAGTTCATAATAAGATCCAAGTTAATTCCAATTATAGTTATTATTTTCATTCTTTTTAAATTTCAAGTACCTTTATATTTCTTAGTTAACTTTATTTTTTTATGGATAAAGAAGAAGGGAATAATCCCTCTTTATGAGGTGTTATTCCCTTTTATAAAACTCATGTAATAAATTCCTTTGGAAACACTTCTTGCATGCACTATGAACACATACCAATCTCTTTATATGTCAAAAGAGCAAAGAGTCAAAGGTGGAGGAGGTCTTCTTAGATTACATATAATTCTCTAAACCAACAAAAATAATCCTATATGAAAACATCTTCATGCATGAGGTTTTAAGTCTCACTAAGGATGTATCCATTTGTGGATATGTCCCTAGGATTAAACCATTAAAAAACTGCTTTCAAGTGAGTACACGAGTATGTTGTAGCACTTCAGGACCTAAAAGAGCGAAATCCAAGTTGATTTGCACTCAAGTCCAAAGCCCACAAAAAAATTCAGCAAACACAAATTTTCATTTTTAACTTGCTTATTTACCATTTCTTATGATTTTATAGTCGAATTATAATCAGTGTATTTCTTAACTTCTCCCATCTTCTCTAACTTCAAAAATTATAAAAATTAATTTTCTACTTCACTCTTGTTCATTATTTGGTAACCATCACTTGATGAGTAGGACAAGGTGCCTAATGTCATCCTTGTCCCTCTACCAAACTTCCTTACCTATGACATTTAATTACTAGATTAGTTGTGACTCACTACAAGCCAAAAAATAGATTTCTAAAACTCATTTTTCATGTTGTCCATTCACACCTAAGCTCTATGAATGGTGACGACTAGTAAACCCACACAATTGAACCTCGTATATATTACACACATGACTACGAAAGAAAAATAGTGGAGACTTAATTTTTTCAGATTTCTTCTTCCAAATTTTTTGGAGAGAAGGATAGGAGTGTGTAGACATTTTATACCGCTCAATTTCTCAACTTATCACCTTGGATGTTGTAGATTTTTAATGATGAGTAAAAAGTAATCAACAATAAAGAACTTGTGCAATTCCCTTTTAGTTTCGCCTTTGATTGTTCTCAAATCCTCAAAATTCTTCGTAGTACATTTCCCTCTTTGACACATCTGACATAGAAATTACACACGCTTAGGTCCAACACCTCACCTCAAAATTTGCAAATTCGACCAACACTTAAAGACCACATTATGTTAGGAACACACAATTTCAAGACTTATAAATCATCATTATGGGACAAAACTAAGTTTCACGTAGAAAATCACAAATAAATAGATAGAGTAACGAAAATGTCCCTAACACTAAAATACCTTTAGAGACCATGTTACGCCTAATTAAGCTCTAACTAATTAAAAAAATCCTAACTTTTAAAAATATTAAACACCCTTTGGTCAATCTATTCTTGTGAGATCCGTAAGTTGTTAGAATCTTAAGAGTATCAAACAAGCCCAATCATGCAATTCAAACAAAATACCAACAAAACTAAATAGATAAATAAATAAAATAATCAACCTTAAAAGACATTACCAAAAATCCAAAGTTTTAAAAAAGTGAAACACTCTTTAATTGAATAAAACATACCCTTCATTTTTTTGCTTTAGTCACCCAACATAAAACTTTCACACAAAACCCTTTCATATTGGAATCTAATACCTAGATCTAATGGCGAGGATCAAACCAAAATAAGCAATCAAAATATGCTAAAAGGTCATATCTTGAAGTCGTTGGACTAGTTTCAACCAATTTAAGAAACCACGTTCACAATTGAAACCCTTTGTTCATTTTTTTTTCTATTTATTACTTACACCCAATTGCAACGTTCCATTTTTCATCACTTCTTCAAGTCCTCATAGCCTTTCAAAGTCCTTTCCTATATAGAGCTCTATATTCTTTACTTCAATCCATACCCCTCATTATGTCTCTTTTTATTCCTACAAGTTTCATACCAAAAAATTAAAGTACAATAACAAGGCGTTGGAAAAGGAAATTGATTTCAACACATTGTGTGTGTGTGTGTGCTCTCTCACATTCTTTGATCTTTTTCATTATTACCAAGCTTCGCAAATCTATAACAAGCTTTTCAAGTCATTATCTTACAAAAATTTCAAATGCTAAGAGTTCTCTCTCGCAATGATGTATAAATTTTATATACTTCATTCTCTAAAGGGATCACAACCACCATCCATTTACAAGTAAGTTAAGATTTAAACTCATCTTCATCCATTACGATCCATTATTTCTTGCTTACCATTTTTGTGTTCTTGAAATCATTGATTAATAATAGGTTCAATAATGACATTCCTTTTTGAATGATATGTTAGAAAAATATAACTTGAAAATACAAAAGAAAATTGCTCTGAGGCACGTAGTATTCTACATTGTCTTATAGATAACAAACGCCCATACTCCGATTGACCATGAAGATGTAGATGGGTTGCTAACGAACTTATCTTCAGAATCTATAAGCTTTACCAAGACATTGCCTAAGCTACCTAAGGAGCATAAAGTGTAGCTGAATATTTTGGATTTCTTCAATCCCGTTGGGAGGAGTTCTTTCATTATAAGTCTATGATTGAGTTATCTGTAAAAACAATCAGATTTGTGGTTAAGAGGATTGCTCAACAATAAACATACTAGTTTATCATGGGATTACGCTATGAGTTTGAGGCACTTTAGACCCAAATCCTTAATACCACTCCTTTATCCTCTCTATTTGAGATATTTACGACTATTGATAGTGATGAGCGTCGTCATATTGTTCTTTCTCAAATTCAAGTCCCTAGAATCATTTTTGCTCCAACTACAGATCAGATAGCTATAACAGTCAATTCAAGTTTTTCTAACTCTCGTACCCCAGAATTTTGGAATCGTGGCAGCCGTGGCATGGTAAAGGGAGTGATTTTACTTGCAGTCATTATGGGAAAATTGATTATGAGAAATTCTGCAGCTTTTAGCTCTATCCCAATTTATTACGATCTTCAGCCACTATATCTCTGAGACAATCTGCTTCACGTGCCGCTATAATGGAGTCACCATTTATTCCTCTCAGTGACCCTCTGTCTTTACTCGGTACTATTGATTTGCAATAGCTACAGACTCAAATTGTCAAAATTTTCCAGGATTAGATCATGTTCACACTCATTCATTTTTCATTGTGATTTTTGTTACTACGCCTTCAGGTACATCCTCTACTTTTCATGTCACTTAGTCTGACTCTACTCCACTAACATGGGTTATTGATTCTAGTGCCTCTGATCACATGATCGGTGAGTCTAGTCATTTTACATCTTCTATATTTTCAATTACTCATAGGGAGGTTCGTCTTGCTGATGGATCTCTTACACCTATCCCCAATAAGGGTACCATCCTCTTATCCTTCAAGATCTCACTAAATTCTATGCTTCATGTCCATCTATCTCTTAATCTTATATTTGTGAGTAATATTACTAGATTTCTAAATTTCTTAGTTATTTTTTTTGACTCACTGCATTTTTCAAGACTTGATTTCGATGAGGGTTTTTGACAAGGGGGTATGAGAGGGATGAGCTGTACTTGTTTGGATTTCAACCTACTACAGTTCCGACTTTTGTACTTCAATTTTTTTAAAGTCACATGTATTTTTCTCAGACCTTAGATTTATGGCATTCTCGCTTAGGACATGTGAATTTTTAGCACTTATATCATTTATTTTCTGTTTTAAAAAATGTTTGTAGTTGGCACAAATTGCAGTGCTCTACTTGTGAACTTTCTAAACACACACATACTTCTTATATTTATCGTATGTATTGCATTAATGCAATATTTGATTTAGTTCATTCTAATGTGTGGAAGGCCTTCCCTTATTACTACTTTTAATGGTCATAGATATTATATTACATTTATCGATGATTATTCTCGTTGTACTTGGATTTATCTGATGTGTACTCATTTTGAGGTACTTCATATTTTTGTCAACTTTCTTAAAATGATTCAAACTTAATACAATATTACTGTTAAATCTCTTCGATCTAATAATGGGAGAGGGGAAATATATATCTGATGGGATTCGCTTCCATTTTCATGAGTATGGTATGCTTCACTAGTACACTTGTATGTATATTTTTGAACAGAAGGGGTGGTAGAATGTAAGAATCGTCATCTTATGAATGTTATTTGATGTTTTCTCTAAGGGATGCATGTTCCTAAGGCATATTGGAATATGACACTCCTTACTGTAGCTTTTCTTATTAATTGCGTTCTTAATCACACCTTAAAGAGGCAAGTGCCTCTTCACGTTCTTCGACCTGATAGTATACTTTTTTCCATTACCCCTCGAGTCTTTGGGTACACGTACTTTGTTCAAGACAAGATTCCCAATTATACAAAATTGGATAACAAAGCCATTCATTACTTCTCTATGTCTAAGAGGTATCAGTGTTATGATTTAGTTTCTCACCATGTCATACACTCTCTTGATGTTACTTTCTTTGAAAATGTTCCATACTTTTATGCCACGTCTACTTTGTAGAACTCATCTCCTATAGTGCCGCCATCTCTAAGTTTTCCTCCATCTTTGTCGACGCTTAAGGTTTACACTTGTTGCCTTCTCCCCTCTACCACTTTGTCCACCTCTTCCTTGGATTTAGGTATATTCTATGTTCCCTCTACACATAAACATATTCTTATCCCTTTTATTTCTGATTCTCATTTACCTATTGTCATTCGCAAAAGTAAGTGGGGGTGTGTTATTGATCACCCCATTGTCCAGTTTGTTTCCTATTATAATCTTTTTTCCTCTTATCAGACCTATCTTGTAGCCACTGATTCTATTCGAGTTCATCGATCTGTATTAGAGGCTTTGCGAGACCCTCGATGGACTAAAGCTATGATTGTTGAGATGAATGTTTTGCAGGAAAATAATACCTAGGAACTTGTTACTCTCCCATGTAGGAAACGGACCATTGGTTGTAAATGGGTCTTCACAGTGAAATATCTCATAGATGGTACTGTTGGTTGGTATAAGGCAGGCTTAGTTATTAAGAGATTTACACAGACTCTAGGGAAAAATTTTGGTGTCATGTTTACTCCTATCGTCAAACTCTTCAATGTTTGACTTTTTATTTCTCTAGTTGCGTGTAATTCCTAACCACTTTACCAACTTGATGTGAAAAATATATTTATGGATGGTGTGATTTGACTGAAATTATTTATATGGACCCTCCTCTAGGATTTCGTCTTTAGGGGGAGTATTCTGGAAATGTATGCCACTTTTTTAAATCTCTGTATGGCTTGAAGCAATTCCCACGGGCCTAATTTCAACGATTTTTTGATATTATTTTATCTATAGAGTTTTTTAGATGTCACTCAGATCATACTTACTTTATTCGTCGAGGAGAGGATGATCGTTGTATCATTGTCTTGATTTATATGGATGATATTATTGTAATTGGAGATGATGCACAGTAGACTAGCAGAGTTAAGGTGCTATTGGGTTGTATTTTTGAGGTTAGGGACTTGGGTGCATTCAAATACTTAGGGATAAAAGTGGTCCGCTTTCACCATGATAGTTCACTATCTCAATGTAAATACACATTGAATCTTTTTCAAGACACTGGGATGCTTGGTTGTCGTTCTGCTTCCTCCCTTATGAATCAAAATCATTGTCTTAATGCTGATTCTGGTGATCTTTTGTCGGATCCTTCTTCTTATCAGATACTTGTAGGTCATCTGATTTATCTAACTAACAAACCAGACTTGTCTTTTGCGATGAGTGTGGTCAGTCAGTTTATGCATACTCTGCATACTTCTCACATCAATGTCATTTATCATATCTTTTGTTACCTGAAGTTGCGTCTTAGTCTTGAATTTTTTTATTCTTCCATTGCTCAGTCACATTTGTCTTATTTTACAGATGTTGATTATGTTGGTTCTCTCACAGATAGGAAATCTACCTCTGATTTATGTACTTTTTATGGTAATAACATTATCTCATAAAAAAGTAAGAAACAAAATATGATTTCTTACTCTTCTGTTGAAGCTAAGTATCGTGCTATGGCCCTTGGTACATGTGAGCTAACTTAGTTTCATTTTTTATTGACAGAGTTAGGATTTCCTTTTTCTGATTTTTCTACTTTGTTTTGTGATAACAAGTCCACTATCATGTGTGTTTTTTTTACTCAGTCATTTATGAAAGAACTAAGCATATTGAGGTTGATATTCCCTTTCTCAAGGAAAAAGTTTGATCTGGTGATCTTCAGACAGTCTTCGTACTTTTTCAGATCAGCTTGCCAACATGCTTACAAATTCTGTTGGTCCATTTATCACTAATTCTTACATTATCAAGATGGGTTTAGTTGATATATTTATCCCAGCTTGAAAGGGAGTGTATACACCTAAATTTGACTGGGCCCTTAACTCAAATGCCCCAAAAATTATAAAAATTGGAATAGGCCCCAAGGCCCAAACCTTCAAAAATGTAGTTATTTTTAAATAAATGGCCCAAGGCCCTACTCACTTGGCCTATGGACCCAAACTCCTCACCACCTTTCTACACTCCTTAACCTATTCAACTCAAATCTATTCCTATTCAACTCATCGCCTAAGCCTATTGGATTCCTATTCTAATCCAAATCAACTCAACCCAACATTATCCTACCTAAGCCCAATCATTCTACTCAAACCCAAGCCTATTACTATTACTATTCAACCCACTACCCAATTACCTACCCAAGCCCAACATCAGCACCAATCACCCAAGATCATCAAGGTGGGATACATGTCACCACCTCAGCTCACCTCCTTCATTTAACAACTTACCCCTATCACATTTTCTTTTAAAAATCACATCAATCCATTACCCCTCCCCTAACCTACCATCATCATTCCCTACAAACATACACCCCTAATTTCAAATCAAAAACTCCTTATCTCCAATCAATTCATCTAAAATTCTAATCTCCACACAATTTCCACATAATGCAAAATTAAGAAAAATAATATCTAAAACTATAACCTTTTCAAATTACAACTTTTTCTACTATTAACTCTTTACTCTCAAGTTACCTTTCTACTCTCTCTTAAGTAAGTCAAGTTGTAGACACCTCATTTTTGCATCCGCCTGATTAATCAAGTCGTCAACCCGATCGCAAAGGTTCCCAATGATGGATGTCTATTCCAATGCTTTATTTTGTTACCAGATATGTTTCAGAAATCCGGATGAGGTATCTCGAACTGACAAAACTTAGAAACCATGCTACGCTAGGAAAATACGACCCCAGAAACATAGAAATCATCATCTTGCAAACCAAAAAGAAGCTTCACGATAAAAATCACTAAAAATGATTAAATTACCAAAATACCCCTAACCTCAAAACAACCTTAGAGCCTACATTACGCTTAGGAAAATCCGTTCAAACACATAAAACAACAAATCGAAACCAAGTAAACCACTTCGCCAATTTTCACAAAATTTGACAAAATTACGAAAATACCCCTCATAAAGTTCACGATCATTTCATGCAAAAAACTTCATAAATGACAAAAAACAACATTCCCATTGAATTCCTTACGAAAAACTGATTCCAAAACATCCTGGAACATTGAAAAACGACTTAAAACGTAAAAAATCCTCTCCGAGGGCAAAATGGTAATTTCACAATTTTCATAATTAAAAAAATTCAAAATTAATAAATAAAACATTAAATAATTAAAGTGAAACATCAATGAAATTAATTTAAAAAGTTGAACCTAAAAAATCGATTAATTGGACTCTCAGGCAAAATTGTTGAGGGTTCGTGGGATATTTCTTTAAGGACCCTTCCATTTGGGGGTCCAAAGAATTAAAGATATGATAGAAGGGGGTTCTCCAAAAATTAAAAGTAAATCAAACAAGACTGAAGTCAAGGTATTAAAGTCAATCAAGTGAGACTGAAGTCAGGGTACTAATCGAGTCAATCTCATAAGACTAAGGTCAAAACCCTAATCTAAAACTAATCAAGTCAATCTCATAAGACTAAAGTCAAAACCCTAAAACCCTAAAGACTAAG
Source organism: Akebia trifoliata (assembly GCF_017979445.1). Taxonomy (NCBI): domain Eukaryota; kingdom Viridiplantae; phylum Streptophyta; class Magnoliopsida; order Ranunculales; family Lardizabalaceae; genus Akebia; species Akebia trifoliata. The sequence continues at coordinate 14,208,126 of NC_141388.1, read as the reverse complement.
TCAAAACCCTAATTGAAACCCTAAAAGAAACCCTAATCAAACCCGAAATACTTTATAAATAGGAGCCTCCACACCCTATTTTCGTATCAAAGAAAAAACCCTAGAAAAAGTAGGTGAAGAAGCCTCCATAACCTCCCCAAAACCCTAATTTCGGAGCCCCAACTCCTTCCCTAACACCCCTACTCCGATTTTAGCCTAAAAACCACCCAAAAACCTCTCCAAAACACCCCAAAAATCCACCACAAATTCAAAGCATCCAGATCCAACAAAGAGACACCTTGCCTCAGAGATCAGAAATCAGATCCGGAGACAAAACGAAGCAAGGAGTACGGTACAAGGAACTGTTTTTTTTTCAGATCTGAGGGAATAGCACTTTTGCAGATCAAAGGTAAATTTTCATTATTTTTTTAATCTAGTTTATCATTAGCGATTTAGATCTATTTGGGATAAGTAAAGACTGGCATTGGCCGGGCGGGGTTGGTGCCTAACACCTTCCAACCCCGTAACATGATCCCCGGATTCAGATTTCTATGTAGATTAGTTCTTTTTTATCCATTGTAGAGTCATTTATGATTCCTAGACCTAAACTAAGTGGCGATTCCCAAACCTCAAGGGTCAAAAGCGGATCCGCGCACCCCGCGGATCGAGGGCGCTTTCACAAGTAAAGTAAAAAAAACTCATCTTTTGTTGAGTCAAAGAAGGTCAAGATAAACAATGTGGGTTTTGGACTAAAGAACATCCCTCACTTTCTCTCATTTCTACTTCCCTCTTCTACTTATCCCCATTCTCTACACCTATGCACACATCATAAATGATTTGAATCATTGAAAAGCCCATTTTTTTAATAAGAATGCTCTCAATGAATTGAATCAACATCAAAACCCCTCATACTTGAGGGCACATATCGAATCTTTCCGACTCGTTTTTTGTTTTATTTTATTTTCAAAAGGACCAAATTCGAGGTTACCACCAACGGTAGAACGAGTAGGGTGCCTAACACCTTCCCTACTCCCTAACATGGACCCCTTTACCTAGATCTAAAGTTGGACCGATAAACCTTATCCGTATAAGAGTCACTAATTACCAAAACAAATGGTTTTTCAAAAAATACATCACGGGTGACCATTCACACATTTTTGCAAAAAGAATGGTGGTGACTCCAAAATCCCCAAAAGTGGTTGAGATATTCAAAAATCAAAAATCCCGTATCCACAGGGAGTATTGAAAAATCTAATTATTTTAGCTCTACTTATTATTTAGATATAGGTTTTATTTATTTCTGACTTTTAAGGGCATTTTTACTTTTTGATTATTTTATTAATATAAATTCCTGCCAAGCTCTCACAAAGAGACTTGACAATTCACTTTCTACAATTCTTCTAGAGTTATATTAGGTCTCTTCTAGATAGAGTCCATATCTAACTAATATTCAACTGATTTTAGATAAGATTTAAGTGATTTTTATTTGGATTTGATTTATGTAAGATACATATAATTAGCATTTTAATTTTTAGAGAACCCCCTAGTGGAGGGTTTATTTAATTATTTGAAATTCTTTGAGACCCCCGGTGGAGGGTTCTTTAATTAAATATCAGGTGGGCATCACTTGAATAAATGGGTCGTCACTTGAAACTAGCCCATGAGCTTAATCATTTTTCTAGTGACGAATCTTAAAAACTACACCACACTAGGAAAATGTGATCCAAAATATATAATATTTCCTATGTTTCAGGTCACTTTGATTTTGAACTTTGAAAACATGTTTAGTGACGAATAAAAATCTTTAGAATATTCACCCATCATCGGATATCAACGTAATTGGGTTGACGTGTTGTTTAACTAAGTGAATGCAAAAATGAGGTGTCCACATAAACCAATGTGCAGAGGATAATCATAAGATGTTAATTAGTTTCCTTTATAAGTTGACTCTCAAAATCTTAAAATTGGTCTAGCCCCATGTGTTAATGAGTGTCTCGGTAGCTTCACGATTAATCATTCTTTAAGCAACATTGCACTATACTAAGGGCATTTTTGGAAAAGACTTTCCTTTCTGGTCCTTAAGTTGACTCCTAGATCCTTGTCAACTGTAAAAATCAAGAAACTTCAAAAAAAAATTCCTTTTTGAACAAGTAGGGGATTTTCCTAAAACCTAGGCTCGCATCTCTTCTTGGTGTAAGTAGTCTGACCAAAATCGAAGTAAGAACGGTAAGAATTGGGTTTGTCCCCTTCTGAAGCTAAGTAATGAGATTAATTCAATCAAAATGCCCTTGCCTAAAATCCGATGATAATTAAAATAGAAGCTTAGATCAGGTCCCATACCTCTTGTGTATCCAAGTCAACTTATTTAAACACTTGTGCTATTTTAAATTCAATCATTCTTTTTGTTCAAGTTAAAACGTGTTGGTGTGAAACCTTTATGGCACCCAACCACTTTTCAAATCACAAAGTATTTGGTGTGAGTCTCTTATGGAATCCAAATATTTTCAAAACTCGTTGGTTTGAGACCTCTATGATGTCCAACTATTTTTTAATTATCAAAAAATTTGGTGTGAGACCCTTATAGCATCAAAATACTTTCAAAACCCATTGGTGTGAGACCTCTATGGCATCCAACTAATTTTCAATTCTCGAAAAATTTGGTGTGAGGCTCCTATGACATCCAAATATTTTCAAAACCCGTTCATGTGAAACCTCTACGACATCCAACCACTTTTCAATTCTCAAAAAATTTGGTGTAAGGCCCTTATGGCATCCAATTACTTTTCAAAACATGTTGGTGTGGGACCATTATGGCGCTCAACTACTTTCAAATTTTCAAATTTTTGGGTGTAAATCCCTTGTGGTTTCCAATTATTTTCAAAATCCAACTCATTGGTGTGAGACCTCCATAAAGTCCAGTTGTTTTTCAAAATTCCAAATTTTTTAGTGTTAATCTTCTATTGTTTCCAATTATTTTCAAAATCCGAACTTGTTGGTGTAAGACCTCTACGATGTCCAACTGCTTTTCCAAATTTTGGTGTGAAATCCATATGGTTTCTAATTATTTTCAAAAATTCAAACTCAGTTTGGGAGACCTCTATGGCATTCAACCATTTTTCAAAATTTGGTGTGAATCCCTTATGGTTACCAATTAGTTTCAAAATCCAAACTGTGAGTGTGAGACCTCTATAGTGTCCAACTACTTTTCAAAATTTTGGTGTAAATTCCCAATGGTTTCCAATTATTTTTAAAAATCAAAATTCATTGGTGTAAGACCTCTATGACGTCCAACTGTTTTTCAAAATTCAAAGTCTATTGGTATGAGACCTCTATGGCATCCAATTATTTCTCGAAACCCTAAAAATTGTTGGACTAATATGGCGTCCAAATGCATTTCAGAGCGCGAAAAAGTTGGTGTGAAATCTCGATGGTGTCCAATTATTTTTGAAAAATCAACTCCATCATGTTCTACACATAACAGATGTGAATTTGTCAGAATTTGTTCTAAACTAATGTGTCCTTACTTGCATTCACTGCACACGTTCACGATTTGTTGGTTTTATAAAATTTAAGCATATCAACGCACATAATGCACATTGATTTTGTCGATTTTAGTATGTTTTTATTGTCCATTGTCAGTAAGAGTTCATACTTTAGGACTTGACATCATATTTTAAGGTCAGCGAAGGTGTATACTTTACAGCCCGACATCCCTTTAGTTTGAGGAGAGTGAAAATTCTAGGTTTCGGGCACTCAACACGTTGAGAAATCAAGCGGCAAAAATGTAATGTCTTTTACTTTGACATTCGTATCACTTGCATCTTTAATTAGACTAGGTCTTGTCTCAGACTACTTGCATCTTATGCCAAAGAAAGGCATATGTAGACATCCCATTTTTTCACACTGCTCAAATTTTAAACTTTTCACTCTGGTTGTTGTGGATTCATAATAATGAGTAAAAAGTAATTGAGAAATGAGAACTTGTGCAGTTCCCTTCTAGTCTCTCCTTCAATCCTTTTCCAGTTCTCAAAATTCTTCATGGTACATTTTCCTCTTCGACACACTAGGGGTATGTTTGATTGCATGGAAAGTCACTTTCCATGGAATTTGAAATCCATGGAAAATTAGTTGTGGAAAATAGGTAGGGTTGGAAAATCAAATTCCATTGTTTGATTTCACTTGGATAAAATCATGGAAAATATATGAGAAAAAATAAGAAGAGGAGATGGAGGATGTGGTGACGACGAGGGCGACAGTGGCGGCGGCGGTGGCGTTGACGGTGGCTGCTACAACGACGATGGTGGAGGCGGTGGCGGCGACGACGACGGTGGCGACGGCGACGACGACGGTGGCGACGACGACGATGAAGGTAAGTGAGGAAAATAGGGGGAGAACTTGGTGGTGGTGGTGGCGGAGGAGGTGAGGGATGGAGAAGAAGAAAAATAAGAAGAGAGAGAGAGAAGGTGGTCGGAGACGGAACCGACGGCGACGGCGATGGTGACGACGGCGATGACGACGATGGCAAGGTTAGTGTAATGGTGGTGGTGGTGGTAGGGAATAATTGATGATGAAAAACATGGGTGGATTTCATTTTCCCACCCATATGGGTGGGAAAGTGAAATCCATGATTTAGTGGACTTTTTGAATGGGGTGGAAAATGAATTCCATTTCCATGTGCAATCAAACACTTGAAAAATATCATTTTCCATGGAAATTGATTTTCCACCTTATTTTCCATGTGCAATCAAACATACCCTAGGTGTAAAAATTATAGACACTTAAGTTCAACAAGACACCTCAAAATTCACAAATTCGACTAATGCTTAGAGATCACGTTACTTTAGGAATACATAATTTCGAGACTTCGAAATCATCATTGTGGGACAAAAATTAAGATTCACGTAGAAAATCACAAAAATTGGATAAATTTACAAAAATGTCCTTAACACTAAAGTACCCTTAGAGACCATGTTATGCCTAAAAAAAGCCCTTTCAAACACGAAATGGCAACTCGAGACCAAAATAAACCATTCTGAAAATTTTCACAAAATATTTCAATGATTAAAACCTTCAACCAATTTTGAATTTTTTTTTAATAAAGCTTTTACTGAATATTAAAAATAATAATAACAAATATATGAATATTAAGAAAGAACTAAATAATAATCCAAAATTTTAAACCTTGAACAAATACTGAAATTTTTAAGTAACATAAACAAATAAATAAAAACAAATTTTAAATAGATTAAAATTAACAATTAATGGTCATGGGACCCACCTTTATGCAACTTGGGCCGAATTTTGTAATTTCCCACAGAAATTTCTTCACATGAACCCCATATGAAACCAAACCAAATATTAAACACCGTGTGAGGCCAACCTCAATAAATTTTAAAATCTTTAAAAGAATTAAGCTCTAATTATTTTAAAAAAGAATTCCAAACTTTTAAAAATATTAAAAATCCTTTTTGTTGATCTATTCCCCAAATTGTTAGAATCTTAAGAGCCTCAAACAAACTCAATCACGCAATTTAAACAAAATACAAACAAAAATAAATAGATAAATAAATAAAATAATTAATCTTTAAAGACCTCACAAAACAAATCTTTCACACAAAAACCTTTTAATATAACATACCCTCCATTTTTTATTTTAACCACCCAACATAAAACTTTCACACAAATATTGGAATCTAATACCTTGATCCACTACGTCATCAGATTTCAACTTTTTAGAGTTTCGATTTCTCTCTCAGATTGAAAATCGAGTTTCTGCTAGGGTTTTCCTCACTCATTAAGGTATGATTTCTTCAACTTTCCCCCCCAAATCTTATAAATATTTTATATTGTGGAGTTCTAGGATTTTACAGATTTCCAAGTTCAGTTATCTCTTCTTTTGCATTGATCAAATCAATTTTGCTTTGTTTCCGTTGAAACCTCTCAATCGAATTCTTCAAAGTTCTTTTGATTGTAGAATTAATGTTTTGGATCTAATATATGATTGTTTAGAAAAAATAAATTCCTATTTTTTATTTTTAAAAATTTCTTTAATAGAAATTCTTCTTTCAGAACCATTCTTTTTTGTTTTATAGCAACATATAAAATATTTTAATGAGTTCTTCACAATTTTTTTAAAATTATTTGGTGACGATTTTGAAAAGAGTTCCTGGTGTAGATAATTATTCAGAGACTAAAATCTTGCTAAAAATGAGGTTTTCCTGAAATGGGAAATTTCGAGAATTTATTTAGTTGGGCCACCCTGAATGATTTTTTGTCGTGATCTACTAATCAGAACAAGTTACAGCTCCACATTGATAGGTTTGAGAGAAATTTATGGGATGGATGGAGGGATGGCAATGTTACCACTTGGTGGAATTACCCATTTTATCAATCAAGTGATATGGGAAGTTTTGGGGCTTTTGAAACTCTCAAGGAGATGAATTTGGTCCTATTGTAAATTACTCTTAATGAAGAAGAATCTCTACTTGGGTCTACTTCTTTTGGTTTGCAAGATTGTGTATAGTGTGGAATCTATTTCATTGAACACCAATGATTCAGAGTTAATGCTGAGGAAATCTTGCAATGGAAGGGAAACAAAGATAGTGGTGGAGATGGAGATGGAGATGGATTCAGAGATTAATAGGAGAGTTTTGATGATGCAAAAGAAGTATATAAGTTACGAGACACTTGAAGAAAGATGTGGTTCCTTGTTCTAATCATGGTGCAAGGAACATCAAGTCTTAAGTACAAAATCCCTTTAGTGAAGGATATATAAATGAAAAAGGTGAGATCCTCATTACTTGTAATGTGATGTCTTAAGTTATTTTAATATATACAATTGAATTTGCCTTTTTAACTTCGTTTTTGTGGCTTGTTCTTGTAAGTCTGCATCAATTTTCTCATAAAATGGTTGAGTATTTCGAAGAAATTACTAGATCAGCCATAAATGTTATTCATGGTAACAAAGTCTGGATTGGATAATTATTTGGTGGGGGTTCAACTTTGTTACTTCAAACAAATTTCTGAAAGTTTCATTGAGAATTTGGAGAATATAAAAATGATTTCTTTAGTTTATGATCTTGTCAATGTCAAGGATGGTGTTTTTTGTCAATATGGTGGCTCTGCTTCCTTTGAATATTTTTATGCTTAGTTTCCTCATATCACTTCTTACTTTGGTAATTAATTTCATAGGCTTACAGCTCACTTTATAATTACCCTGACCTTCATCCCAAAGAAAAGAAGCTTATTTCTGGTACCTTTGAATATTTTTATGCTTAGTTTCCTCATATCACTTCTTACTTTGGTAATTAATTTCATAGGCTTACAGCTCACTTTATAATTACCCTGACCTTCATCCCAAAGAAAAGAAGCTTATTTCTGGTAAAATTGATTATGATTGTCTCCTTTTGTAAATGGGATTTATCTATCTTGTAAGTTTTGGCCACACAAAATTTTCATTCTTTGTCCAAGATACCCAATGAAGTGTAAAAAACTGGTTTGCCTTTTACCAATTATTATAACCTACAAAGCAAATTTTAGTTCCTACTGATCTCCTAAGAAATTTGGGATTGGCAAGCTCTTGCACTTGAAATGTTGCATGAAATGGTTGTTATCTCTGACCACCCTACTATATTTTACCATTTTAGATTTTTTTTTAATTGACTTAAATATACAACTCAAACATTGCTTAATGAGCAAATGAGTGGGCCTATCGTTTTTAGTTCCTGCTTTGTTACACTTTTTCTGTGTTGGTAATGTTTCTTATTTCTCAAATTTTCCTCTTTTCTCATTAAAATAATAAAAATAAAAGAGAACTTAGTTTAGATCATTATTTCTTTAGATTATATTTATCTTTTTCTATTGGTGTATGTGCTGACATGGTTAAATTGCAGTATCACCCTACATATTTTTCCTTTATTGTATATTTGGCAATAGATTTCATTCTTCATCATCATCGGATCTTATTTTAAATGTATAAGAGCTTGATGCATGATATATCATATAAGCATTATGCCTACTTGCTATTGGCTAAGCGGTTGGATACATATGGAAGAACCCTGTCTGGAGGGAATTTATTGAAGACTGGGAATCAGCAAGTTAAGGATATGTAACCTTAAAATGAATAAAAAGTTACCTTTTAGGCCAACTTAATCAAATTGATGTCCATGTCGATTGTAGTTTGATCTTATGTGGCTAGGGGCGGCATGTCTTATATCCATGATGAACAAAATGTCATAATTCACCGGGACTTAAAACCAAGGTGAGTTCAATTGGTAAATGTTGTGAACTTTCTTTTCAGAATCTAGTTTAGTGGGTTATGATTTACTTTTAAAGGAAAATGATCTCTCTTCCACGGAGGTTGTTGAGTGGATCAATGAATGATTAACGTTTGTGACAGTTTATATCCCTTAGTAAACAATTATATCTTGATTTTCGATGTGTAATGGATTATAATGTTCTTGGGTGTTTTTATCTTTTTATAAGGATGGGTGTTTATATCCTCTCAATATAGCTTAAATAAAACTTCATAAACAAAACTTCAGAAGTCCATGAGTCTCAAAGCTTCCCATGATATTAAAGCCAATCACTACCTAACTTAAAGTTTTACGTAACATAAAAATCCCATAAAAATTAGGCAATCAAAAATGCAGATTTACCCTGTGAAGTAAAAAAATAAAAGTTAAAAAATACACCCATCCTTATAAAGAGACAGATAAAAACACATAATCTTTGACCATTAACAAAGTTCACCTGAAGGAAGACATCATGCACTACCCCTCCATACTTCAATCCATTATCCACCTTCCTACTACTTGGAGATTGAGAGAAAATAACCCTAAGCCAGCGAAAGAAATTCTTCTCTCCATTTCTCGTTCATATTTATTCATCAAAATAACAATAGAAACACAAACCTCATGACTACACTTATTATTAATCATAATCTAAAAAGCAGAATAACAATTAGCAAGCTTAGTTCATGAGACTAATACTATTCAAAAGCTAATACAATTCTTAATGTTAAGAGATTCTTACTCAGAAAATCAGTGAAAAAAATTATTAAGATTGATAGCTAAAATTGACTTGCAAAGCTAATCATTTGATGCCTGAGCATTTGAAAAGATTTATATGCTTTCTTTAAGCTTTACCATACTGGTCACTCTGCATATTGTTGATGGATGTGGAACTTCTTTTAGGTATCTTTTCAAAATTGTAACTACAATATTTTTTCACCTAATGACATTTATCAAGTTGGGATCTCCATTCATGCGGTAAAGACATTAATGTCAACATACACTTATTGAAATTTTGGATCATAAAACACTTATTCTTCTTCTAGTTCTTCCTCTACTTTTATTGCAATTTTCTTTAAATTTAGTAGAAAAAATAACTATTACAATAAAAGGGGTTACTAACATTATTCTATGATAAATTCGTATGTGATACTTCAAATTGGTAGCCTTCCGACAAATGCAACTACAATCACTTCCCATGGGGAAAGGTTGGCATTTTCAACTTGGTTTGTATTTAATTTAATTATATCTATATATGTGCATGTTTGTAATTGTATCATAAATTCTATATTAAGTGATTTTGTGATCTTTGCAGGATTTAAATAACAAAATTGTTCAAAATGCTATCAAAGGCAATTTCATCAATGCTAAGCAAATTGAGATGGCTTAATTAATGTGTTTCTTGTAAGGAGATGGAACAATTATTGATCAACTTTCTTTCATTTCAACTTTTATTTCGTAAAATTATTGTGTGGTATCAACTTTACAGATTATTTAATGATTTAGGAGCAATTATCTTCTAGCTTAGTGTGTTAGTAATTAAGGGTTTGTTGGTTTTAATGTTTTATTAGGTATTTGAGGTGTCGGTAAAGAAAAGGGGATTCTTTAACGTCGCCTTGTCTGGTGGTTCTCTCATTAGTTGTATGGGGTATTAATATTTTTTTTCCTTTTTTGGTTATGGATGCTAAATAATCTGATTTGTGGCAGAAAACTCTCTGAAACTCCTTACAAGAAGAATGCAAATTGGGCCAAATGGTATATATTTTGGGCTGCCGAGCATGCAGTGGCACAAAATCATTCAGATAGTAATTCTTTTTTGGCCATCACTGACAGGACAATTTTTGTTATTTGGTTCTTCAATTAGCTTATCAGTTGGTACAAGTGAGAAAATTAAGATGGCATTTGCTCTCCTATCCATAGGATTTCAAGTTTATTTTACTGAATATTCCTTGGATTTTCTTAATGCTATTGACTTCAAATGTCCATTATATTGATCTTTCCCTAAAGATCATATGTTATGATGGAAAAAGGCTTTTACAAAAGGCATTAAAAAGAAAAAGAAATTCTCTAGAGCGACAACTATGGCCATCGGAGCATACCAGATTTGCTATAGTGAATGGTGCTCAAGTTGATGCAATTGTGAGTTGGTTTGATTGTTTTTATTTTATTTTAAAGAAGAGTTGCTAGTTCAGTTAGTATCCAGTTAGTTTAGTTTTTAGTTGCCATTCATTTTGTTACTTTAGACAGAACTTCCATAAAAATGTAATATTTCTCAACCATAGGCTAGTATTACACGCATATGTGCAGCCTCAATTTGCAGTCGATACTTATTAAAAAGATTTTTTTCTTATAAATTAAAAAAAAAAAAAAAAAACTACTGCCATTGACTGTCGTATATAGCATGTAGTCATAAATAAATGACTGTCAAAGACAGTCGTTTTTTCCGACCGTTTTAGTCTGTCGTAATTTTAAAACAACTGTCCTGGGCCGTCATTTTCTGTGTATTATGACGTAGTGATCTAACGGTGAGGATCGAATCAAAATAAGTAAACAAAAACTGCTAAAAGGTCATATATCTTGGAGTTGTTTCCAACCAATTTAAAAAACGACTTTAAGAGCTACAAGCGGAACGTTTGAAATCCTTTCTAATTAAAGAGCTATTCTTTATCCACGTGAGATCCAATCCAAGAATATTATAAGAGTTGCGATTGAGAATATTGGAAAATGACTCTTGGGTAATCAATCCACGTAGGAGAACATTTGGAAAATGACTCTTTAAAAGTGCCTCTAAAAAGGAGTCCAGTGGCCAGAGGGAGGATAAAATTATTATTAATTTTCTTTTTTTTTTTAGGAAAAAACGTACCAAAAGTTATAGCGAGAGAGAGAAAATAATGCTATTACTGCTATATATACGTGGGTAAAAAAAAAAAAAAACAGAAAACTAAGAAGGTTATTCTAGTGAAAGTCGTATGGGATTGTGAGTACTTTCCTCTCCATATCTGTAATTTTATTCATTCTCTCTGTCTATTACTTATGCCCAATTGCTACCCTCCATCTTTCAACACTTCATCAATACCTCGCAGCCCTTCAAAGTCCTTCCTCTATTGGGCTCTCTCTTTCCTACTTCAATCCATACCTCTCTCCATGTCTCTTCTCATCTCTACAAGTCTCGCACTCAAAAATTAAAGTACAATAGCAAGGCGTTGAAATATATTTTTGTTAATATTGATAATTAGAGGAATTTTTGAGAAGAGAGAGTTGCCACTTAATTTAGGTTCAGGAACTAAAAATAATTTCAATGCAGAATTGGGTTAGTCCACAGGTAAGAGACATGGGCAAATTGTCAAGTTACAGTTTTTGGAAGATGTTAGACACCGAATCTGTCTGATCAAAATGATTGGTCTCTATTAAGATTTAAGACTATCTTATGATCAACAATTAAAGGCTAAGGTCACGTATCCTAGGATCAAAAATAGGGATGCCTAATGAGGTAAAAATCTGAAGATTTGGAATCAATCATCATCATTAATTTATATCGAATTGGTCAGCCAAACCATCATTATTGTATATCGAGTAAGTCAATCAAATCCTATGGTTAGGATTTCCTCAAATAAATAATAATAAATCATCCTTTCTACATTTTGAATTTTAAAAATCTTGAAAAAACTATATTTCCAATGAATTTTAACAAGCTCCACATAATATGTATCAATAAATTGATTTGCGAGTTAAGGCAGTTAAATTGGTGCGTATTGGTAAAAACGAAAATTAATTGAGGTGCCACATGCATAAAAAGCAGTGACTTGACTCATTGACCTTGCAAAGAAACTAACTTAATCCAATCAATTTACTCACTTTGAAAAATAAGATTGATTTGATCCATCTATGCACCAAAAAAATAGCGAGTCATCTCATTAATCAAATTTTATAAAAAGAATACCGATTTTAATTCCCACGAGCATAAAATCGGTGAGTTAACTTGTGTGCCAAATTTTGCAAAAAGAGTAATCAGCTCTGGACTTTAGAACACAAAAATCAATGAATCAATCCTGGTGTAGAATTTATAAAAAAGAAAATCATTTTTAGAACCACGCCACATGCACAAAAAAAATAGCAAGTTGACCCGGCTAACTCTAACGAAAAATTATTCATTCAAACAAGTGATTTGACTCAGTTAAGTTTAATGAAACCATTTTTATATTTTGCATCAATTCTAAAAAAACAAAAAACCTTAAAATCAGTGAGTTGACCCACCCAAGTTTTTATAAGGAAATTCTTTTTACAAAATTGATCAAAAACGTCACAAAAACCCATTGGTTGACTAAGCCAAATTTCAAACGCAAATCAATTTTCCAATGCATCCCATCTCTTCCGAAGATCACCGAATTGCCCACATATAAAATGATGAATAGGTTTTCTTGATATCCTCGCTTTTGATAATGTTTGTCAATTGATGCCCACAACCGAACAGTAAAACTTGTGAGAAATAAAAATAGAGAAAGAAAAGAAAAAATTACAAAGTATGGCTTCTCTTTTTCAAAAGGACGATCAAAAGAAAACCTTTAAAAAAAACTCTAATCATAAAAACGGATTTTATATACTACGCACACAGGATTTACAATAGGTTACAAAACGAGCCAAAAAAAAATTTTCCCAGAGCGTTGTCCCCTGGACCCCTAGGAGACTTGTCCATGAGTGCTCCGGCTTAGGCCTGCATCCCAAGCCTCTACTCTATGGACTAAGCCTCAGAAAATCTCCCACTAAGAAACCACGCAACATTATTCTGTTCGAGTCATCAACTGAATCAAACATAACTAAACTCCACAAAACCCCAACAGTTAGAATATACCAAAGAATAATCGTTAACATCAGACCAGAACAAACTTAAAAAACACTGATGAACTTGATGGATGGTTGATGTATATCTTTCCTTCAGGGATCAAGTATCTGTGATAGATTGAAAAAGGTGATAAAGGGAGGTTTGTGCGGCTAAGAGAGTGAAATGGAGAAGGTCCGAAAGCGTGAGAGAGATCGAAAAATCGGGAGAGTGAGGCTTGAAAGAAGTTGTGGCTATTGTTCAGTGAGTCTGAGATAGGTTCGTGGTTGTTGTCTAGTGAATTTAAGGGAGGTCGTGGGATGGTGGTCTGAGATGGGTGAGGCCGAGAGTTGGGGATAATGGTGAGGCTGCTGTGGTGACGTCGAGAGTGGCTATGAACAGAGGTGAGTGTGAGAGAAAGGTTGCGAGAAAGATGGAAAAGAAGGTGAAGGTGTGATGAGGGGCTGTTAGTTGAAGGTGTTGTTTATGGAAAGAGAGTGTGTGATCCCGTGTGGCTCTTGTGGCTGTTATAAGAAGGCAAAAGTGGTTGCTATTGTTGAGGAAAAATCTAGAGTACTTGACTATAAATGCACAAATATTGGATATAAACAAGTAAACAATTTATTTGTACTATACCCTCAATAAAGATATCACTCACAAGTTGAAGAAGAAAATAACACTCTATTAAGAAAAACACACTTTTACAAACACTCACACTTTTTACAACCTCTCAAGACCTCTTACTCACAACTTATTTCTCACAACTTGTTTCTAACTACTTGATTACAAAATGAGATGACTCACCCCTATTTATACTAGTAGCACCTCCTTAACTAATGGTTATGATTGTGTCAACACATTCTTAATCTAGTGGTTACAATTTTGTCATCTAGAACTTTCTAAAAATATCTATTAGTCTAGAGTTTTCTACCAAAATATCTATAATTCTAGAATCTTCTATTTTTCTCTTATCTAAAGACATCTAGAGTTTTCTCTAGGAATATTCTAGAAATTGGGCTATAAATAACTATTGGGCTTGGACAATAAATGTGGACTTTTCCAATTTGGGCTGGTGTTGAATTTTAACACTCCCCCTCAACACCAGCTCTTACTCTTTGCACCATGCAGAGCTGACGACGAAATTTTTTGAACTTTACCAGTACTTGATCCTTTTGTGAGTTTTGTCACCGGACTATACGTTTCATCATATTGTTGAGAAAACCCTCGAGCCACCAATCTAGCTTTGTACCACTCGATCGATCCATCTGGATTACGCTTTATCTTGTAAACCCATTTATAGGATATGGGTTTCACATCTTTTGGTTTTGACACCAGATCCTAGGTCTGATTTTGCTTTAACGCTATGACTTCTTCTTCCATAGCTTTGATCCACTCAGAGTTTTGTGATGCTTCTTCAAATGTCTCGGGTTCTTTAGTAGTTGCTTCTTCAGCTATGGCTGCATTGGCATATTTGGGATTTGGTTTGCGAATTCTGTTTGACCTTCTCAGTTGTGATTGTGGAGTTGATACTTCCGTTTCTCCATGATGATCTTCTTGTTGATACACACCAGTTTCCCAAGGATTCTGGGCCATCTCTTGATCATCATCACTGTCATGCAGATCTCCAGCCTCATCTGAACTTGGTTGAATGTTGACAGTGTGCTCCTCCATCTTTTGTTGTAGTTTGTCTTCGAATTCTCTTGAGTCTAGCAACACCTCTTTTCCTGAGGACCACCAAGAAGATGCTTCGTCGAATACCACATCTCGCGATGTATAACACCTTCTAGTTGTAGGATCACAGCATCTCCACCCCTTTATCTGATTATCGTATCCAACAAAGATACATCTGACTGCTTTCTTATCGAACTTGCTACATAAATGATCAGGAACAAATACATAGCATACACATCCAAATACTCGAAAATAGCTAACTGTAGGTTTTATGTCCCACAGTTTCTCAAAGGGTGAAACAAACTCTAACCTTGGTTGAGGAAGTCTGTTGATCACATGGGCTGCTGTTCTCATAGCTTCGGCCCAAAATCTTCCCGGTACATTCTTTGCATGTAGCATACTCCGACAAGTTTCTGCAAGATGTCGATTCTTTCTTTCTGCTACACCATTCTGTTGTGGTGTATTGGCACATGTATACTGACGACGTATTTTGCATTCTCATAGGTATAGAGAGAACTCGTCCGAGCTATATTCTCCTCCGTTGTCTGTGCGCAAGCAACGGATTTTCTTTCCTACTTCTCCTTCAACTATCTCTTTGAATTCTTTAAACTTTGAAAATGTTTCAGATTTTTCTTTCATAAAGAAAACCCACATATACCTAGAGAAGTCATCAATGAAGGTTACCATGTACCGCATTCCGCCGATTGATGGTTGCTTGACTGGCCCGAACACATCAGAGTGAACTAACTCTAATGGTTCCTTTGCTTTAAACTTCGATTTCTCGTATGGCAATTGATGTGCTTTGTCATACTGGCATCCTGCACAGACCGTGTTTGTTCTCACGTCAAGCTAAGGAAGTCCCTTAAGCATCGACTTCTTTACCATCACACTTAACTTGGAATAGCTAACATGACTCAACCGCATGTGCCACAAATCTGTTGTCTCATTCCTTCTTGTCTTGTCTACATATGCAGACTCTGCTGACATTACGTAAACTGACTCCAATCGTCGTCCCTCCATCGTTGGCTTTTCTGAGATTTTGATGTCACGATATACCTTCACATCTTGGGGACCGAACAAGACATAGTAGCCTGATGATGTTAGTTGAACTACGGATAACAAATTTTTCTTCATTCTTGGAACATGGTAGACATCTTGAAGTGGCACCTGGTTAGAATTATAATGAGGTGTGACTATCGTTTTACCGATGTGAGCTATCGGTAACCTTGAGTTGTCAACCGTCACCACCACACGACTTCCCTTGTACTCAGACAAGTTTTGCAACTTCTGTCTATCACCTGTCATGTGATTTGAGCACCCCGAGTCTACGATCCAGTCATTCTCGTAGTCAATCCGTTCAGATGTAGCTGTAAGAGCTACTTCTTCTTCTTCCTTTACAAACGATGCTTCAACATCCCATTCATCTTCAACTTTCTCTTTAGAACTGGAAGTAGCAGCATTACTTTCAGCATGTTTTTTCTTAGACCAGCAGTCTTTCGCCATGTGGCCCTTCTTCCCGCAGTTGTAGCAATCGCCTTCGAACTTTTTACTATTATCGTGATTCTTTGAAGCTCCCCCTAGACGATAGCCTCCCTCTCTTTGATGACCTCTTATCTTGTCACCATTCATTTTAGATCCACCTCTGACGCACTGCTTAAAGTTACCTTTACTTTTGCTTATATAAAGTGCTTCTTCCTTATCCTTCAACGAGACTCCTCCCATTTGCTTAGCCAAAGCTTTTTGACCAACAAACAAATTTTCGAACTCAACAAGTGATGGTTGTGTCGGCCATCCTTGTACAGCAGCAACAAAGCCTCGGTATTCGGGTCGTAAACCATGGATAATTATTCTTTTTATCCCGGTTTCTCCAATAGTAGCATTCGGATCTAATTCTGAAATTTCACGGCATATCGACTTCACCTTATGAAAGTATTGGGCGATCGTCATATCACGTTGCGCCATTGATAGCAGCTCGTTCTCGAGAAGTTGTAATTTTATATCGTTTTTCTTTGAAAAGAGTGTAGCGAAGGTATCCCATGCTTCTTTCGGTGTTTTGACATCTCGAATGTGCTCTAACATTTCTTCTTCAATTGTAGTCTTTAAAGCAAACATCGCCTTGCCTGCTTTAATCTTCCATTTTCTCAAAATGCCATTGGCATCTTCTGTTGTCGGTTGCGTAACTTCACTACCACCAACAATCTCCCAAAGGTCTTAACCTTGTAGGTAAGACTCCATGCATGTTGCCCACGTGTTGTAGTTTTGATTGTTGAGCTTCTTGATTCCTCCAACTACTTGAAGGTCACCCATCGTGCTGACAGAGCTTCGACTGAACGGAACAAACTTGACTAACGATCTTGTAAAGTAGTAAACTCCTCACGACTCAAGATAACTCCACCAAAATCGATCATTGGCAACCTGGCTCTGATACCAATTGTTGAGGAAAAATCTAGAGTACTTGACTATAAATGCACAAATATTGGATATAAACAAGTAAACAATTTACTTGTACTATACCCTCAATAAAGATATCACTCACAAGTTGAAGAAGAAAATAACACTCTATTAAGAAAAATACACTTTTACAAACACTCACACTTTTTACAACCTCTCAAGACCTCTTACTCACAACTTATTTCTCACAACTTATTTCTAACTATTTGATTACAAAATGAGAGGACTCACCCCTATTTATACTAGTAGCACCTCCTTAACTAATGGTTAGGATTGTGCCAACACATTCTTTATCTAGTGGTTACAATTTTGTCATCTAGAACTTTCTAAAAATATCTATTAGTCTAGAGTTTTCTATCAAAATATCTATAATTCTAGAATCTTCTATTTTTCTCTTATCTAAAGACATTTAGAGTTTTCTCTAGGAAGATTCTAGAAATTGGGCTATAAATAACTATTGGGCTTGGACAATAAATGTGGACTTTTCCAATTTGGGCTGGTGTTGAATTTTAACAGCTATGGAGGGGATGAAAGTGGAGGATGAAGGCTAAGATGGAGGGGTGACGAAGGTGTGTTCGTCGCTGTTATGGAAGGAGTGAGAGAGGGATAAGACGTGATAAAAAAGAGTACGAGAGAGAGAGATGGTCATGAGATCTTATGGACTGAAAATTTCCCCAATTTGATCCTCTCCTTGGATTGGACGAAGCTAGGGGTGTCGATGGATGGTCGGAAATTTGAATCACATTCGAATTTGAATTAAAAAAATTGGACATTATCTAATTTTTTTTAATAATTTTATATATTCGAATTCTTTTTGAATACGGATTCGGATATTAACATTTCAAATCCGATAATATTCGAGTGGAAATAATATATATTAATTTATTTGATTAAATTTGTATATATAATTTTATTTATTTATTATACAAATAATATAATATAATATATAATAAATTTTTTTTAATAAGGATAAATAATTAGTTGGATAAGGAAAAAAATATGTTATATATATATATAAATTATTTGAATTCTAATCGAATATTATGCGATATCTAATAAGATAATCAGATTCGAATTTGGATAGAGTTTTAGAACATCCATCAAATTTAAATTCAGATATTACTGTATCCAAACTGATAAATATTAGTTGACAGCCCTAGACAAACCCACCCATTTATAGCTTTTTTCTTTCTTTTTCCCTTGGATCTCTTGTGTGCAAGTTTCCTAAAAGGAATATTTTATTTTACTTTTGTGTGTGTGTGTGTGTGTGTGTGTGTGAGAGAGAGAGAGAGAGAGAGAGAGAGAGAGAGAGAGAGAATGAGGATTCACGTGTTTTGGTTTCCTCTCTTAAGTGTCAACGGAGTTGGAAGAATATCTTGAGGAGTCCAACAGAATGCTGGACTCATCCTTTTTATTTCTTTTTGGATATCCCAACCGGTAAGTTTTCTTTCTTCATTTGTTTTTTTATTTATTTCTTTTTGCTGAATCATTTGGGTGAAGGGTTTGTGAGAAACCGAGTGAGAATATTTTAGTAACTTGGGGCATCGATCCCATGGATCTATTTTACATTGGCCCTTCTTCCAATTCAGATTAGCTAAGGTGTATATCTTTCGGTGGATGACCTTAATACCAAATTTAATCAAGGATTTAATCTTTTCATTGGCCAATGTTTTTCGGAAAATTGAATTTTACTTATTGATTGATAATTTGATTTTTAGAATTTGATTACGATTGGTCTAGATCGATGATTCAATTAAAAATCCACGATCAATTTTTTTTGTTGGTTTGATTGTCATGTGAAATTGATGGGTTAAAGTTTATTAAAAATTAAATTTCATTTGTTGAAGTCCTATTGATTTACTCGTTTATTTGATTAGTGATTAAGGTTAATTTAAATATTTTCATTAAAGTTTCAATGTCCAAATTTCTAAATTGAGGTTTCAATTTTTTATTTAAATTTCGTCATTTTATGTGGTCTAGGGGTTTTACCTATGTGTAATAATTCCTAATTTTATTTAGAATTTGAAGGGTAATTTGATCATTTTGTTGATTAACACGAACATTAGCGAAAAGCTTAGTTTTGCCTCAAGTCATTATTTTTATGTCCCAATATCACATTTTCCTATCGAAACAAGGTTTCTAGGTGTAATTTGAACATCGAGGGGTATTTTAATCATTTTATCGATTTGTGTAACCTTTTGCCTTTTGTTTGATTAAAATATGATTATTTCTAAGTCTTGAAATTCCATTTTCTTAGTGTAACGAGGTTCCTAAAGTTAATCGAAACATGTAGCGATCCTAAATGTATTTGTACTTTGTAAATTGAGTGTAGAGTGTGACAATCCTAAGCGTGCATAATTACTATGCAAGCATGTTAAGAGAAGAGAAAAGAAAATCATAGAATTTGAGAATTAGAAAAGGGATTAGAGTAAATTGAGAGAAATTCTTTCATAAGCTTTCGACTTCTTCGCATATTTTGCGTATATCATTAGGAATCTGCAGCAACTGGGTGATGGATTGTCAGATCAAGTGGATGCAAAATGGGGTGCCTATAGTCCTTTCTCACATTCATTGATCTTTCTTATTATCACCAAACTTCACAAATCTATAGCAATTTTTTTGGGTTATTATCTTACAAAAATTTCAGATGCTAAGAGGTCTCTTTTGCAAGGATGTATAAATTTTATATAATTCATTCTCTAAAGGGATCACAACAACCATTCATTTCTATGTAAGTTTTGATTTAAACTCATCATCCCCATCTATTACAATCCGCTATTTCCTTCTTACTATTTTTGTATTCTTGAATTCATAGATTTATGATAGGTGCAATAATGCCATTCCTCTTTGAATGACAGCCATAATGTAATTTCGAGTCCATGTTTCGAAGTCCGTATAAGACTGGTTTTGAAGTTATTTTAGGCATTGATGAAATACATATATAATTCAAGGGTCGGGTTCCGTAGACCCCCATTACGACTCACATTGCGACACACCGTTTTGTCTTATATGGACAAAACTGTTTGGAATGGGACTGATTTTTTGTGAGGATGACCTCTATGGTGAGGATATCATCCTTGCCAAAAATCAGCTCATTATGAAACTTCTAGCCCCATGTTTACAAGTTGAAAAATTTTAGACCGTCCAATTTTTGTAAATCAATTTTGATGGGGTTAGAAGTTTTGGAATGGGATGATTTTTTGCAAGGATGATCCCCTCATCACAGAGATCATTCTCACAAAAAATCAGCCCACTCCAAACATTTTTGCCAATATAAGACAAATGGTATGGCGCAATGTGAGTCGTAATGGGGGTCATAGGAACCCACCCATAATTCAATTATCCCACTACATGAGGCTTTAATGTTGATGCTAGTTTTAAGTAGTTTCAACGTGATTTTGAACTCTTGTATTCATATTATATATATATATATATATATATTATATATATATATATATTTTTTGTTGATATTTGGGTATTTGGGCCAACTAGCGTGCACTAGACTAGTCTCTACGCCCCGCACCTAGACTTCACCCACTACGTGTGACAATGCGTGGCCACCAAGGTTTTTTTATGGGTAGTAGCCAAACTTGAGACCAATGAAAGAGAAGACTCCTTGACCCCAAGTTGGTACCATTTAGCCACCCCCTTGGTGGTTGGATTCGTACCAATTTGGTGTTGATATGAATATATTTTTCATTGTTTATTTGGCCTTAAATTTCGTGTCAATTTAAAGTCACACATTGTTGACTAAACATGGCAAGTCGATACCATGATTTTAGTGTTTGCGAAAATTGAATACGGTGATACATGTTGGTGGGAAAATTAATATTCCATCTAGATAAGTGTCAATCCCTTGATTGGGTGTTCCTACAATTTTGGAATTTCCAAACAAACCGAATCAACTTGATAACTCAAACATGGTGCTCAATTGATTTTTTTAAATTGTTGAGTCGACTCGATGAGTATACTGAGTTGATCCTACATTAGTGAAATGGATCCGTTTGACTCCTTCGGCTTGTGTGTATAAGATGATGATGATAAATAACTCATTCAGCCTAGGTTGGCAATTTGATCGTAAGTCCTTTAAGTTGACCCTATGTTAGTCGAAGGATCGTAGTAGAAATCAACTTTCAAGTTGAGAGGGACCAATGCCTAACACCTTTCGGATTCCGTAACCTAACCCTATCCAGTTTCTCTATCGCAAACCGACTCAAATCCAATTCAGTGTCACTTCATGGTTCCTAGACCTCAAAACTAGGTGGCAACTCCCAACCGCACATCCATCGAGGCATTTTAAGAGAGTGAGTGATTTCAAATAGTTCATTTGATTTAATGGAAAATCCTTTCCACTATAGGATTTGTGCAACACAATCACATGCCACAAAATGTGTTTACGGGTAGTTTCAAGCAGTTCTTTCATTGGTGTTTGTGGAAAATGTTCCCAACTCTTGGGGTTTTCAACACAATTCACACCGTGGATTATGGGATAAAATCCTCTTTTGTATAATAAATTAATATGTTAAGGAGGATTTTTCTTACATAATTGAACTCATACAGTTAAGGTGGAGGTGTGCTTCTGCATCGCTATCTAACCTAACCAATGCATCTCAACTAAATCATTAAAAAAAAAACTTTTATAAGATGGCAATAAGACTAACAATATGCTATTGTAGATTCAACATTAGATGAACAAATAGCTAAATATTAATAGATTGAGGACAATAGAGATGATAATATTGAGATCGATTAATGCAAAAAAACTATAAAAGATAACTTAGAAATTAATAACACATTCATGAAAATGTATAGGAATAGCCTCAACACATGATCAACTAAGAAAAAGTCGACTAAAATAATTTGATCACTTGCAATGAAAATTGATTGCTAGTTGAAAACTCAATTAGAATGGATATAAAGTCGAAGGTTTGAAAAAAATTAAGAGAAAGAACCCAAAAGAGTGTAAAGTGATATAGTAAGACAGATTCGAATACAAAAGCCATGATTGAAGACATGAATTCAATGGACCAACATGATTTCGTTAAGTTGATTCAACAATTTTTGAAGAATATTTTCATGATAATGATGGTGATAAATTTGTAATGATTTTCTTTTCTTCCCAACCTTTTTCAACAAAAAAAATGAGCTAACTTAGTTTTGCCTCCCCACATTAAGTACAAAAATACATCCACCGCCCTCAACTTGGCTTTGACTAAGTCTATCTAAAAATGATTCAACTACAAATCTTCCGAGAATGCAATAGATAATGGGAAAAAAAAATATGAAAAATTGAGGGATTTTTTTTTTTTTTCCATTAGAGATAGTCAATGGTAAGGGATGCAATTTTGAATATTCCAAAATTATGGACTTGTGTGATTTGTTATCTAACAAATGTGGTAAATAAAAACCCTTAAAGATGTCATTTTTTTTATTGTAAACTTTGTCAAACCTAGTGGATTTGCCTACAGATTTCTTTGATCTTCAAATCTTTGTCCCTATCAAGGCATATAATACTCTTTAAAGAGTATCATTTGTGTTGAGTGTGTGACTCGAATTCTAATTGACTAAGTTTGAAAGGTTCGCGGTGCGACATTTTGTAGTGAAGTAAAATAATGGAAATTTTTTGGGGCTCTGTGGTGGTAGCGAAGGGATTACTATAGTTTTAAAACATGAAAACTCTACTCAAACGAGTTAAATAAAAATATATTAAATTAATATATGTTTAAAAATTAAATTTTAATATTTTAAATAAATGAAGAAATATTTTTGTGCTTCATTGAGTATTATATAAAGTCGAAACTTGATCAAGCATATGTCCCAACTCGATGCATTTTTTATTTGACTTGGTCCAGTTGATGAGTAGGTTCGACGTCTTTGAAGTTCGAGTTTAAGGACTAAGTCACCTATAACGCCAATCAAGTCAAGTTGATAAGATTTCTAGTCGACTCAATGAGTTCTAAAACTATGGTTGATATTCTAGAGTAGGGTTCAAAACTGGCATCCCCCAAACCACAAATCTCATTCGAAACCTATTCACTCGGTGACGATCTCAAAAGTTTTAGGGCATGGACCTACGTCTTACCTGATCGACATATCGCTACACAGCTTTAAAGTCACGTGTTCAAGTCCAAGGTCTACCCAAAAAAATAAAATAAACTACTTTTATATTACCCCTTAAATACTATTTTGAGGCTAAAAATTCAATTTTTTTTTGAGACCTTGATGGGCTAGCTTCTAGGATGTAATCCATACACATTGGAAAAAAAATTGTTTTAACCTACTTATAAATAATTGATTTTAGAGACTTATGTTTCAATATCTACTTTAATTCATTTATCATCTTTTCTTTTTTTTTAATATTTGTTATTGATGACCTTATCATTATTTTAGAAGTGAAGGCTCTAGCTTTCCTTTTGAACCAAATCTTTAACCATTTGGCTTAATGGATAAATTTATATCGATATAAATATTATAAGGGAGCATGATCTAAAGTTCATACATGCAATGATATTTATCCATTTTAGTAATTATTTGTGCCTATTATGATTTTTTTAGTCAATTTGTTAATTATTTACGCATGTGATATTATTTTACCAATTCAAAACTTAATTATGCATTTGAAATTTTTTACCATTTTGGAAATCAACTGTGCATGTTATGAATATTACTAATTTGGAATTATTTATGCATGTGAATTTTTAACCAATTTATTAGTTTATATATGCATGTTATGAATTTGTATCGATTTGAAAAATATTGATGCATATTATGAATACTAATTTGAAAAATATTGATGCATGTGATGAATTTTTACAAATTTGGAAAATATTGATACATGTTATGAATCTTCACCAATTTGAAAATTGATTTTTGGATATGATGATATATTTACTAATTTGAAATTTTTTGCATACGATGATATATTTACCGATTTGAAATTTGATTATGCATGCAATGATATTTGCTAATTTAAAATTTTTATTCGCGTACATGATATTTATCAATTTGAAAATTGTCTATGCATATGATATGTACCAATTTGGAAATTTTTTTGTGCAAATGATATTTATCAAATTGATCATACATGTGGTGGTATTTACCAAGTTAGAAATTTACTTGTGCACGTGATATTTATCGAATTGATTATATATGTGACACACTAATCGAATTTTTCATAAGACTTGCTATATGTACTTTAGTGCATTGGATGTATTTTAAATTTTCTTCAAATTGTTTATTCCTCATTTGTGTACAAAATTCGAAGAACTTTATAATATTTGTGAGAATCCTTCCTATAGGGTTTGTTTGACCAACTTGACATGAAATGATGATGATTGGACCTTAGTCTCTGTCTTTTAACTTTAAGAGTTTTTTTAAATTGTAGTAAAGACCGATCATCTCAATCAGGTGGGTTCGGTGTCTAACACATTCTGAAACTTATAATCTGACTATTTGCCCACATCTCTTAGTCATGGACAGCTTAAGATCTATTTAGAGTTATTTTGGTCCCTAAACCTAAGTCAGGCAGTGACTCCCTATTTTAAAAAAGAAATCACCCAATTTAACACCAAACTACTTTTTTTATTTTTTAAGTAAAAAGTGTTGAGACGCTTTTAAGGATTGGTGATAGACCAATATAACGCATAGGGCCAATAAGGGGGGCGTTAGGTGGAGGAGAGACACGATTATAAGTAGAGAGAATGATGCCTTATTAGAAATGATCACATGACAATCAAGAGTTGGGCAGTTCGACTAGAAATAAAAGGATCTCTTCCCTTTATAGAAGTTCCTTTTCAAAAACAACGAAAGAAATGAATATTGTATTACAAAGATCTTATCCACTTAAAAGAGATAATTTACCAATGAGAACTATAAATCTAACCGTTCAAGGCTCAATTACTCTTGTTTCTCCATGGAAATGGAGTTATTCAAATTGCAACCCCTTAGAAAAATAATATTATTTGTCTTCTCTAGATCAATCTATAATTATCATTTTTAAAGTGTCTATACTTTTTTTTATTATAATGTACACATCTGAAGGGTATGCCACATATCCAACCTACAAAATAAATCATAATCTCTAACAGTGATAAGTCTTATAAAATTTTAATTTTATAGTACCATGACCTGTCACACTGTGATATTTTATAAATAAGCGTGTGCAGGCAAACATTATAGACCCAATTCTTAATATTATCATCAAACACCCAATCGACAGCTCAGATTATTAGTTTGTATACATCCAAGTGGGGTGCTCTCAATTTGATCCCTGAGGCCTCATTGCTCTATAAAAGTAATATAGCGATAGAGGAATAAGTTTATTAATTAGAGGATGAAGAATTTGGAGTTTGGACCCATGTAGGAAGAAAGATAGGTGATACCTTGAAAAAAATTGACTATAATGCTAAAAAATATCTTTATTTTTTATTTTTCACTAGTAGTTGGTGAGTGCATAAAAAATATATATATAGAATTTATGCTTGATTAATTTTGTTTATAACTATTTTAAAATTTGAAATAGATATTTATTTTTATACTCTTTTTGATTAATTTAAAAGACTAATCTAAAGATATTTTGAAAGTAAGGGTATTTTATAATTTTAAAAAATTGAAAGTTAACTAATGTCAGTAGAGGAATTGTACTTTCACTTGTTTTGATGGAAACCTTTTTAAAGAGAATAATGATAATCTCACTCAGAAATTTTTACATGGTCAATACTCAGTCGACATGACAAGTGCATAGAACCATCCCAAAGAAAAATGTCTATGGTTTCGTGCACTTGTCATGTTGATTGAGTGAAAATTTTGAAGTTAGAATATTGTGAAAAGGTCATTGTGGAGGTTTTTTTAACTTTTCAAATTTTGGTATCGACAAACACTTTTTTTTCGATTATGTCTTATTATATAAATTAAATGAAAAGTCAGATTAATCTTATCAACTTATCACATATTTATAGATTTCATGGCATAGATCAAATTTAAAAAATATTTTTTTTCGACTTCATTCAAGAAAATAAAAATGGATGATCACTTTAAATATCAAATTTAAAATTAAAATTTATTTAAAAAAAAAATTATTATTCTTTTCCTCTACCACGAAATTAAAGGACCATTAATCTCTATCAATGAATATTGACCCCCTAAAATTTCCCCCCTTTCATGGCCACTAATGAATTTCTATCCATCAATATATTCCTCTCTCTCTCTCTCTCTCGCTCTGTCTCTGATCGAATCTGTATCAGATATTATTTTGGAATCTTACAAGAAAAGCATCTCCACAGAAAGCACGAGCTCGCCACACGCTCTTATCGATCAAACAATCATCACCACCCACGTGGCAGTCCATCAATGGTCCAAATCAAAACCTACCATCTTTATCTTCTTGTGCCCACCGCACTTTTCACCATTCATTTGCTTTTGTCTCTCTCTCTCTCACAGTTCTCAAGTCTCAACCAGAACTTTCTTCTTCATCTGCATCTCTGTCGGACTCTGCTATCCAACCATGCTTCTCAGAGCTGCCTCTGCTTTCTCTCTCTCGACCACACAAGGAGAGAGCCTTAAACCCCTTTTGTCTTCATCTTCTTTCTTGAGCTCTTCATCTTCTCCTTCTGTTCTACGTTTCTCACAGAGAAAAGGAAGAGAAGATGGGTTCATTGTCTCTGCATCAACTGAGTCGAATAATCGCCCACTTACGGGTATAGTGTTCGAGCCCTTCGAAGAGGTGAAAAAGGAGCTTCTTTTAGTTCCCACTGTTCCAGATAAATCGCTCGCTCGCCAGAAGTACTCGAACGAATGTGAGGCTGCCATTAACGAGCAGATCAAGTGGGTTTGGTTCTCTTTATCTCTCTTTTGTATTCTCTACTCTCTGTTTTGGAGATTTTCTTTGTCTGCCATCATCTACCTGTCTCTGTTACTGTATTTTTGCTTGTTTGGGTTATCATGTTTTATGGGATTTTCGTCTAATTTGTGATCTTGGGTTTTCGTTATTTCAATCCATCTCTCTCCATTTTTTCTTCTCCATTTCGTTTACAAAGGCATTTTCTTTCAATGGTTCTCATGGATTTCTGCAATTTCTCTTTATTATCTTCTTGTTTTTTGTTATTTTCTTTTTTTTAATTTCCTTGATTGACTAAATCGATGGATTGTTATGTATTTTGTTCGTCTATTTGCAGTAGGGCTGTCTACGGGTCGGTTTCAGTTCGGATCCACATATACCCATAACCGGAATCTAAATAAACTTTTGGTTCAGTTCTTATGGGTTCCAGTTCTGGGTACCATTAAGATAGACAATTTTTTTTGGTTGGAGAAAAAAACTAGGACCCTATAAAATAGACAATTGTTTTTTAGTGACAAAAAAGAACTTGTAATTATTCAATCAAGAGCATGGTTTTAAAACTCTTCTGAGATGTATCGCCCGAGTTAACTCGGTATCAGAGCTGACCGAGACCAACTCACAAAGTCACTTTTTTGACTGAGATTCAGGACTCAAGTTCAATTTTTTGGTTTTTTGAACGAGACGTATCAAACATATCGGAAAACTCGTCCGAGATGACTTGGTATCGGGCCTGGATGAGACAAGTCGCGAAACCGAGTTTTAAAACCATGATCAAGAGTTGATACCATTACCAACAATGAATACTTCAAGCAAATCAAACTTTTGAGAAGAACATCTTTGGAAATTGTGCTATGGAGTATTTGTTTGTAGTTGAAAATGAAAAGTAATGTATAATATGAATGGACCTTTATGTATAGAAGGTGAAATATAAAGATTCCATATTCTCTTTGTATTTTAGTTTTCGTTGAAGTATTTTTACTTCAAGATATCTCTTGGTTAATGTTTAATTCGACTACTAATTTTGCTATAAATAAAATAATTTACTAATCGAGTACCCGAAGGAGACCGTAGTCTTATCGGGTCCCTAAGATGGCTACCCAAAACCAGACCAAAAGAAATCATGGGGATACGTTGGGAAATTTGATAATTGGATACCCATTGACACCCTTAATTTGCAGTCCATGACACATGTTGATGGCTTTTCTCTATATCTATTTATGTTGAAACCTATGCTTGTCTAACTTGGGTTTCTTTGTTAACAGTGTGGAGTACAATGTTTCATATGTGTATCACGCCATGTACTCCTACTTTGACAGGGACAACGTGTCCCTTCAAGGCCTTGCCAAGTAATAGCCTCAGAAAACCCATTTTTTTTTCTTTTTTATCTTAGCAATGTTGATTGCATATTTGTTCATGTTTCAATCAGATTCTTCAAGGAGTCGAGCATAGAAGAAAGGGAGCATGCAGAGAAGTTGATGGAGTATCAGGTGTTTGCTTAATTACCTTTGTGTTCTCCCACTAATACATAGTTTGTTTTATTTTGAATTTTGTATCTCTAATACTCTTATTTCTCTAATTCACAGAACAAGCGGGGAGGGAGAGTGAAGTTACAGTCTATAGTGATGCCCCTGTCTGAATTTGATCACCACGAGAAGGGTGATGCCTTGTATGGTAAGATTTAACGGCCGCTTCTTAGTTTGTTATTTGTATGAAGATAAAGATGTAGATGGTATGGAATTATGGATGTTTTTGTAGATGTGTGTGCGCATATGCATCACATCGATATATGGACACACCTGACACATCCCAGCTTGTAAGTTGGTTTGACCCGTTTAGTTTGAGGATTTTCTATATAAAAAATGAATTCAAAAGATTCTTCAAGCAGCCAGCTTCCATAAACTAATTCATTGAAATGTTGGACACAAAATGGTTTGATATAAGAAATCAATTTTCCCTAAGTCACGTGATGTGTGGGTGTGCACGCACATACTTGTGTGTTCTTTTACTTGTCATATATTTCTTTCGATGTCTTAAAAATATATATGTCAGGCAATATCAATTTCTGCATCTATATCCAAAATAAATATATTTCTCTTTACACACTCAGGCACATGCCTCAAAAACATGCATATGGGTGCTTACTTGTTTGTTCGTGTGTTATAGGGCCCAATTAGGTTTAACTTTTGTCAGATTATGCACACTTATAGGCTATTTTGCATTTTGCTTTCTATAAATTGTTTTTTTCCCCTAAGAATCGTACTAGGTGATTTGTTTACTCTTTTCCATAATCTATAGGGGAGAAGATCATGCCAATTACATGAAATGATGACTATTCTGTCTTTTTCATAAGCACTTATTGATATGTTTTTCCTATGATTCCTTGATTCAGCAATGGAGCTCGCATTGTCTTTGGAGAAGTTAACAAATGAGAAGCTTTTGAATTTACACAGCGTAAAATATCTTAATCCCCTTTACATCTCTACCTGATTTGAATTTCGAGAATTACCATTGGTTAGGTCTCTAATTGGTAAAGTATTTGTTAGCTCATAGGATCAAGCACCTGCAAAATGTTTAGTATGTTAGCTTGCAAGCTGAAATATTCTATTCTTTCTGAGATACTCTATTCTTGATAAACAAACAACAGGTGGCAGATCAAAACAATGATGTGCAGTTAGCAGACTTTGTAGAGAGCGAGTTTTTGACTGAGCAGGTAGAATAGCCTTCCATATTTTGTTTCTAAATTTCGAAGAGTGGTAGTTTTATTTTGATGTCTGTAATTTGTTTCCTCTCTCCCTAGGTGGAAGCCATAAAAAAGATCTCCGAATATGTTGCCCAATTGAGAAGGGTTGGCAAGGGACATGGTATGTACCAAATTACAAAATCACCCTTCTCCACTTTCATCACTTCTGCCTCCCCCAAAGGTGCTAACAGTCGTAATTCTGGTGGGTTTTGCAGGAGTTTGGCACTTTGATCAAATGCTCCTCAAGGATGGAGTTGCTGCATGATGAGATAAAATATCCCGTTTTTCTTGATTGCAATTTTATATGTGTGTCTTGTGAGTATAGTTTTAGAGTGTGGTGGCTCTCTAGTAGGGAGTTAGAGATGTGAGGAGTTAGAAACCTTTATTTTCAGATAAGGATGCTTTTGGGATTGATTTTCAGGTAGAAAGAAATAGATAGTGTTTGGGAAGTACACCAAAGACTGATGTATGTTGTATAAGGATTTTATCTTTATGGTTAGCTCATCATCATCATTTTAGAATCATTACGACTTAGATGAGATGTGCATGGAGTTTATTAGATTGTGTAATTTGGCAGTATGAATGCTCATATATGAAGAAGAAAACCCCATGGGGTTAGCCTAGTGCAAGCCGAGCCTTGATAAGCTCCTCAGGAAGGGTAGGTCAAGTGTTCGAAACCTCACGAAACAATGAAATCCTAGGGCCACCCTCCAAGGTTCGATTGACCCATGACTCAATTAGTTGCACGTAGGACTTTCCGAGGGGGCGATGCATGTGACTTGGGAGTAGTCTCAACTGTGAAGGGTGGGTATATCCACCATAAGAGGTAAAAAATGAAGATTAATTATGTTAATATGAGGTGGTTTGCTGTAATTGTAATTAGGAGATTTTTTGGCGATTTTTATTTTTATTTTTATTTTTTGATAGGTAAGTTGGAACTTGAACCCACGACCTCAAAGTGCAATGTGTCAAAAGATTGATTTTGAAAAGTTTTTAGAAATTGAATGGAATTGGCCTTTTACATACCTTGGCAAAAGACTGGCCTGATCTTGTAGGGATGATTATTCCGTCTGTAGTATTATTCTGGAATGTTTGGAGTTTTTCAATATTTATTTGAAAGAAAGAAAATGGGTTGAATGGTTTCAGCTAGACGGTATACAATGGCAAAGATTGTTCTATTCTCATTTTCAGATATAAATCCGAAGACTTTTGGTCAAATAGACCTTCACCTACGACGGATCCAGAACCAAGATGCATGAGATGTGATAGACTTCTGAGTACAAGTCCTAGACTTTTTGTCTTCTACTCTGAGCAATCTAACAATGCTACATTTAAGTTAAAAAAAAGTTATGGGTTATTAACTTATAAACAATGCTAGAGTGACTGTGCTGAGAATCAACAATGCAGGACACTGTGTTTGATGTTGAGCTGACATGGAGCTGTGCTGAGAATCATAGATGATTTTCACTCATATCTCTCAAGGAAAAACATCTATGATTAGATCCATGTCAGCGTAGTGTTGAATGCAGTGTTGTAGGAAATCACTTTAGCATGTATTATCCAAAATTTGAGCACATTTAGCAAGAAAATCTCAGGTTTAACAAGTTCTTTTCTACCACAAAAACACTACCAGACATAATTAACTTTTAATTATGTACATTAGTATCATCTGGACCAAGTTCTAGCTCATTTGTGCACTAGACCCCCTTTTACTAATTTTTCCAAATTTTTGTGTACGTTCATGCTGCAACTTGGTTTTAAAACCAGTCTTCACGTTCAAATTACCAACCCTATCAATGCAGCACATTAATCTTTTCTTTTGCATCGTCTTCAACTTGTTACCAAAAAGTATGGATTTTGAGTTTAGAGCATTTCTTTCCCTGCCTAGTATATCTTATCCACTTCACAAGTGTAATTTGATCTGTTTGAAAGGTAGTGGCATCCTTCTTGGCTGAAAATCAAGAGTTTTTGACAAATAGATTGAAGACCTAACATTTCATCTGGTTCTAAAAGGCCGGGTATCTCTAATTTTCACCGCAACTTGAGTAACCTTTTAAAAAAAAATGGGAGAAATTCTTTTGGCACCCCAATGTTTCCTTAT
The DNA here is from genome assembly GCF_017979445.1 of Akebia trifoliata. Lineage (NCBI taxonomy): Eukaryota > Viridiplantae > Streptophyta > Magnoliopsida > Ranunculales > Lardizabalaceae > Akebia > Akebia trifoliata. The sequence continues at coordinate 14,176,242 of NC_141388.1, read as the reverse complement.
TACACCCCAAATCAGGGGCTTAGCTAAATGAGGTGTTTTGTCTCGATGAGTGAGATTCTAATTTGATACTTCTATCTATATCTAATTTACAAGAACTACTAGTTTTTGTTGCTTTCGAGATTGAGTTGGTGTAAAGTGTACCGCGAAAAGAATGCATTGGATGGATGCCCGGGGATTGAGAAGGAAAAGAAAAAGCATGAATTCTCAACGGAGACTTAGTCGCTGGTTTATGACTGTAATTAGCCTCTATCCTTCACTCCAATCACTGTCTTTGTTTATCCCATTCTTATTCTTCTTCTTATGATTCATATGATTCTTCTTGGGTCGTGTTAAGCTAGCAAGGAGAGCACGATTGAATCCTTACTTTATGAGTTGTCTTCCCTTGAAAGAAGAAGAGCTAGCCCACACGGTAGCTCGCCTTGAGCCTTCATCTCGCCTACCGAAGAGACCAACGTATCATCTGCAAAATTGTCTCTTATTAGGGTTTGGGGCCTGACCACAATGTTTCCTTATTACACCCCAAATCAAGGGCGAAGCTAAATGAGGCCGAGTATAGGCTATCAGCTGGCCCCACTAAACTTTGGAAAAAAAAAAAAAGGAAAATTACTTGATGGACCCTTGCGGAGGGATTTCTTTCTAAATAGTTCCTAAGTTTTGGGTAGTCTCTTAATAGTCCATTTAGTAAATTTTTCTTTGCTTAACGGTCTCTGGACCTCAACTCCCACATTTCTCACAATTGAATGCCCTAACCGTTCGAACTCATCGTTTTCATAAAAAAAATTGGATTTTTGGCATCTCAATCAAATTTCAAAGACTCCATTCCGTCGAAAAGGATTTAAGAAGGAAGAAGTCATTTCAGGAAGTTTTTCAAATATTTTGAAGATGTACGTAAAAAATTAGTATTTTTTTCACTTTTATTTTATTTTATTTATTTTATAGTTTTTGGATCGATCAAGAATGGTTCTTTTGGGTTGAAATCATCTAAATAAGTCTTATCTCAAGTTTTTAGTCGATCTTTCCATGTATTTTAGTCGAAAAAAGTCAAAAATCTGAAACTGGGTGGGTTTTACTAGTGTCGAGTTCACCACTTTTTATTTAAAAAATGGTGTACTCGACAATATATAAAAAGCGTCGAGTTCGACAACTACTAAAAGTGGTGAACTTGACAATAAATAGTGATGAGTTCGACAGCAAAAATTGTGAACTCGGTAGTAAATAAAAGTGGTGAACTTGATGATAAATAAAAAAAGCGGTGAGTTCGCCAATAATGAAGGGCCATTTAGAAAAGAATATTTTACTAAATGTCTCATCAAGTTACCGTCGAAAATTTAGGGATTATTTAGAAAGAAGTCCCTCTGCAAGGGTCCTTTAAGTAATTTTCCCAAAAAAAAAAAATATTTATGTAGCCACAGGGCTGAAAATTTGAATTTTTTTAATAAGAAAACACGAGTTAGGATCAGATACAGTTAGGGCAGCAATTTGGATGGGCTAAATTGAACTTCAACCTGATTGATGGGCAAGCTTGGGTTGGGTTATATGGAAAATGAGTTGAGCCTGGGTTAGGAAATTTTAACCCGAATTGAATTTGGGTTGAAGCTTCGAGCAACCCAACTCAATCCCAACCTGATGTTATATATTTACATATAAACATTTTTATTTATTTTAAAAAAATAGTGTTCTCTTCCTAAATATATTTTTAAAAGTAAGGAAAAAAATCTATTTATTTATTTATTTTTCCATCTATATTTAAATCTATTGCTATTTATGCTTAACTATATATTTTACTGATTTTTGAAGATAAAGAGTCGTTTTTATATAAATGTTGAAAAGAGAAAAACAAGTTAAATCCGCAAAATTGTCTAACTTGAAAATGAAATTAGGCTTGCTTAATGAGCCCAACCCGCCCAACTTGTCCAACCCACCCAATTTCGAGTTGAGATTGGGTTAATGAGCTCTAACCCGATGGTCAAGTTGAATTGAGCTCAGGTTGAGGGTTCTACAACTTGGTTGAGCCTGGGTTGACCTTCCCGTCAGCCCAAGTTGCAACCCTAGATATGGTGTCTATGAGGCATTTTTTGTTGGAGTTTAAAACACCTTGTAGTCCTAATCAAGGTGTGCATGCAACCCGATGTGTTTGAACTGAAATAAAAAAAAAATTGTCACCTAGAAATCGTATGTTGTTGTAGGAAGGGGATATCGTTCTGGATCGCAACACATAAAACATAAATAAATATATGGGCTTTTTTTTTTTGCCCAAATTTGATGCTTATAAGATGTGTCGGTAAATACCAAATTTTTTTTTTTTTTTGGGGTTTTGTTAACATGTAGGGCTTAAGGTTTAGGCCGGATATGAGTGTGTCCATGTCCATATCCGAATTTATATCCGGATTTGATCATATTAGTGAAAATCATATCCGAACCATTTTACTTCATTAAAATCATATCCGAATTTGATCAATTAAATTAATTGATTCAGGTCATTTAAGATTATTTCAAATAAAATTACTAAAATATAAGTAAATGGTGACTTGAACTCAATACCTCTTCATTTTGAAGAGAGACCTTGATTACTACACCCAACTATTGTTGGTTGATGAAAGTGACTTAAAAATATAACAATACAATTTGCAAAATAATATATCATTCAAATTTTGGCAGATATAGGGATGGAACCGTATCCGACTCGGGTCAAGGGACATCAACCCATATTTGAACTATATTTTAATTCGGATATACTTGATGAAACCGTTAAATTCAGATTTGGATCACTCGTACTTCAGAAAAAATAAATGTGTAACATTTTAAACCTTATTAATAGGTACCCTAAAGGCACAAATTAAATGGCATTAAATACACCTTCAAAATTTAATGTCCTACCAAAAATGTCAAATTTTTTTTTCTACCAATAATACCCTCAAATGCTTATTTCCAAGGTGTATTTAATGCAGCTTAATTCTTAAAGCACATGTTAACTAAATCCAAAAAAAAAATTAGGATAAATTACATTTTGACCGCTTATAGTTTGGCATAATTCTATGTCGGCCCCCTAAATTTTTTACAATTGCACTTATCTCCCCTATGTCAAATGTTGATAACCTTCAAATTTCATTTTATTATTATACCCTCTTATTTTATTTTCTTTCATTGAAAAAATAAAAATGCCCCTAGCTGAACATTTGCACACTCTTACATATGAACCATTTTTTGCACAAAGATATTTTTGTTAATGACAAAGAATGATATTTTAAAATGATAAAATAATCTTTTAAAAAAGAAAAAGAAAATCAGAATTTAACTATTTAATTGACGAAAAATAAGTGGAAAGTCGAAAAGTGAGCTTGTTACATAACTATCGGGGAGGTAAATGTAATTATCAAAACGTTAGGGGTCTACATATAATTATGTCATACCATAAAGAATAATATTCTATTTATTTTTGTATTTTTAAATGCAATTGGGTTGTAGTAAGTAAAAGTTGAGATGCCAATAGAAGTTTAATTTTGATATATAATTGGAGGTATATTATTGAATGGGAGAAGGGAAAGAGAAGAAAGACAATAGAATTGAAGAAGTGAAAAGGAAATATAATAAAGTAGTTAGTATGAATCCCACTCCACTATAGTTGAGTGGGATGTTTATACCCCCACAAAATTGTAACCGAGTAGGATCTATCGTTGTATTTTATTATATAGATTAGAGTTTGCTAGTGCCTACGACACAAACATCCTCTTTGGGATTAAATGGGTAAAAGAGAACATATAATAAAATTAGAGAGGTACTATTAAAAATAGGGTAAAAAAGGAAATAAAGTAAAATTAGAGAGATATTATTAAAAAGGAAGGGGTGAGAAATAGGAAAGACAATAAAATTGAAGGGGGTAGAGAAAAAAAGTAATAAAGTGGGTAATGTAGACTCCATTCCATTATAATTGAGTGAATATTTAGACTTCACAATCGTAGTTAGAGTAGGACTCACTGTTGTATTTTATCATATAAAGTAAAGATTGCTCATGCCTATAACATGGGCATACTCTTTGGGCTTAAAGGGGGTAAAAAATTAAAGATAGTAAAATTAGAAGGGTATTATTAAAAAAGAGGTAAAAAATGAAAGATAGTGAAATTGGGAGATTTTATGGGAATGGATGAGGGGGGGCAATAGAATTGACAAGGTGAAAGCGCCTTCAATCCGCGGGGTGTGCGGATCCGCTTTTGACCTTTGAGGTTTAGGAGTCGCCACCTAGTTATTACGGTCTAGGAACCAAACTTTGACTCTAAAAGACAAATAAACTAATCTACAAAAGAAAAATACGGGTCCGGGGATCACGTTACGGGGTTGGAAGGTGTTAAGCACCAACCCCGCCCAACAAACACCGGTCTCTACTAATTTTCAAATAAACTACATTGCTAACAAGACTTAAATAATAATAATAATAAATAAAAATACTCACCTTTTCCGAACGTAACGATTTTGTTCCCTCATATCTGATAGAATAGCTCCTCGTATAGTATTCCTCACTTTGTTCTATCTCCGGATCTGATCTCTGAGCTCTGAGATAAGGTATTTATTTCTTAGATCTGGATTCTTCGAATTTTTTTTATGGATTTCTGGGTGTTTTTGAAGGGCTTCTAGGTGTTTTTAGAGCTAAAGTTGAGGTATGAGTGTTAGGTAAGGAGTTAGGATTTCAAAATTAGGATTTATGGAAGGCTAGGGAAGCTTTTTGACCTACTTCTCTTAGGGTTTATTCTTGGATACGAAAATAGGGTGTGGAGGCTCCTATTTATAAAGTTTTTTAGAAGAATTAGGGTTTGATTAGGGTTTATTTTAGGGTTTTAATTCGGATTTTGACTTTAGTCTTATGAGATTAACTTAGTCTTTAGGGTTTTAATTTAGGGTTTTGACTTTAGTCTTATGAAATTGACTTGATTAGTTTAGATTAAGATTTTAATTTTAATCTTATGAGATTGACTTGATTAGTTTATATTAGGGTTTTGACTTTAGTCTTATGAGATTGACTTGATTAGTTTAGATTAGGGTTTTGACTTTAGTCGTATGAGATTGACTTTAATACTTTGACTTTAGTCTTTCTTGGTTGACTTTTAGTCTTACTTGATTGACTTTAATTTTTGGAGAGCCCCATTTTATTATATCTTTAATTCTTCGGGCCCCTAGATGAATGGGTTTTCTAAGCGTAACGTAGGCTCTAGGGACGTTTTAAGGTTAGGGGTACTTTGGTAATTTGATCATTTTTTAGTGATTTTTATCCTAAAACTTCTTTTTATCTGCAAAATGATGATTTTTATGTTTCTTGGGTCGTATTTTCCTAGCGTAGCGTGGTTTTTACAGTTTTGTCAGTTCGAGATACTTCATCCGAATTTCTAAAACACATCTGGTAACAAAATAAAACAATAGAATAAACATCCATCATTGGGAATCGTTGCGATCGGGTTGACGAGTTGATTAATCAAGCGAATGCAAAAATGGGATGTCTACACAGGGATGAAGATAAAATGTAATCAAATAGAGTAGTGTGAACCTTACTCTATTGTAACTTGAGTGAGACTTTTATTAGGATTACAACTTGGGTAGGTTGGAAGGTAAACGCAAGCTCAACCCAAGTAGAAGAACCCTCAACCCGAGCTCAACACAACCTAACCATCAAAGTTATTAACCCAAACTTTACTTGAGCTTGAGCATATAAAATCAGATTGAGCTCAAGTTAGCCTAAGTTAAGTAATTTGGAGGGTTGAGCTCATTGAATAATCCAAAATTTATTTTAATCAACAAATAAATTGAATATCTTAAACAAAAAATACAACATTGAATACACAACCTAATAAATGAAATCACACACAACCTCAAATCCATCATTAAAAGAATATTTAGACAAAAAATATATATACTAAATCAAAGTTCACATTAATAATATTCAATTGTCCATAAGCCATAATAATAAGATAAAATAAAAAATTAAATTGAAAAAAAATTCTCGTCAGTGTTTCCCTTTACTCCTTAGTCCTAAATTTCAATACCATTAATGAGATGACTCTCGATCTTCAAGAAACATGTGCATACTATACATATAGGATAGCACTCGATCGTCTCCTTTGCTCACCTCGTCGGAAAACACAGAGGTCTCTCTTTCTCTCTTGAAACCTCATCGCCGTCTGTTCCATTCTCGGTCGTCTTCCTCGCTTATCTCACCTCGTAGGAAAACACAGAGGTAACTCTCTCTCTCTCTCTGTTGTTGTCTTCGTTCTCGTTCGTTTAAAAAACGAAGAGTTTCGCTCGGATAGAATATAACTGTGTGTGAGATTCTCTGTAACTTGGATGGAATAGAATATAAATTTCTGATGTTCCTTTCTATTTGAACATAAATTTTAGAATACCAGAAATTTCATAACAGAAAATTTATTTTTAATTTTATTCAAACATAAATTTCTAATTGAAATTTCTAATGTTCCTGTTTATTCGAACATAAATTTTAGATTAGAAATTTCAAACACATATTTTTAATTTTATATTTTCGATAAATCAGAGAAATTGAGAGGTGGAATAAAATAGAAACTTCTGATGTTCATTTTTATTTGAACAAAAAATTTAGAATATAAATTTTATAATAGAAATTTCATAACAGAAATTTCATAACAGAAATTTCAGAACAAAAATAGAAATTTCAAAATAGAAATTTTATTCTATTTATTCGAACATAAATTTTAGGTTATAAATTCCAAACATATATTTTTAATTTTATATTTTCGATGAATCGGAAAAATGGAGAGGTGGAATAAAATAGAAACTTCTGGTGTTTATTTTTATTCAAACAAAAATTTTAGAATAGAAATTTCAAAATAAAAATTTTATATTTTATATTTTCGACAAATCAGAGAAATGGAGAGGTGGAATTCTCTAATCTCCATTCTCTTTAAAGAATAAACATTAAAGAGAGACAAAAAAATCAGTATAAAAATGGGGGCTTGATACCTTAAAGAGGAGGAGTTCAATTGGACTCTTTCTAATCTCCAAACACATTTAAAAGCCATTATTGAGTAGTTTTAACTTTTTTCTCTATTCTTAATAATTGGTTGCTTCTTAGTTATATTTTTTAACTATTTTTTTATTTTTTATTTTTTATAAATAGAAATAAATACACCAAAATCATGAGATACTAGCATCAAAGTACTAACTCTTTGAATGTAATGCTTTATATAATTGTTTTAATGTTATGTTTTCCTATATATGATATTGAAGCTATTAATCTTATTGTTAAGTAGTATTTTCTTTCCTTTTTCATTTTTTAAAATAAATTTTAGTAATTTTGTATGTATTGATAGATCGATGTAAGATTAGACTAAGGATTTATTATTTTTATTAGATGTCAAGTATCGGAGAAGCGAACGTTTCAACTTCTAGTATTGAACCAGTTGTTACTCATAATTCTACAATTGGTAGTGACACTGCAACCTCAAAAGTAGATGTAAGTCCTACTCGAAAGAAATCTCATAGGCCACAATCTGATGTTTGAGAACATTTTGTCAAAATAAAAATTGATAAATGAGGTAAGGCAGAAAGGGCTAAATGCAATTATTATGGTACATATTATGGGTATTCAAGTGCTAACGGGACTACCACATTAAGAAAATATTTAAGGAAATATTCCAAGTATCTATACAATAATGACAAAAGACAAAAACTTTTATCATTCTAAAAAGTAGGACAAGAAGGAGATAGTAATCTTACCGCTTGAAAATTTGATCAAGAGTTGTGTAGAGATGCCTTGACTATGATGATTATTATTGATGAATTATCTTTTAAGATTATTGAGCGTGAAGGATTTAGATTCTTTTTAAGTGTGTTGCAACCTAAATTGTAATTAGTATCATGCACCATGGTGGCAAAAGGTTGTTTACAATTGTATGCAGCTGAGAAGAAGAAGTTGAAGAACTTATTGAATAGTTATATGCATAGAGTTTCCCTCACAACAGATTTGTGGACTTTCTTACAAAATATCTCTTATATGTGTCTTACTGCGTATTTTATAGATAAAGATTGAAAATTACATAAAAGGATAATTAACTTTTGTGTAGTTACGAGTCATAATGGCGAGGAAATTGGTAAAATGATCGAGTTATGTTTGCTTTAATGGGCATAGAAAATGTGTGCATTATTACGGTTGATAATGCAAGTTCCAACAATGTTACCGTGAGATACATGAAGAGAAAGCTAAATAAAGACATGGTTGCATTTTAGATGGTGAGTTCTTGCATATGAGGTGTTGTGCGCATATATTAAATATGATTGTGAAGGATGGGGTGAATGATGTGCATGATTCAATTATTAAAATTCGTGGTGTTGTAAAATACGTTAGAAGTTCCCCTGCAAGAGCTCAACAATTCAAGAAGTGTGTTGACCAAGAAAGAATCACGTGTAAGAGTTCATTAGTTCTTGATGTTTCAACTAGATGGAATTCAACATACCTTATGTTGGAAACTGCAATAAAGTTTCAAAAAGCATTTGAACGATTGGAAGAACAAGAACCACAGTTTAGTAATGAACTCAAAGATGGGCTTCCCACTGAAGAAGATTGGAATTATGCTCAGGTATTAACTAAGTTTTTGAAAACTTTTTACGAGACTTCTAAACGCATGTCAGGCTCATTGTATATAACTGCTAATACATATTTTTATGAAGTTTGTGCTATTGAAAGCACTATTTCTGATTGGTCTAGAAGCCTTGATCCTTGCTTGAGTTCTATGTCAATAAAGATGAAGCAAAATTTTGATAAATATTAGGGGAACATTGATAAAGTAAACTTGATGTTGTTGGTTGCAGTGGTGTTAGATCCTTGTTACAAGTTGAGGTATGTCAAATTTTGCTACTCAAATCTTTATACACCCACGAAGGTTAATGACTTGGTTAAGAAGGTAAGAGAAACAATGAATCAAATTTTTGAACAATATCAACTTCTTAATTCAACTTCAGTTGCTTCTTCATCTGGTTTTACTCAGAATTCAAAAGAGATGGATCTTGATCGACCAATTAGTGAAATTAGTGTGCAAAGGAAGTGTCTCCAATCTGAGTTTCTAAGACAAATGGAAGAAGAAGAAAGTGTGGAATGCAAATCGAAAGTGGATAAATATTTGAAAGAAATAGTGGAAAAGCAAGACTTGAATTTTGAATTGGTGGAAAATGAATTCTTTCAAATATCTCATACTTTCTAAGGTGGCACGAGATTTATTATCCATTCTTGTTTCCACTGTTGCTTCTGAGAGTGCTTTTAGCACTGGAGGTAGTTTATTAGATCAATTTCAAAGCTCCCTAACTCCAAAATTAGTGAAATGCTTAATTTGTGGACAAGATTGATTACGTGCTTCACCTCTTCTAATTGATGTTGAAGAGATGCTAGAGGAACTTGAAGAAGTTGAATCAGGTAACCTTTTATTTTTGTTATTTTGTCATTTTACTCATTTATAAAATTATAATACTTATATTTAATGAAAATTTATTTCATTTTTTTTCCAATCATTATAGATGATGAAATCTTTCCATTTATTTAGTAATTAGTTGATTTTCAAATGCCTCTTCACTTGCGATTATAGGTAAATTACTTTTCTAAAATTATAGTAATGAAGTAAATTACTTTTTAAATACCTATTTAATAATGAATTTATGATGATACTTATTTTTCGATTTTTAGGTCTTATGGATTGGAGTATGAAAGAAGACATGGAATTGACTCACTTGATTTTAGTTATAATTCCATTTTGTATTGACTTGTGTTATATAAGACATATGTTCATGAGTGTATTTATTTTTGTGAGTGAGACATTTGTTTTGTTTGATGAACGATTCTTATTTGAATTTATTTTTAAAATTCAAGTTAGATTGGCATAAACATGAATTGTGGTTAAGCATTTATTCACTTATTCATTTATTTGCTTGATTTCTATATTATTTTCATATTATATTTATTTTTGTTATGCCTTTTGATTAAAATCATTGGTGATTGTGAATTTATTTATTTATTTAATGTTTTTACTTTATGATATTTAATATTAATTAGCATAAGTGCATAATTGTGTTCTTTATGTTGTTGTAGATTGATATATTTTCTTGATTGATGATGGATTCGACTTTAAATAAGCAACAAGCAACAAACAACATTTGATTTTAAGCATGCCTTTGATCTTCAAGCATCCCTTACAAGGTAAATGTTAAATGATTTTTATTTTCTAATTGTTTTCATGATTTTTATTTTTAATGTGTTAAAAATAATAAGTATTTTAGATTGGTTCATGATTTTTATTACTATTGCATTAGTTCATTATTTTTTAATGATTTTTATGACTATTGAAAATATTAAGTATGAGAACCGAAAACCAATTCGAACCAAGATTGGATTGGATTGGTTCGATTCTATAGGGTAATTGGATTGGTTCGGTTCCAATTTTGCCAAAATCCAAACCATGTGCACCTCTAGTAAAAACCAACTCTAATACCCCCTTTCAGTGTTTTATTTGCACATAGGTGTTTGTTGCTGATTATTGTGATCTTGATTGGATTATAGATTTTGAAGCAATCAAACATATAATAAGGGATAGAGTAGGGTTCGTAGAGCTTCATCGAGTCCCATATGATAGCATGAAGATTTTCATGGGAAACAATTCTAGCGAAGACATAGTGGGAGTGGGAATGTACCAACTATGAATGCGCATAGGATGCACATTGTTACTTTACAATGTTCTTTATGCGCCTAGAGTTCGACGTAATTTGCTCTCAGTTATATTATTATTAGATTTTGATTTTGATTTCTATTTTTCATTAGAAACAGTTAGCATTTATTTGGATTCAATTGTTTATGGATACGTTTTTATTTCAAATGGTTTGTTTAAATTAGATGTTAATTTTAATAATTTAAATCTTGATCCTTATTTGATTTTCAATAATATTGTTTATGATTTTTTGAAATTGCATGCTAGATTAGGTCATATTGGACAAGATAGGATGAAAAGAGTAACGAAAGATGGATTATTGAGTCCACTTTCAAAAGTTGATCTTCCGGTTTGTGAACATTGTCTAACTAGAAAGTAGAGTAGGAAACCATTTGGAAAGGCGGTACATGCGTCAATTCCTTTAGAGTTAGTCCATTCTAACATTTGCGGACCACTTAATATGAGGGCACATTATGGAGCGACCTATTTCATCACATTTATTGATGATTATTCGCAATTTCGACATATTTATTTGATTTCATATAAATCTGAAACATCATATTACTTTAAGAAATTTATGTTGGAAGTTGAAAATCAGTTGAAGAGAAAAATTAAGACTCTTAGAACTAATCTAAAATGTGAATATTTATTAGACACTATGAAAAGGTTATGTGAAGAAAAAGACATTCGTATGCAATTAACAATTTTTTCTATTCCACAACAAAATGACGTAACAGAAAAAAGGAACATAACCCTTTTAAACATGGTGATATCGATGATGGCGTAAGCAAACCTTCTTATTTTTTTGGGGAGATGTTCTTTTGACTATAGCCTACATCTTCAATAAAGTACCCTCTAAATCTGTTACATCCACCATTTGTGAGTTATAGACAGGTATAAACTCGATCTGGGTTATCTATGTCTATGGGAATCATCTGATTTTATTTATATTCCTTCCTATTAGATTGAGAAGTTAGACATGAGAGCTAAGAAATGCATGTTTATAAGATATTCTAAGCATTTTAAGGGTTTTGTGTTTATTTATGAATGAGACAATGGTGAAATGGTAGAGATTGAGTTGCGAGATGTGGATTTCATTGAGAATGATTTCTCAAGTAGAAAAAAACTTAGACATCACATGAGTTCTATGAGTTGATAGAACCAAATCCAGAATCAGAAAATGAACCTCTACCTATTCTCGACGAAGGTAGGGTAACTAAACATTTTAATAATTCGATGATCGTCGAGGATAGTAGGAGTGTACCAATCAGTGTGAGTGTACCACTAGATGTTACTGATGATGATCTTGAGCTATGTATGAGTAAACGTGGAACAATACCCCATCATCGATTTGAGATTGAAGGGAAATCATTCATGTCTATTTTACTTGATGATGATGAACCTAGGAATTCCTGAGAGACATTGTCATCTTTTGTTTCTAAAGAATGAATGACTGCTATACAAAATGAAATTAATTCTATGATGAAGAACCAAGTTTGGGAAGTTGTTAATCTTCCACCTAGACATAAGACTATTGGAAACAAATAGATTCTAAAAATCAAGCGAAAGGTTGATGAAACTATTGATAAGTATAAAGCTTGTCTGGTTGTGAAAAAATATACCCAAATAGAGGGTATTGACTATGATGAGACTTTTTCACCAGTAGTGAGACTTACATTCGTTCGTCTCATTTTAGTCATTGTCGTACATTTAAACTTAGAACTCTTTTAGATGGACATTAATACAGTATTTCTCAATGGAGATTTGGACAAGAAGATCTATATAGATCAACCTGTATGTTTCAAAATAGAAGGACATGGGTGCAAAGTCTGCAAGTTTAAAAAGTCAATTTATGGTTTGAAGTAAACATCCAGGTAATGGTACTTTTGATTTCATCGAACCATTACTATAAATGGATTTACGATGATGGAAGAGAACCATTGTATGTAAGTTAAACGGAGTAGAATTAGGTTTTTAATATTTTCTTTGCATGTTGATGACATTTTATTGACTGTTAATGATATGGAGTTGATTGTCGCTACTCAAAAGTAGTTATCTTCAAATTTTGAAATGAAGAATATAGGTGAAGCAAATTTTATACTTGGAATTAAGATCACGCGTGATCGCTCTTACAGAATTCTTTGTTTGTCTCAATAGACTTACATTAAAAGAGTGCTTGAACGTTTTCATATGCAAAATTGTAAACCCAAAGACACTCTAGTCCAAAAGGGGCATTCCTTATATCTTGGACTTTACCCTATGACAGATGCAGAGAATGAAAAGATGGCACAAGTGCCATATGCAAATCCAATTGGAAGTCTGATGTATGTTATGATGTGTACTTGACCAAATATCTATTTTGCAGTAGGATTAGTTAGTCGTTATCAAAGAAATCTGGGAACTGCTTATTGGAAGGTAGTAAAGAGAATTTTTTGATACTTGCGTGGGACTGCAGATTATACACTTTTTTACCAGAGAGTAGATTTGTGATTATAGGACTATAATGATGCGGATTGGGCTAGTGATCTAGATGAACGTAGATATACATCAAGTTATGCATTATTGTTTGGAGGTGGTGTTGTTTCTTGGTCTAGCAAAAAACAATCTTGTGTTACATTATTTACGATGGAATCATAATGTGTTATATGTAGTGCTATGGTTCAAGAAGCTGTGGTTGAAAAAGTTCCTTATTTGACTCAGTATAGTGCATAGTGCCTTACATCCTGCATCTTTGCATTGTAATAATATGATAGTACTAGCATATGCAAATGATCCTAAATACCATGAAAAATCGAAGCACATTGACATTCGTTACCATTACATTCGAGACATGGTTGCACATAATGAAGTAGTCTTATCATATATTTCTTCAGGTCTGATGGTAGTAGATCCTCTAACTAAACCTATTCCCCGAGACATTTGTCATACTCATATTAGGAGTTTGGGACTTTGTAGGTGTTGATTTGTGATTGTAATAGACTTCTTGTTTTATTATAACTATCAGATGTTTCTATATATATATATATATATATATATATATATATATATATATATATTCCTTTCATTTTATTAAATCATCATTATATTATATATTTTTAATTATCTTATGTCCACACATTTAATTATGTTTTTGAACATAGACTTGATTTTTGTCATTAGGTTAAGGTCATTTACTCACATAATGACTGCCTTGACGCATAGATTGTGAGTAGGAAGGTATTATTTAGACAATTAAACCTTAAGGGTTGAACCAATTTATAAGGCGTAATGATTGCGAGTATTGTCACATCGAATATTGTCAAGATAAGATTCATAGGAATCAATTATGATTTATAGACTAATAGAATCATAAAACTTGAAGAAACCGAATGTGAACTTTAATCAGGAGCTTTGGTAAGTAATTGGATTTGGAAGTTCAGGTTAGGTGCTCACAATGCAACCAGACTTAGATTCGTACGGTGTCGAGGTTGACAAATTCTTGAGGAGCTCCACCATAACATGTAAGTCATATTACATGTGCTATTTATTTTTGAACTTTATTATTACCAATATGAGTAAGTGAATGATTCAATGTTTCTTTACTATGTAAGTGTTTTGAATAATTAGATAATTATTGTGCCCTTAGTGACTTATGACTATGTTGTAAAGTAGATGTCAATGTTTATTGACTCTAGCATTGTCACCTATGACTAGGATTGATAAGGTCTAATGGAACATGATCGAGAAAGAAACTTAATCAATACTAAGCAACATGAGGACTTGAGGAAGATTATTTGGCATCACATTCTATTAATAGATTATACACAATGACTAGAACTTATGCCGGCACTGATATTTCTACTTTTAAAAAGTTTTTTTTATACTATTGTATATTCAACGAAATGTATAGATTTACAAATTATTTTCTTTTAGAAAGAAAGCTCGTGCATTGTGTACAGAGTTGAACATTATTCTGAGCTTAGGCTTGCGAGGGTTTAGAAAATGCTCAATCCGATGTGGTCAAATAAGTCTGGGGCATATGTGAGTTATATGAGATGAGATGTGTTTTGTCAATTATATAGAAACTTGACATAATGCTCTCTCCGGAAGTCAAACTCCCATTGGTCGCACACCTTATTCTCTTGTATGAATAAAATACATATATAACTTGAGATGAGGATATGATTGTTGAGTCCCACCATAGACGAGTGGGAGATGTTGGTTATTTTGGACATCCATGTGGACCCAACTTATGATTATCACGTATTATGACTTCTTTTGGAGTCAGAGTCCTAATACGATTAAGTCCCTATTGTACTAGGAGACTGCAATCTTATTTCTTATATTTATTTATATAAATAGATAAGAAATAGGGACGTGAAACACACACTACAGAATATCAGATTGTCTCAATAATTTTTTTCTCTCTAAGAAGGCAGTTTTTTGGGTTTCTATCAAAAGATCCTAGGGTTTAAGGCGTGGAAACAATGACTACTCTAAAAGCGTTGACATAACGGGTATTTGAATTTTCGATCTCCGACGATCGACTCAACGTAACACGACTCAAGGTTTAGGTCTCCGCTGCGACTAAAATGTACGCTCCATAAAATCCTGATAATATTTATACTTATCATCATTAAATAAGTTATAACTTAAGCAAGAAGATCTATATTCTTCCCAATTTAATTCTGGATTATTCTTCATTTGCCATGCAAAAAAAAAAAAAAAACATTATTAAATAAAACAAATTCAATATTTGTTTAATCAAAGGATATCCTTCAGGTACTTGACGAAGCCCTAAGTCTTAACAAGTCCCTAAGAACGCTATATAGAACATAACTAAAAAATGATTTGGTCATTCTGATAGACACAATCAATTCATCGATTCTAAATGCATCGTGTAATTGGCCATCTAGATACCCATTGATACCCCTTATCATAGTAGGTCATTAGCTAGATTTCGATTAGATATGGTTTTAAAACTTGTCCGAATTGAGATGACAAGGGCAATTGATCTCAATAATTTTTTTTAGAAGGTAAATTGGGTAAGTTTGTCTATGTGAATCGTTCGAGACAAGTTGACTCATCCGAGACAACTTGGTCTCGTCAAAATGAGTTTTGAAATCATAGTTGGGGATGAGGTTAGACGAGTTATCTGCTTTTAAAATCAAGAGTATATTGATGTATCAGTTAGGCATGTCAATGGATAATCAAAATCTGAATCCCAATTTGTATTTGAAACATTGAATATTATCCAAAAAAATTCGGATTCAAATTCAAAAATTATTTCCACATTCGAAAATATTTTCAGATACGGATTCAGACATTGATGCATTCGATCCGATTTCTTAATAAAATTAATATATTTATTTTACATTATATTTGATAAAAAAAAGAAATCTTTCAATGTTTCATCTCTTGAACCCCAACTCTATAGTCTTTATTCTCCTCTTCGCGGTTTAGGGTGTGTTTTGAATCAGGACTCAGATCATCTTCTTCGACGAACGACGATCGATTATTTATCTTTCCAAGTAAATAGCCTCTCCCTTTCTTTCTAATCTTCAATGTTAAGCCATAAAGCTCTCTCTTTTTCTCTTTCTTTGATATTCAATCCATGAGTCATAAACCTCCTATTTTACTTAAAAAAATCTACCATCTTCAAGCATATCAATTCAGGCGACGACGACCACATAATGTATATGTTTTTTTTCTCTTATGTGTGCAACCTTCACCAAATAACCATTGATTTCTTTTTGTAAAATCCATCACCCTCAACTAATGTTTTTAATCTCAAATCCCATATTTTTTTTTATTTTATTTCCCTTAATGTTTTATCTTTCATTGAAGTTTGAAAGATGAATTAGATTGAAGATGACTGATTTTGAGAGAAAAAAGTTGGGGATTTTAATTGCAAGATTAAAGACATGGGTATTTGATGAAGATGTGGGTATTGTGGTTATTTTGTTTATCGAACGGATAAGGTATTTTCGAATATCTGATAAACTTATCGATTTCGAATTCGATTAAAATTTCATATATTCGAATTCAGATGCCTTTAATTTCGAATTTGAATTTGTATACACTTGTATCCGATTCGATTGGTATTCATTGACAACATTGGTCTTAGTTTGACTATGAGAAGAATAATTTTAACAATGAGTTTAAAATCTTTTTTTTTTTTTTTTTGATTTGGTGTTTCAATCTTTTTTAAAAAGTCGAAACAATATCGAAACATCCAATGAATTAAATTATGAGTCGTGATAATATGACACCCATACACCCCCCTATGGCCCCATCATAGAATTGTAGATCATTTGCATCGGGATACACAAGAAAAAGATTTCTGACTATGAGTATCCTAAGGCAAATGATCTACGGTTCTATGATGGGGGCATATGTCAGAGAGGAGCGTCATAAAATCATTAATATTTAAAAAGAAGTCCTTCATTGAAGACTGTGGTCAAGGGGAGTGTCATCAGTTTAAAAATGCAGGTGTATCTCAAGCAGTTATCAAAACATGGGGTTTTTCTCTAAATGACAAAATCTTCTAGAGGAGACCAAGGTCAAGGGCATTTCATAAGCAACTATACTCATTCGGACAGAGAAGAAAAAAACGATTAAAAAAAAAGCAGAGAGAAGAAGTGAAAGAAGTGCGGCACAATACAGGTACCTCTTTCTCTGTATCTATCTTGTTTACATATGAATCTGTACTGCCGTGCCAAGTGCCCAACGCGAAACGCATTTCTCTGAAACTCCATTTATGAGCAAAACCCTGTTGATTTCATCTTTTTTTTTTGACGTCTGTAATTCCATGGAAACGAAAAGATGGAAAAATCTCTTTAATCTGTTTGTTTGGTTGAATCTTCAGGTTTCGGTCATCTCTTCTCTGAGAACACTCTCTAGTCGTTCTATTTTTAATATTTCCCTCACATTTTCTTGCTCTATTTCTCTTCTTTTTGAGTCCTCGTTTGCTCGATATTTCTGAATGTTAAAATGGTTTTAGTTCATGTTCTTTCTAAGAAATATAAGAGTAGAGAAGTTGTTGTTGCGTTGTGTTATGTGCTTATATGGGAGAAAGGTGAATAGGGTAGTTTAGGGTGCTTCTATTGTATAGGATCATAACCCTTTGTGAGTGGGAGGTTGAGAGTACATGGGTGTGTTATGGGGTAGTTCTTTGAATGAGTATGAATGGGTAGTTTAGAGTAGTTAGTTTAAGAGTGGGAAAATGTGTAGTTTTATTTTTTCTTGTATTTAAATTCATTTTAGTCTTAATGAAAATATGGAGAGAAAAGATAGTTAGTCCTTAATTGGATTGGACATTCACCATCTCGAATTGGTGGCTTAGGAGGTCCGATCTCCTTCGAACGAGATCAATTTCTGATCTTTCTTCATCTTTTATTATTTTTGTGATTCGATCAAAGTAGGTTCGTATCAATTGGTCTTAGAGCCCGACGATCCTTGGATTACTTTGTGTCGATCGTCATACCAATCACATTTTTTCAATCATCATTTTATTGCATGTTGTCGATTTACATTATGGAGATTACAGAATCAAATGAAACGTTCATAGAAGTAATTCAGTCAATGCGTGATAACTTAAAGAAAATTTTCCAGTCAATGCGGGATGCTTTGAGGGAATCTCATCACCTAATTGAATCATTTCTCCAAAGAAAAGAAGAAATGCTCCAAAAAAAGAAAACCTACATATTTCTTGGTGTGGATTAGCTTGCAAATGGGTGCTTGGATGGAATTGAAGATCGTGAGAAACTTCGATTACCCTTGACCAATCATCGAAATTTATGTTTCATTCAAATGGATTGAAATCCATCATTAATTACAAGCAAATCGCCAAAAGATAAGTAATGTGGAAGGTGCGGGTTAAGAATGTTGTAATTGATTCAAATATCAATTGGGATCCAGGAGGTTCCAACCTTGAGGACAAGGTTGTTTTTCAAGGAGGGTGAAATCTTATGTGCTTATATGGGAGAAATGTGAGTAGAGTAGTTTATGGTGCTTTTATTGTATGGGATCATAACCATTTGTGAGTGGGAGGTTGAGAGTACGTGGCTTTGTTATGGGGTAGTTCTTTGAATGAGTATGAGTGGGTAGTTTAGAGTAGTTAGTTTAAGAGTGGGAAAATGGGTAGTTTTATTTTCTCTTGTATTTAAATTCATTTTGATCTTAATGAAAATATGGAGAGAAAAGATATTTAGTCCTTAATTGGATTGGAGATTCACCAACTCGAATTGGTGGCTTAGGAGGTTCGATCTCCCTCGAACGAGATCAATTTCTGATCTTTCTTCAGCTTTTATTATTTTTGTGATTCGATCAACGTGGGTTCGTATCACGTTGGTTTAAGATTTTCTTAGTTGCAGGGGTTTTATATCTCTAGGGTTTTTGTGGAGGATATTTTTTGTAACGCACGAGATCGTGACATGTGGCAGCACTTCTGACTCAGTATGGATCGACTTTCTCAAAGCTACGGAGTCTGATGAATTAGAAAATCTGCAACATTTCCGCCTTGGGTTATGAATGATAAGTCAACTCGGAACCATATTTCACGGTATGGGCTAATGATAGAATCGAATCCCAAGGGATTATGGATTCAAGATAAGGTAAGGTATGATTTGATCCGGAATTTGAGGGATTATCCTTGATTGAAGGAAAATCTTCTCGAAATAAGGGATGAATAAAGACACATTTCATAATAAGATACACATTAATTTGTTATCAAAAAAGGAAGGAATATTCTGTTCGATAAACGAAGACAATCTTATAAATAGGGGAAGAAGGAAAGGATGAAAGTAAGTAATTCGTTCTCATAATTAGAATTGTGACTTATTAATATAGTATTTTGACTAGGGTGTTGGAGATGTTGTGTTGCAGGCACACCTAAGAGCACAAGGAGTTACAGATCCAAAGCGAAAGTTGAAAATGTCAAGGTAGTGCAAGAAATTGTATCTATAATTTGGCATCGTCCGTGGAAACCAAACAAGGAGAAACAACCATCATGGTAAGAACAAGGCGAGAAGGAAATAAAAATGAACACCTCAAGGTGAGGTTGCTCCCTAAGATCATATTCAAGCTATGCAACAATTGCTCATGCAAATGAGGGCGGAAATGAGAGCATGATTGGAGAAGCAAGATGTGGAAATAAGAGCCCTTAGGAGGGAGAATAAAGGGCTACGTCAGCAAGGAGCAGAAGGGACGGAAGCAACTGGAGATCGAGATATCAAAGGGAGAATACCTCAAACGGATGGATCTGAACGAGTAAACCTAGAACAAACTTAGGATTAAGAAAGGTCGCAGTTGTCGACGGAAATTTCATTGCCTGAGAACATATGACCAGAGAAGAAGTAGAAGATTTGCTACGACGAAGAGACGATGAGAATACTCGAGAAGGAAATGTTGGTAGGATAGTTTGGAATATAATTCGAGAGCCTCGAGGAACCCTGTTCTCAGAAGCAATAATGGCAGCCAAACCACTGAGGGTATTTCATCTTTCGAAGTTCGAAACATTTGACGGTACCACAGACTCGTTGGAACACGTACTCCATTACAAGGACTAGAGGGTATTCTATCACAGAGATGTTGCATTAATGTGCAAACTTTTCCCATCCACTCTGAGGCAAGGGGCAACACATACATAATAAGAAGCGAAAGTTGGGGTAAATGTTCTTTTTCATCTAAGACAAGAGCACAGAGAAACTATTCGGGCATTCACGACCTGATTCAATACGAAACTCTTGACCGTCCAAGAACCAGACGAGAGGTCGGTCTGTATGGCATTCATGACCGTCGTAACCCCATGAATCATTGATAAAATTGGGGCTCATGAGGTTGGAGGGCTTTTATGTAAAGGTGGAGAAATACATACTAGTAGAGGAGTTAATGAAGGTACATAGCCAAGCAGCGAAGACCATCATTGTTAACACGGTTGATCCAGAACCAAAGCTAAATGAAGTTCTGACTAAAAAGCAAGGGCAAAAGAGAAGCCGAGATTCAAGGGCTAGGACATCATGGAAGACAAGACGGGTGTATACTTCTTTAAATGAAAGTCTGTTAGAGATCCTCAAGCATATTCAGAACGATCCAAATTACATACCACCTCCACAGGAGTATCGAGGCAAGCTAGAGAAGCCTTACTACGAGTATCATAGAGTAAAAGATCATCCCACAGATTACTGCTATCAACTTCAGCACATCATCCAGGACATGATAGAAGAAGGTAAATTAAGGAGGTACATGGCAGTAATTAAGGAAAGAAGAGTCGGCAACGAGAAGTCCGACGCCTACTCCCTCCTCCTCCAAGAGTGGAGAACCAACAACCTCGGGAGGAACAGATGGTAGTCCATACAATTGCAGGAGAATTCAGATCTGAGAAGAACGTTGGGAATTCAACTCGGAACATGATAAGAAAAGTTAGGTATGAGACCAGCGTAAACCAGGTAAGCGTGGGGGTTAACACAGCTCGGGTGCCCGAGTCAATCTGGGGAGACAAAGCTATCGTTTTCACGCAGGAGGACATTAGAGTTGTATCACCTCATTTCAATGCATTGGTCATTACTCTCCCGGTCGGGAATGTAGGCCTTTGAAGAATTCTGGTAAACGCAGGGAGTACGGTAGACATCCTTTTTCTTTTAGTGGTAGAAAAGATGGGGGTAGCAGCAGTGTTAGACCCTCCACAGATTACCATCTTCGGGTTTAACGGATCACCAACTACTCTAGTAGGGGAAATTACCTTGTTAGTTACAGCAGGACCAGAGGTCGTCATGACCAGATTCATTTAGTATATACTGAATCCACTTACAATGTTATACTTGGGAGAAGATGAATCCACAGCCTCAAAGCTGTCCCTTCCACATATCATCAGGTGATAAGATTTCCAAGCAGAGAGGCCTATGGAAATTCGAGGAGATCGGGAGACGATACAAAGGTGTTTCGTGACATCATTAAAGATCGGAAGTAGCCCATCGGAACTCGTAGTCAGAAAAAGAAAAGAAAGGTCTCAGGATGCTCGATTATAGCAATTACAACATGAGCCAACATCAAACAAGGTGGCAGCGGTAGAAAAGAGAAGAAATAGATCTCGGAACAAATGGAGAGCATACTACGTTCATCGGCAAGCTATTGCTAAAGGAAGATCGAGAACACTTGATCCTCTTTTTGCAAGCCAACAAGGACGTATTCACATGGTCTTTGAGGACATGTCAAGCATAGATCCTTAGATAGCATGCCACAAGCTCAATGTTGATTCAACAGTCTAACCAATTAGATAGAAGCTGAAGCAACTGGCTACACACTTTCGACATAGCGTGAATGAAAAGATTGGAAAGTTGCTGAGACTTGGATTTATCAGAGAAGGTACCCAGAATGGATTGCGAATATAGTAGCAGTTCCGAAAAAGGGCGAACAGGTCAGAGTATGCATTGACTTCACAAATTTGAACAAAACTTGTCCTAAAGACAATCTTCCACTCTCGAGAATTGATTGATTGGTTGACGCTTCTTCAGGACACGAAAGGCTATCCTTTATGGATGGATATTCTGGATACAATCAGATACCGTTAAGTCCAGAAGATCAGATGAGTACGACTTTTATCACAGAACAAGGATTGTTTTGCTACCGAGTCATGCTGTTCGGAATGAAGAATGCGGGAGCAACCTACCAAATGCTGGTAATTGAGATGGTTGAAGATCTAATAGGTCGGATCATGGAGGTATACATTGATGACACGATAGTAACAAGTAAAAAGGCGGGGAATCACTAGCAAGACGTCAAGATTGTTCTCGGGCAACTCAAATAGTTCGGGATGAGGTTGAATCCGAAGATATGTACTTTTGGGGTGTCTCCAAGGAAGTTTCTGAGGTATATGATTACACAGAGAGGTATTGAAGCCAATTTAGATCAAATTTGAGCCCTCTTGGATATGTTGAGTCCGTCAATCGTGAAGCAAATACAAAAACTCACAGGAAAAATTGCCGCCCTGAACAGGTTCATTTCTCGGGTTTCAAACAAATGTTGACCATTGTTCAACCTTCTTAGGAAGGGGAAGAGATTCGAGTGGAGCGAGGATTGTGAGATAGCATTTCAAAATTTGAAATGATATTTGGGAAAACCTCCAGTACTGAGTACACCCAAACTTGGAAAAGAATTGGGAATTTATCACGCAGCCACACCTATCTCAGTGAGTTTGGTCTCATTGCGCCTAGATCTCAGAAGAATACTTGGTTTACTTCCTCAACAAAATGTTGGGTAGGTTCGAGGTCAGGTACACCTGAACTGAGAAAATCGAGTTGGCCCTAATATATTTTGTGTAGAAGCTTCGACTATATTTCCAATCACATCAAATTAAAGTGGTCATAGACTACTCACTTAGGGAGATGTTGTAGAAAGTTGACAAATTAAGGCTAATGGTGAAGTGGGCAGTAATGCTCGGAGAATATGACCTAGCATATGAGAACAGAACTGCTTAAAAGGGGCAAGTAATGGCAGATTTCCTAGTTGATTTCCCTGCAAACGATCCGAACTGGATGGAAGAAGAGGTTGTCGATTAAGAAGTATTTGAAAGAGAAGACATTTAGGGAGTTGAAGCCGGATGGAAAATGTTTGTTGATTTGCATACCAAAATGGTT
Organism: Akebia trifoliata; assembly: GCF_017979445.1. Taxonomy (NCBI): domain Eukaryota; kingdom Viridiplantae; phylum Streptophyta; class Magnoliopsida; order Ranunculales; family Lardizabalaceae; genus Akebia; species Akebia trifoliata. The sequence continues at coordinate 14,152,919 of NC_141388.1, read as the reverse complement.
CAGGGATCGGGATAGTGGTTGTAACACCGAGTAATGACAGGTTTGAGAAAATTGTGAAATTTGGATTCAGAGCTTCAAATAACGAAGGTACTATGAAGTAGTATTAGTAGGGATAAGGATGGCAAAGGAGCTCGGAATATAGAAGATGCAACTATTAATCAACTCACAATTAGTGGCAAACCAAAACAATGGGGGGTACCAGGAAAAGGATGGGAGAATGGCTAGTTACTTAACCCTTGTAAAAGCTGAGGTAGCTACTTTTCATGAAATTAGAATACACAGGAGGATAATAGGCACAATGATTCGTTAGTCTACATTGCACCCATGCTAAGAGATACAGAGTCCCGAGAAATCCCATTTGAATATCAGTAGAGGCCGAGCATAGGAGAACGAGTTGAAGAATGCATGCAAATCGATCCAAGTTCGAGTTGGATGGATGATTACATCGAATATTTACAAAAGGGAAGGCTCCATCGAGATTGTAGAGAGGCTCAAAACTTGTTACGAAAATCTATCAAGTATGTCATGGTTAGAGGAGAACTGTACCAGATATCTTACAGTGGGCCGCATCTAAAGTGCCTAAGGACAGAAGAAGCAGAAGTCGTCATGGCAGAGATACACGAAGGCATCTGCGACAATCACTTTAGGGGACGATTTGTGGAAAATAGGTGATTACACAAGGTTATTATTGGCCACGGATGCGTGAATATTGCAAGAAGTATGTGAGAAACTGCGTTCAGTGTCAAAAACATGTTAAGGTAGCTTGACAACCAAGTGGGAGACCTGTACCCCATGGTGAATCCATGGCCATTTGCAATTTGGGGAATGGATGTCGTGGGACCTTTGCGTCAGGGGCTAAGAGGAAGAATGTTTATCTTAGCAGCAACGGATTACTTCACAAAGTGGATTGAGGCCATACAATTGGTTCGGATTAGGGAAGAAAAGGTGATTAAATTCCTTTAGGAGCACGTCATAACCAGGTTTGGAATCCCGTACGCACTCGTCTTAGACAACAGAACACAATTCAAGGGGAACAAAGTCGGTAGCTACTGCAAAACATATGGAATACAATCTTTGCAATCTACACCAAGGTACCCATAGGGAAACAGATAGGCCGAGGCGTCAAACAAAACCATCATCGACAATTTAAAGAAGAAATTAAATGAACACAAGTGCAGATGGGTAAACAAAATTCACGGTATCCAATGGGGGTATCGAACTACCCCACGAAGAGGAATTGGGTACTCTCCCTTTTTTCTGGCTTATGGAACGGAAGTTGTCATACCCCAACTGAAATACAAATTTCGACCACTTGAACCCAGATAATAGAAACAAGAAAATGAAGAAATGATTGCTTGGAATTTGGACTGGCTGGATGAAACCAGAGACAGGGTCTTAGAGAGACTCGGGCGATATCAACAGTATTTGAAGAGGCCTTATGATCGGAAAATTCGATGCAGATCATTTAAGCCAAGGGATATGGTATTGCGTAGGGTATTCCTAAACACACAGGAGCAAAATAATGGGAAGCTCGGAGTTAATTGGGAGGGACCCTACATCGTGCACAAACTCGGGAAAGCTAGAGCTTACCACCTTAGAACAAGAACGAGAGAAATGATTGAGTCTTATTGGAATGCTTACAACCCAAAGAAGTATTACAAGTAAATTAAATTGCAGGCTTTATAAAGAAATTGACCTTTTTGAGTCGGTATCTATTTTAATAAAGTAAACTTCTTTCATGATTAAGGTTTTTACATATACACAAGTTCGACCGTATGAGGTTGGCACCTATAAAGTTTTCACTTGATAGGGAGTCAAGCTTGGTTGTTGGGGTCAGATCCAGCAGGGTACTTGGCTTGTGATGGGAACCAAGTTCGACTGTATGGGGTTGGCACTTGTAAAATCTTAACTCGATAGGGAGTCAAGCCTGGCTATTGGGGATCAGATCCAGTAGGGTACTTGGTTCGTGATGGGAACTAAGTTCGATCGTATGGGGTCAGCACCTGAGAAGTCCTAACTCGGTAGGGAGTCAAGTTTGGGATCAGAAGAAATTCTGAACAAAAAATTTAAGGCCGTAAGCCTGAAAGAGTGATATAACGTAAAGAGTCTACTTCGGGATATTTGGAAGCTCAAGCACAAATAAGAGAAAAGGAAACCTAAGAGTAAATTCAGACATGAGTTAGAAGAAAATATTACTTCATTAAAAAAATCATTATAAAAGGGCGGAAAAAAGGGAAAATTACAAAAAGGAAAGAAAGTTAAACTTCAGGAAGGTCTTGGCTAGCTGCATTAGTCGGTAGCTCGGGATGAGGAGACCCGCTAGTTGACACAGCAAAGATCCCAAGAACAACAGTCTCAGAAGGAATCGTCCAGGTTGACCATGGAAGTAGAAGTTGTGACAGAGGGAGGTGGAACCCTTTCAACCAAGGTCTTCTTGGTCCTCTCCAGTCTAACTTTTACTTATTGAAGGCCTTTTTCCACCTCGTTTTTGAGGCGTTTATTTCCGATTGGACGAAGGTGACATGGGCAGCCAGAGCCCTCTCCTTCTCCTCTTCCTTGGCGGTCCCAGCCAACTAAGCGTGAGCCCAGTCCCTCTCAGCCCTTAAGAGTCCAAGTTTTTTTGAATTCCTCTTCCGCCTGAAGTTTTAAACTCAGAAGCTTGGACTTGTCCTCTTCCAGTTCCTTTTTGGCCTTCTTGAGCTGAGTGCAGAGGCCCCTTTCTTTGAGCAACTTCAAGTCAATTGCCTCAGCTTTGCGCCCCTCCATGATGATGTGGTCTCGAGATTGACCAAGTCTGGTCAACTCGTGTTGGACCTACCAAGAAACAAGAAACAATAGGTTAAAATTCAAAAAAAATTAAAAAGAAGGGAACACTGTGACAAGAAACTCACCACCACCAATGCACGGAAGACGTCATTGAAAAACCCCGAAGGGTTGTTGGAGAAACCATAACTGGTCATAATCAGGTCCCTTAGGAGGCAAGCCGCCTCCATCACCACCCATGCCACTTGGGCACTGTTGAGCGCATAATGCTGTTCAGTGACAACAAGGTCATTGATCTTGGGGGTGACCGACCAGGGGGTTCCCAAAGTTTTCACCCACCTAAAACTCGACCCTTCAGTAGGAGTCGGGGTTGGAGATGAGGGACGGGGATTTGATTTCTTTCCCTCAATAGTAGACAGTTCCATGGGAACCGAGCTAGGAAGAAGCACTCGTCTTCTGGTTTTTCTTGGAAGGTCCCAAAGAATCAGAGGGAGCGATAGTAGAAGGTGGGTGGGGTGGGGGGGAGACCTCGACCCTGGTAGTTCCTAAACCTTAGCCTGGGAATCAGAGTTGACAGTAGGGGGACGTTTGGTGCGGAGAATGGCTATATCTCCCAAGTCGTCTTCTTCGTCCCTCAAACGTTGAATTGGTCGGGGAAAGATTGAGTGACTTCTTCGTTATCTCCCTCAGGAGTTAAGAACTCCGTTACCCTGTCGTAGAGGGCTCGATCAGATAGGCGATAATTGCTGAGTCTAGGACCCTCTTGTCTTTGCCTGGGTTTGAAGAAAAAAGTAAAAAGCTCGGTCATTAGAAATAAAAACAGAAAAGAATAAATTATTCAAGCATAAGGTCGGAAGACTTACCAGCCAAATTAAATTCGTTGAAAGACAAAGGAGGATCCTCCTCCCCAACCGCATGTTCCTAATCGTCGGTAAAGTGGATCGGGTACAGGAACCAATCCTTATCCGAGTTGGGGAGAACAAACAAGGGAAGGCAAACAAGGGAGCCTTCCCCCTCTTCTTAGTCAGATAGAAGTACCCTTTTTGACCGGGGCATCTCCTCAGGGGGAAGTGAGGTTGGATATCTAGCAATTTGATCTTCTCACCCTTATCTAACCGAGTGTTGATTTGCTCGATAGTATGCATGAGTCAGTAGAAATTACCGCTCATTTGGCCTAGGGCCCTCCTATAACAATTAAGAACTTATTGAAGCAAACAACTTAATGGGACTCGGAAGCCAGCCTTAAACTGATCCTAGTACACCACAATGGTTCTAGCGGGGAAATCGTGTGAGGTAGGGGAGTCCTTTGTGTAAGAGGTCCCAACCTCCTCAGGGATATTGTAAGCATCCCTAACCGCATGCATAGGAAGGCAAGGGGGGACATAAGACTTCCCCTTAGCCATTAGAGAAATACAAAAAATCTGAAGCATAGAGGAGAAGACCTAGAAATCCCAAATGTACTAACCTCTGTTTGAAGAAGAACTGCAACAGAACACTAGGAGAGCTGTGCGAGAGCTTTGAAAGATGAAGGAAGACGAAAAGAGAAGGAAAAAGTTGAATGACAAGAAAAATTAGAGAGAAAGATGAGGAAGCAAACGTAAAAGAAAAACAAAAAGGTTCAAGAGGTATTTATAGGCAAAATCCTTGAGATCAATAATTTGAAATTAATGGGGGAGATTGATTGGAGGTGTGGGGTAATGATGAGTCGTCATAACTAGGGCTCAAGTAATGAAACGACAAGTATAAACGTGCATGTGCTAAAGACCATTGAAAAGGAGACACGTGGCAGGGGAAATAAATGCGTCGTTCTCGAGTTTTGTGAATGACACAATTTGGGTGTCGGCTAGAGCAACAATTAATAGAATCATCATTGCGCCATTCAAGCTATCGAAAAATCAAACGGTGCATTAAATGGGATCAAACGGTGCCACGTCCCACTAGCGCTCAAATTCGTCTCTTGGGAACTTGGATACAATCCGAATCCCCGAGAGGGGGTATTGTGGAGAATTTTTTTTGTAACACACGGGATCGTGACATGTGGCTCCACTTCTGACTCAGTATGCACTGACTTTCTCTAAGGTACCGAGTTCGATGAATTAGAAAATCTACAGCATTTCCTCCTCGGGATAGGAATGATAAGTGGACTTAGAACCATATTTCACGGTATGGTCTAACGATAGAATCGAATCCGAAGGGATTCAAGATTCATGATAAGGTAAGGTATGATTTGATCTGGAATTCGAGGGATTATCCTTGATTGAAGGAAAATCTCCCCGAAATAAGGGATGAATAAAGACACATTTCATAATAAGATACACGTTAATTCGTTACCAAAAAAAGAGGGAATATTTTGTTTGATAAACTAAGGAAATCTTATAAATAGGAGAAGAAGGAAAGGATGAAAGTAAGTAATTCTTCCTCATAATTCGAATTGCTACTCATTAATATAAGATTTTGATTAAAGTGTCGAAGAGGTGGTGTTGCAGGCACACCTAGGAGCACAAGGAGTTGTAGATCCAAAACGAAAGTTGAAGATCTCGAGGTAATACAAGAAATTGTATCTACAGTTTCTATGTTTTGTAATTGTATATATTTTTATTCTTTTTTTTATTATAATCAGAGTTAAATAAATGCAAGCTTTCTAGTAATCTGTTTTTTCTTCCGGGAAATGGTTTAAGCTGCTTAGGTTTTCTAGGGTTTTGATCTTCTTGTATTAGTTTATCTAGTATCTTTGATGATTTTTTTTTTTTCAAACTAGTCAATATTGTTTGAATTCTTGAAATCTTTGTATTTTGGGCTAGGAATTTCTTTCTTTCTTTAATTTTTTTTAATAATAATTGTTCGGTTTTTTTTTGTTTTTTTGTTTTTGTTGATAAGTGATAATAATTGTTCTTAAGTTTCTCATTTATAGGGATGATTTCAGATGGCATATTTGATAAACCTAATGTTTGTGTATTATGCTTTAAACATATTGGCTGATGTTTGTATTTGATTTCAGATGGCTGTTTGATTCTCTCATCTTGTATCAGTTCGAGTTTAACATGGTGGACTCCTCAGAAACCGAATCTACAACAGGACCTTCTAGTTCAAAAGAACCAGAGAAACCTCACATAGAGCCGTTAAGACTACCAACAGTCGATGATATCCGCGGTCAAGAAATCTGGAACAACTGCTTTGTCCGAAGTGCCTTTAGTGGAATAGTAGGTAACAGAACGCACATCCTTAGATTCGATTTCTGGGTGTAACTGTGTTTTTTGGTTATCTGTTTTAGACCACCAAATGTCTCGCAAGATTTTCAAAGTTCTTATTTTCTTATATTTCACCCTGTGAAATCTTTTTTTATTGGTTTCTCAGGTTGTTTATTTTATAAATTTCTACAATCTTGAATTTTTGGTATTTGGATGATTTCTGAGTTTAGGTTTCTTTATTGTGTAAAATCTGTAGGAGGTGGGCTTGGGTTGTTTATGGGTTTTCTTTTGGGGGCATTGGATAGTCCTCTGCATCAAGACGAAATGAGTGCAAGGCAACAGTTCACTTATATGGCGAAGCAGATGGGGAAAAAGAGCTTTAGTTCTGCCAAGACCTTTGCTGTGATGGGTGTGGTTTTCTCGGCTGCTGAATGTGTTGTTGAGAAGGTATAAAAGAAGTCAAAATTGTGTTTGGTTTGTTCTTAATCACAGTGGGTTGCTTTACTCTGGAACTGATAAGAGTATTTTTTTCCCCTTTGTGGATTCAGGCTCGAGCGAAACATGACACAACAAATACGGTTGTTGCTGGTTGTGCAACTGGAGGAATGCTTTCTGCAAAGGGTAACTTTTATCTCTTTATCATTATATAGGAACAAAAATTAATAGCTAAGCATTATGTTAAAAGACTGAGCTTAGCAGAGATGATGATGCTGGGATAAATGTATGAAAACACTAGGAAATATAAAATTAGAAATGAATGCATTCAAGAAAATGTAGGCCATGCCCGACTCTTGCTAGGTTGGTTCACAATTCAAACAAAGAGAAAAACAAGTGGAGAGGGGGAGAATGGATCGCAAAAGGAAAAAACTCCAACCCTAGTTATTATTTTAAGCGTGTATACATAGAAAATAGGGGAAAGACTCATTTAGTCAGGTAGCCTAAGCCATAGTAATTAGTAAATTTTGGGTTCAAATAACTTAATACAAGGGACTTATTTATGGAGGCCCGGACAACATCCTTTTTCTCGCTTACTTCTATCCAGACATCCAAAAAATACGAGATAGAACTCTTTAAAGACTTGTTGAACTTTGAATCGACAATTCTTACCTAAATTAATTACATAACTTCCTAAATATCAACGGCAAATAGCAAACAAATAGAAAGGGCTTTATCATTAATGAAATACATAAAAAATGGAGATTAATCATAATTCAATCATGATTTAAGATTGATTTGTCTTGTGATAGTTGCATGACTGGGCGGTTCTTGTTTATAACAGTTGGAAATCCAAGTAGTGCTTAGAAAGGCTTAGACCCATAGTTCAATTGGTTGACATATTATGATGCAACTTTGAGGTCATTGGTTCAAGTCCAACTTATTATATAAAAAAAGGCAATGCTTAGAAACGTAATGTTGACCCAAGTTCTCCCAAAGATTTGGGATTAACCTTGTAACGGAACACAAATCAAGTCAATAGTCAAGGATTCTGACGAAATATTTATAATTATTTAGGTTTTCACTTAATTAGGTCTAGATTTATTATTAAGATTATTTTAGATTAGTTTTTTTTTTTTTTGTTAGTTTTGAGTTGTTTTAAGACTTTATTTTTATATTTTTTGGGTTTATTTTCATGTTTTATTGGCCCATGGGCTTAGGATAATATTTAGGAGCAGTTTGGTAACTTTATGATGTATTTTATTTAAGTTTTATTAAGGTTGAAAATTTAGGAGAGAGAAAGTTATGAAATTTAAGTATTTTAATTTTTTTAGGAGTTTAGGACCCTTGGTTATTTATAGATTGTATTAGGGTTTATTTATGGAAAATGAATAGAATAAACAAGAAGTTTATGTTTTCTTTGAATGTTGGTGCATTCAACATGGTGGATGCTATGAAAATCATTGGGGTTATTCCAAGGTAAATATCATTTTTTTCTATCTTTAATTTTCTTCTTATCCTCTATCTCTTCTTCAATCCATCTTTTCTATTTATTTATTTATTATTATTTGGGAGAGATCAAGAAACCTTTAATCATTTCAAAAACCCAACCCATAAATTTTGTTTTCTTGATTTTTTTTTCAAGAAATATTGAATTCTTGATTTCTTGAAATCTTGGATTCTAGAAATCCCTTTCTTGATTTTTGATTTTTGATTCTTGAAACTTACAAATCTCAACCCTTAACACTTTCTCCATTCTCTTAAGCTTTAATCATTTTCTTACCTTGTAAACCTCCCCTTAATCCAAATACACTAAACCTTGTAATTTCAAAATGTTTTAATTGGAAACGTTTTTCCTATTGTCACTCAAATCCTTAACCCAATCCCCAACCAAATTTCCCTAAATTCTTTATTTTGCCTAAATCAAATTCTATTTTCTTATCTCTCATCATCGTCCTGCATCACCTTGTATACAAGTCAATATGGCAATCAACCAAGCTTAATTAGTTGATGAAAGGCACAATATGCACTCTAAATTGTTAGGGAAATGTATCTATCGAATGAAAAAATTGTTAGAGAAAGGAGCACATATAAAGTTTTGAAAATAAAATCTCCAAGAGTACTGTGTAGATAAGGTTTTAGGGAGATGGAATAGAGGATTTTTTAGGTTTGTTTTTTTACCAAGAGAGTATCAACAAAAAGTGAATAATGACAATTTTCAGGTAATGATTATCGATGAGATAGTCACTTACTTTTCAAGTTAGACTTTGGAGGTGCTACAACTTAAATATTGCAGATTCAAAATCCCTAGCGTAGGACATGTAGCGAAGTAATAAAATACTCGGGGGCCCGAGATCAATCCACAAGGATTGAAGTATGACCAAAATTATGGATTATGAAATCTAAAGGGAAATTAAAAATCCTAAATCTGTAAATAAAAAAACTTGAAAATTGGAACTAAATTTAATCAAATTAAAAAAAAAAAAAACTAAAATTAAATTTGGGAAAATTATTAAGGATTAAAGATTCACTACAATTTATAAAAGCTATTTTTATTGATTTTATCGCTCAATTAAATGCAAATAAAGATTCGATTTAATCGGAAAATCTAAAATTGAGATTCGAACCGTTTAGATTGTCCATAAAAATAAAGAATTTATCAATTATTGTTGTTAATCAATTTTAAACCTTAATTTACTATAGGGGATTCCAAACATCTCATGTAATCGGAATATACATCAAATCAAAGAATTTTATAAGTATCGATAAAAAAAAAATTATAAGTAAATTAGTTAGATCGAAAATCAAATCAAACAATAAAATAATAAATTCAAGAAGATTAAAACATTAATTTATCAATAAAAAATCTAAATACAATTTGCGGCTTCCCTTCTCTCACCTTAACAAAGCTTTTAGCCGATCATCTTAAAATTTAACATTGGTTTTATCAACTAAAATAAATAACAAAATTAAAAAAAAAAGTTAGAGGATGTGAGTATAACTCGATTTTTTCTTCACTTTTCCTTTTCAATCACTTTTCGTTCTAGATTATTGATTTTTTTGACAAATTCGAGAAAAATTGAAGAGATTTGGGAGAAATTGGTAAAAAAATGAATTTTTCACGGAACATGAATATTAAGCAAGAGATTTTTGAAGATAATAATGGTTGGAGATTAGGGTTTTTTGGAGGAGAAGAGGTTAAATAAGAGAAAATAAACTATAAAGAATGGGAGATTGGGTGAAATTAGGAGATTAGAGGAGAGAAAGATTTGAGGAGAGAATATGGTAGGAGAGAGAAATTGGTTGCGTTTTGAGTTGGTACGTCCAAATTAGGGAGAAAATCTCTTTTATGTTTTTTTCTTTTTTTTGGTCCTTGTCCTCCAAAATTATTTCTTCATCCCTTTAACTTTTTAATGCATCCAAAAGTCCATCTTTAGCTTGTTTCTTCCACTTTGAACCTCTTAAACTTACAACTATAAAATTACCAATTAATCCTTAAATAATAAAATTATGACCTTAAATTAAAAAAATCGTTCATCATTATATACAATTATTTGGAGGCAAAGGAAATTGTTGGACTAGGGTAGTTATGACTTAAGACCAGTGATGTACCTAACTTTAGGTATAAGTTTAAGCCTCATCATGAGGAAGTCTACTGCATAGTGGAGAAGTGAGTTTTCTTCTCTAGGTGGGAATGCCAAAAGTTGGCTTCTCTTGAGTACCTATTTTGTTGGCGTCTATGTTGCATCGACTCCTTGCAGTAGGTGAAGTACCCCCATGTTAGATACATGTTGGACTCCAACTCCCCATGTTTACTTTGACATTCTTAACCCATACCAATGCAAAATTGGCAATGTAGTTGTGCACTTGAGGTTACTCTCATGAATTATGATGGAAGTTTAGCTTCGTGCTTCACAAAGATTTGGCAAGTGAACATCCTGAAGTTTTCCCGTCTATAAACTTGTTAGGAGGTTCTCACCTACAAAAGTTGAGGATTTTATCATCTTTGTTGATGAGTCGAGTAGGAAAGCTCTTAAAATTACATTTTATCTCTTCTTCTTTGAGTTTGTGCTAGTGCAATGAGTTAGGCTACTACGTAAATGTTCTTCAGTTAAGGATGACAAGTCTTGGATTTTCGTATGTAGAAAAATGAAGAAAATAAGAAAAGGCTGGAACTGGCTGAGTTGTTTGATTGAACATGCTAGGGCTTGGCATATAAGGTACCTCAGCTTAACTCTCAAGCTAGGTAGGTTGCATGTGATTATGACCACTATAGTATTGGTGAATAAGTTGTATTAGTGGAAGGCTAGATTAAAAGAAAAAGAAAATAATCCATATCACAAAACCACAACCCACATATCATTCCATTTGTTACTCTTTTAACTAAAGGATTTTGGTAGTGGTGGCCGTTAATTGGATGCAAATAGAAATTTACACGGATTGGTGAAAAGTTGGAAGAGGATCCACTGATGCTATACAACGAAGTTGTAAGGGGAGAGGCATTGAGGGATAATATCCCTTGGATTTGCAAGAGGAATGGGCTAGAAGTATCGATATTACATCACAACAACTTCAAATTTATGTTCTTCTAGGAGAAATGTATGAGCTACTTATTTGTACAATGTATAAAATAAAAGGTAAGTAGGGAAAGTTCTTGCTTTTATGTGGGGTTAAGGATGTTTTTAATAGGTGCACAAAATTTAATAGGTTCAAGGAGAATGATGGGCTTCTGCGTTCCTTTGGATAGAGTTGTTGCTCCTAAGTGATTTGGCATTGATTATAAAAAATATTTGAAAGGATTTCTGTAATGCAGAAGAGGAATCATATCATGGTGTGGGAGTAGTGCATTAATGAAAAGCATAGTCACCAAGTTAGGTTCAAGAATAAGTCGGCAAGGGAAAATTTGACAAAGGGCGAAATTCAAAAAGTTTGGGAAAATCCGGATAGGGTTAGGGCTGGATAATTTTCCCTATCAAGTGGTGTTCTTATTATATCATCAAATCTAATATTAAATTACAATAACAAAAAATAAAGTGGGGTTGCAGAATTCTCATATTATGGAACCTCCAATTTTGAAATAAAATAACAATAAAAATAAAAGTTCCCCTTGGGGTTCTTTTTCACCTGAGAGAGAGGAGTCATGTGAGGAAAGGAGAGGGGGTTAGGGACTGAGACTTGTGTGAGAGAGAGAGATGCTTAAGTTTTATTTTGTTTTACAGTTTATATATATACCTAAAAAGCTGTAAGAGGCTACTTTTTCATTTTAATCGTGCAGTTTGCAATGAAACGAAAAGTCGCGGTTAAAAGTGATCTTTGATCACTATGATCAATCTTGATATAACTGAAATTTTGAAAGAAATTTGTTTCTTTCAATTGTTGAGAATCTAGGAAAGATCCAAAGTGATCACACTTGTTGGGTGGAAAGTTGTTCGAGGACCTTAAGTGGCCGGTAGAGCAGGGATTTTAAGATTAAGGGTGATCACTCTAAGGTTGGAAGGGCCAAGTGGTTTTGGTACTAGAAACCTTGTCTGATTGTAATAGCGTTGTAAATACCTATTTGTTAATGTTTGGAGAGGTGTATGTAATTGGTACGACGTGCTTTCGTATGCATCCATTTAGATGGGCTTTGGGCGATATGGTTGCTTTTATGAGAACATTTGGTGTGGGGAGGAGCCCCCCTTTATATTGTTTCTGTATAGATTAGCATTGAAGGATATGATTTTCCTTTTCCTTCTACAACATTGTTTGGGTGCTTTCTAGCTCTGTGAAAGACTTGAGGATGCAATGGATTACTCTACCTTTTAGCATTTAGAGTAAGACTCACTCTTTGACAAATTTGTCCTATGTTTTCTGATCCTTTGGAATGAAAGAAACAATTGCATATCTTGTGTCAGGTATGGTAGCCTATAAGGGAATCAATAATAGGGTTAACAAATGGACTCTCAATTCTGTGGTGTTTCCATCTTCAGTTTTATCCCTTTTCAAAGCTGGCAGATGAACAAAGAAAAAGAATCATTTGGTCCATAAAACCCCTTCTGCCATTTGTTCGGGTTTTGGATGGAGCCGAACAATGGGGGTGTTTTTGAAGGGAAGGAGCCTACCCTTCATGAGGTCCTTCAAACCATGGTTGGGTTTTTATCCTATTGGAGCAAAGCATTCAAGGAGTTTTTTTTTTTTTTTTTGTGGGGGGTTTTTTTTGCTTTTCAAGTGAGACTTATTATGTTCATCTTCATCTCAAAGGCTTCGTATCTTGTTAACCTCTTTGTTTCTGCTTGTTTTCTGTCGTTTCATATGTAGGCCATTTTGGCCTTCTTTAAGCTTCTTAATAAACAATCTTTTTTACCGATCAAAAAAATAACCTCGAATTTCAAGAATTAATGAGGCATTGCATGTGTGGACTTTTGTATTGGCATTTCTTTTCTCAATTTTTTTTATTGAAGTCATCATCCATCGAAAACAATAGAAGGCGTCTTATGCAGGTTGAAGTGCCACCTAGCCATTATCATATCTTGCTAGTACATTTGACTTTTTTGGCCATTCACTCTGTATGTCTTCTCATTTTCCTGTTGAAGAATTATGCTAATTATGCTAACACCTCCTTGAATGTGCTCCTATAGGTGGTCCAAAAGCAGCTTGCGTTGGCTGTGCAGGTTTCGCAACGTTTTCGGTCCTGATTGAAAAGTTTTTGGATAGGCATGATTGACTAATTCTTCTCCCCCTTATTCCAAATTTTATCCATTCCTCTGCCCATCTGTGGTATATTACATCTAGACTAGAATTTATTTATTTATTTATTTTCGTTTTTTTGTTTCTGTTCTTAGTTCACCAGCTACTTTTCCTTTTGTTTTGTTTAGGTCCTATTCTTACCTTTCCTCCCATCAGTTGTCCGTATTCCTACATTGTAGCTTCTTTAGTGAGCCTATTGTTTTGTTTAAACTGCGGATAATTAGTAGATCATATAGAAGCTATACATGAAATAATGCCGGGAGAAAGAGATTTTGTTATTAATTTGATTTCTTGTTTGATAATAGAGAAGCAAACTTATGCTATTGTTACTTGGGCCTGCACACAATTGAATTTTGGTAGCCATGGCACACTTCTATTTTATGGGTAACATACTGAGTTCAGTTATTTACTCTGTTATTTTGGTAGAGGCTTATAGGATTATATGTCATGTAGAAGCAAGTGCTTATATGGGTGGCCTTATTGGTTGAATCTATGCAGAAGGTATGCCATGGTAGAAAATGGAGTGAGATGGCAGTATTAGATCCTGTGATGGATTCAACGAATGGTCAAAAATAGAAACATTTGCTTCTATTGGACTCAGTGGGTTCAACCTCAGATGAAATTTGATTTGGGGTCTGTTATGGGTTCAAATAGTTGTGTAATGCAGTTAATGGAGATACAGGGTCACATGTTCTCGATATTTTTTTTTTATTCCACATTATCTTGGGTTATTGAGGGTATGATTCTTTATATGTTTTCCTACTCTCTCTCTCTCTCTCTCTCTCTCTCTCTCTATCGATGTCATGCCCTTCTAGATCCTTGGACTCGGCATAGTCACTTCAGGTGTATCCTTGTTCTCACCTTCATAATCAATAATCATCAATGCCTTGCCCCAAATATTGGGATCATGAATGTGAATCCTTTTGCATTTTATCTCCCATAAAACTGTATAAAGTACACTACTTAAAGATATTTTCATCCTCCCTCAATCCATCTTATTTCAAATTTTATGAAATGGCAAGCCCTTCCAAGGTGTCTTTCTTTACTTGGTTAACAGTGGTTAATAGACTCCCTACACTTGACCTTTTGATTCATAGGAGTTTTGTGACTCGAATTTTTTTAGTTCCTTGGCAATAAGTCTGGCGAATTGATAGACCACATCTTATTACATTGCAGTTTTTCCTAAATCATTTGGGCTCGGTTCTTCAAACTTTTCAGGGTCTATTGGGTTCTCCCTAATTCGATTTTTTCTCTATTCCAAAGCTGGGATCTTGATTTGTTTTTGGGTAGAAAGAAAACCTTGAAAAGGTTTTTACCTTTTCACAAGTACTAGGGTGGTTATGGTGGGAGAGGAAAAGACGAGGTGACGCATGTCATGAGCTTGTAATCTCCATTCTTGGGTTGATATTTTTTTGGACCAAGATTAACTCCGATTTTAAAGGGATGATATTTGAAGATTTTGTTTTTAGATGGGATTTGGTATATGGTCATTAGCTTTGGGTTGAGATGACACCCTTTTGGATCTTTTTTCTTTTTTCACAAAAAAAAAGCTTATTTTATATTTATCTTAAAAAAAAAAAAAAAAGAGAAAGGAAGTGGCCCTTCATTTGTTTCTTAAGCAATTGAGGATGATTTTTAGGCAATTAATTTGTATGAGAAATTTTAGTTGTCTTAAATATATCATGATTAAGTCATCAGATCAAGATCGATATCTAGGGATTTTCACCTTTGCTACATGTGAATAGGTGATGCATTATTGGTAAAGAAGTACCGACCAACCGACTAAACCGTTACCAATCTCTCAATTCCTGTTACACTCCCATTTAACTTTTAAATGGGTGAAAGAACTACATGTGCCCCAAGTATTAGTCGAGCGCTAGAAAAAAGCCTGGATACCTTGGTTTAAAAAAAAGTTCGTAAAAATTAAACATATAATTGAACTGAAGATGAAGAATCCATTTACACCAAAACTACCATTAGCAAGAACTCCCCCCAACACACTCCTTTGTAGATCACGAAACTTTGAAAATAGAATTTAGAGTTTATGAAGCTTTGGTTTCGTGTTCCTCTTTGATTTTCAGGGAGAATAAAAACAATGCAACTTTTTATTTTTGGAGTGCAACCATAAGAGTGGAGTGCTCATGATTTTTTTTCTTTTCTTTTCAAAGTGGTGGGAGTGCAACTGGTTCTAGGTGATGTGCAACTAGGTGGTCCCTGTTTAAAATATTTGTTCTTTTAATCTAAATTACCTTGATTAGTTCTGTCAAAAGATGACACCCACAAAAAGCGGATGGGGCTCAATAGTTAGATTTATTGGGAAGGCCCAAATGTTGCAATTTTATTACATGAACTTCCTTACTTCATCAAGTTTGTTATGGTACAACCCTTAGTTAATGAATCAGGCTAGCATGACTAACTTAGTAAGATTTGAAATCTTACTAAGGTTCTTTGGGTCCACTTGGATGGTCAGATTGGCAATCCAACACCACAGCCCTCTAGATTTCAAGGAAAAAACTTAGATTCAAAAGAAAAAAATTGAAAAAAGAGCTTGATTGAAGGTGTTGAAAAGTGATGGCTGCTGAACTTCCAAATTTAAAAGGAAATTAAAGGGTTAAAATTAAATTTAGTTTTTCAAATTTTTTTTCAAAGTTCTTAACTAACTAGGTCAGTTTTGTAACTAATAAGGGTAAATTTGTAAATTAGGGATGCTATTCAATACCGCAGGTTTGTGTGATTGGGTTATTCCAGATTTTTGTGAGAAAAAATAATTTCCCTAGAGAACTACTGGTTTAGTTCATTTTTAAAACATTAGGAGTTAGGACCAATAACACCTCAGCCCTCTAGACTAGACTAGCTGGCTCAAACATTTAAAAAAAAAAAAAAAAAAACCTTTTTTTCGCCTTATCAAATGTTTTGAAATGATTACCATTGAACTCCCAAGTTAAATTTCAAATGTTCTGAAAATTTCCTTCTTTTTATTTGTTTATTGTTCTTGAAGTTCTTAAATTTTTTTGCTTTACACCCATGGAGGTGCTAGGTCATGGATCTTTCCTCTGGTTTAAGTTTTTAAATAAGATTTCCTCGAGTTGGACGAAGAGTGGCCCTTGAGTGCAAAGGCAGAAGGGAGTTTGACTACAAGATCCACCCGTCAAACATGGATGAAAGTCGGCCTTGGTGATCCGATGGTGCCAAGTGAAAGGGCCGTCGTTCAACAGATAAAAATTACTCTAGGGATAACATCCTGATCTTTCCCAAGAATTCGTATCAACGGGAAGATTTGGCACCTCAATGTTGTCTCTTTGCCACCTAGGCGATTCACTTAACTTAAACCAATTTTTTTTTATAGCAATAATGATGAGGTGGACAAAGAATAAATAAAAGCTACTAACACTTGTATTTAGGATCTATCTTGCCTAATATGTGTGGATGGAAAAATTGGGTTGCAGTTGATCTCTTGAATCTTTCAACAATCGCTAATTTTTTTTAATAATATTTGTTCAATCAATTATGTAAAAAGCAATTCCAATCACGAGGAGAAAAAGAGAACACAAGATTTGTTTTTGTACTATGTTTGGATTGAGAGAAATGGAGAGAAGCGAAGAGGATGGAATAAGTTTTCTCTCCATTTATCTTGTTTGGGAAGTTAAGCAAGGAGTGAAGAGAAAGTTAATGGAGATAAAACTGTTCAATTTTGAAGAGATTTGGAGAGAAAGTGAGAAACTAAAATAAATTACTTCCAATTTATTTTTTTTATTTTTCTCTTCTATCTATTCAAGTAGGATGGAGAGAAAGTTATTTTTTGTTCTCTTTTCTTCTATCTATTTCTTTTAATCCAAACAAACTGTTAGGGTTCATCTAGTTCCGAAACTCCTTAAAATCTAAATATTTGTGATATATTTTTCTTCACTTTATAAAATATCATCCTTCTTTTTAAATAGATAAAAACCTAATCTTAGAAGTAATCTTTATGCTCTCAAAAAAGTAAGGTAATCCATACTCATAAACCCCTATTGGAATCAATTAAAGTCCGATGTAACATAGAACAGAACCGATAGGAACCAGATCCATTAGGTTTTATCCAATGAGTAATCGGAAACGGTTTATTTTATAATTTTGTTTTACATTATACATGATTTAAGATTTTTTTTTTTTTTTTTTTATATTTTAGAATTGACATATATTATATAAAGTTCTTCAAATTTTCATATAAATTAAATTTTAGAGTTTAAAATGGGTCATCTCTTGTTAAAGTTTATAATTTGTAAAGAGATGAATTTAGTTTATGAAAAAAAAATCATTCACTCATAGTTTTAGTGGAAGAAACTATTATTGAGCTATATTTAGTAGATGCCATGTTAGTTTTTAGAAGAAATTTTATTTTAATGATTTTAAAATATTTTTTTTCTCATTCGATTCTTGAGAATTGGAACCGATGGATACCTGTGATTTTTTACGATTCTGGTTCTAATTCCACTTATATTAGAATCGGAGCCAAAAAAAAAAAAAAATAGTGGTTATGGTTCTAATTTTCTTAGGAGACGAATTGGAACCAACCTATTGACACCCCTAAATACATGGCATAATAAATGGATTTGATGCAAATATGAGGATATGTGTCATCTTGATATCTTAGATCCACCTTGGACCTTGCCATCAAGATTCACACTTTTAGTGCCACATGACCCATTGAGATTAAGTGCTACTTTACCCCCTTACAATGTGCATGTGTGATAGCTCCTTAGTACACTTGTAAGACAATGCTTCAATTGAAGCCTTAATTCAAAGATATAGGATCAGCTAAATGAATCATTTTCCTCTGTTCCAATATGTCGAGAACCATAGCTTTTGTTATTGGAAGTGTTCTTATTTGCTTTCATGATCTACGTCAACGTCTTCCTCTCACTACTTTGAAGCCTTTTACTTGAATATTCCTTGTAATTGGAATTGTAATCGTTCTTAGTTAAACATTCCCAAATTATCTAAGTCAATTTTCAATCCAAACTCATGGATTATTTTTCTTGGGATATTAGTAATCAACTTTTAATGAATTTACGATTCTAACTCATTGTTCATTTTAATTACCAAAATGTGAACGATAATGAATTTGGAGGTTTTTAAAGTGATTATTTCGCAAGTTTAAAGTGACTAATTGGAATTAATCACTTTAAACCTGTGAAATAGTCACTTTACAACCTCCTAATTCGTTATTATTCTGAATTTTATTTTTAATAATGAAAACGTAATTTTCACATTTTGGTAATTAAAATAAATAGTGAGCCAGAATCGTAAATAACTCATTTTCAACTCACAAAATGGTAATTCCCTCTTTTTCTTTATCGGACTATCAGTTTAGCCTTTGGCCCAAGACGAATTGATTCGCTGAATTTAGGATGAAGTTTTAGCCCAACAAATACTAATTCATCAAACAAACATATTACATTGATGTAAATACAGCGGAATTACCAGCATATTTAAATTGGGCTCTGATTCCTAATACAAATACGGCCCATTAGCCCACAATGGGTTTGGGCCTGGAAGGCAGTTTGAAGTGGGCCCATCGAGAATTTGATCTCTTTAAAAAAATAATAAAGTGAGAAGTCAGGAACTAAAATGGTGTTCCGTAAGTATAGCATAGCAACGATGTCTACGTGACGTGTTTTGGTAAGAGTTTAAGACACGTTGGAATTCTAATCAAGCCGTTATTCTATGTCACGCGATACAATGTGTTTGTTTTCTAATAAACACGTGCCACGTAGACACCGATGTTCCCTATATGAAGGGCACACCGTTCCGAATCGCAACTCACATAGAAAGAAAGGAGACAGAGAGAGAGAGAGAGAGAGTGTGAGAGTGTGAGAGAGAGAATGTCGAAAGAGGAGAAGAAGGTCTGCGTTACAGGCGGAAGTGGTTACATTGGTTCGTGGCTCGTCCGTCTCCTCCTCGATCGTGGTTACACCGTTAACGCTACCGTTAAAGATCTCAGTATTTCTTTTACCTTTTTACCCCTCTTTCTCTGTTTAATTTTCCCTTTTATGGTTTGCTTTGTGAAATGCACATGTTCACAGATATGCCACTTCACTTAGAACTTGTCTACTTCTAGTTCTTGGGTACTTTACGAAGGACCACAGCAGGAGATCTCTAGATCAAATTGGTTAGAGAGTAGTGATTTACTGACTAGAAATTTTCACTTGGTCTGTACACTGTTGATGTGTCGAGGGCACAGAACCATATATCTTTTTCATCGGGATACACAAGTAAAACTATCAACGTTTCTGTGCCCTTGCCACGTCAGCCGAGTTCAGATTGAGTGAAAATTTTCAAGTCAGAAAATCATTAGTGATTGTTTTAGAATCACCCAACTTACACAAGTACCGACTAGTTGCACTTTGCACTCCATTGTTATGATTGCACTCCAAACACAAAATGTGTACAGTTCTTCTTCTTCTTGAAAAGTATATAGAGGAACCGTGGTATCAAAAATTCACAAATTCTAGATTCCGTTTCCAAGGCTTCATGATCTTTTTCTTCACAAATTCAAGTCTCCCTAATATCTCCCTAAGCTTTTTCTTCATGTCTCCCGTTTTGAATGAGGTGGTATTGAAAAGATATGCATCTACACATATAAGAAGTTTTCCTTGATTGGGGGAGTTTCTATTTTAGTTGGATTAAGACTTCGAATTAGAAAGTAATCAAGGGGGATTGGGGGATTTCTATTTTTTAATCGTATTTGAGCTCTTTTTTAGGGTACTCTTAGTTCTATAAAAATGGGGAGGACATGTGAAGAGGGGGAGGAGAAAATCGGTGGAGGAGGAGAGATAAAATGGAAGGGAGTAGGGAGACATGATGTAAATAATAGGAGAAATTTGTAATCGGAATGGAAGATTTGTAGTCATATCATACATTAGTGGATCCGCTCACCATGAGCATGGGGACGTAGTCTGCGATTTTGCAACGAACCCCAACAACAAATTGTTCTTCTTGTTCTCTTTAGTTCTTTGTATTTTTTATTCAATCTTTGCGTAGCCGGGATCTGGGATCTTATTGCAATCGGGAAATTAGACTGCCCCAACATAAACAATGGTTTAATTTCAAAGGGATTGATTTGTTATAAGTAAAAGTTGGTGTGCCAATAAAATATCTCAAAAAGTGCAATTTTTTTAGATTGGAGTCCAATTGATAATAGGTTATGAGTAACTTAGTCGGCCCCTTCATATAATTCCTTAGAAATCTAGGGGCATTAAGGTAATTTTACTTGTTATTTGTTCCAGATGATGAGAAAGAAACCAAGCATCTAGAAACCCTAGAAGGTGCGGAAACAAGTCTTCGTCTCTTCCAAATCGATCTCCTTGACTATGACTCTATCCTTGCGGCGTTCAAGGGCACTGTTGGCGTTTTCCACCTCGCTTCGCCTTGCATTGTTGACCGAGTTCTTGATCCCGAGGTCAGTCTATAGGTCAACGGCCATTAAACCATTCCAACCTAATTTGTCTTTTTTATTTTGGTTAATTTAATTTTGCTTTTTTTTTTTTTTTCTGAAATTTTTTATTTATTAATAGAGGCAACTTTTGGATCCCGCAATTAAAGGGACGATTAATGTGTTAAAAGCAGCGAAAGAACTCAAAGTAAGGCGAGTAGTCGTGACATCTTCCATATCAGCTATCACACCGAGCCCTAATTGGCCAGCCGATGTCCCCAAAAGGGAGGATTGTTGGGCCGATCTTGAATACTGCAAGCAAAAAGGGGTGAGTTTTCGCTCTTGATTATTAGATACTTGCTTTGATCGTAACACAAAAATAATAAAAAGTTTGAAAATGATTTGGAATATCGGACCTCCAAAAGCAATTCAAGATGGTTAGTCACCAAAATCCCACAGGATTCTAATAATATTCTCTCTGGATAGATCTAATATGTAGTGTACTAACTACCCATTACAATCCCCTAACTTCCTACTTAATTAGAAATAACTCCCTAACTACCCATGAAAATAACTTTTTCTCACTTCCCATATAAACACATCTACTAAAGTAATGATCACATGCATCAAATACACCTAAGCTACATTACTCCCATTTGTTATATTTAGTTACGTAATATTCCATCTCTCTTGAAAGCGACCTTGTTTTCAAGATCAAAACCTCCTGGATCCCAAATGATGTTGGAACCAATTACATTTGTTTCAACACATGTCTTCCAAGTTACTTGTCTCTTGAAATTAATAATATTATCCTCGCATCAATGTCTTCAATCTTTGTCTCTTGGCATTTTTTGAAAACAATTGGTTTGATAATATATATATCACTTTCAACTGCGAATACTTCACTTTACTTTTTTTTTTTTTTTCTTCAAAATTTTCTTGCACAGCAACACTGAACTTCTTCTTATTAAACCTTTAGAGCATTTTTTCATTTTTTAGGCAAAAATTTTCAATTAAGCGATGACATTCCTTCAAATCATCATGCATTAACTTGATAAATTCCTTCAAGTCTTCATCCATTGACTCGATTTCCATTCGAGGATCAATGCTCTAGTACCAAATGTTAGGTAACTACTTTGATCAAATTATAAAAGTAATAAAAAGATGAAAATAAATATTGAAAATGATCTCATTGGAGGGAGAATGACTAGTGATGCAAGACGATGAAGGGAGATAAGAAAATATGGGCAATTTAGGGAATTTGGTAAACCCAAAAGGTAAAATAAAAATAATGATTATAGGTATGACCACAATCCCAATAAAAATGGTTAAAGGTTTGTAGGGTAAGGAAATGATTAATTGTTAAAGATTTAGAAAAGAGATTAATGAAATAAGGGTTAAAAAATGGAAAAAGGATTAAGGGTTGAGGTTTGAAGGTTTCAAGAATCAAGAATGAAGAAAGGGGTTTCAAGAATCAAGAAAAACAAAAAGAATAGAAAAGAAAAATAAAGATTAGAAGAAAAAAAAAAGAGACAGAAAGATAGAACCTTAGAATCACATCAAGGATTTCTTGGAATCACACCAAGAATTGTGGAAAATTCACTTCACTCTATGAAAGAAACTAATTCTTTATTCATCAAAATCTTCATTAATAAAAAAAAAGTCTAATACAATTTATATAAAGAAAATAAATCCAAGAATCCTAATCAAACTAAAATACCAAATAAATAAATCTAATTTTCGTAACTTTCTCTCTCCTAAAATTTCAACCCTAATAAACTTAAATAAAAGACAAACTAAAATTACTAAACTACCCCTAAATATTATACTAAGACTATGGGCCAATAAAACATGAAAATAAACTCAAAAAACATAAAATTAAAGTCCTAAAAAAAAGAAAATTAAATAAATAACTATAGATGATGGTGCAAAATGGATCATAAGGACATTTAAGTCATCTTAATTAGTCTATATTAACAAATGACTTAGGTCAAGGGGACTTTCCATCAGTTAAAAAACACAAAAGTATCTCATAAGAGTATTTAAGTCATTTCAATCTTCTATTTTTGCCTATAAATTAGACACTATGACAACAAAAGAGGGACTTGAATTTTAACTTTTTTTTTGGGGGGGGAGTTCATTCTCTTCTCTTAGGGAACCTCCTCTTACCTAAATCATCCTCACGATCATCATTTAAACTAACCAGGATCTTACGCACCATCTACAATAACTAATCTAAAATAATCCCGAATGATAAAACGATAACTCTAGACCCAAATAAGTGAACTTAAATAATTACAAATTTTTCATCGGAACCCTTGGCCGTTGACTTGATTTCCATTTCGCATTATTTTTCTCTAGTTGGAGAAAACTCATATCGAGTTTTAAAGTGTTTGAGAATGATCATAACAATTTGTGATTCATCATTTTTGGCCAAAATTAGTCCTCGTGTCTTGATGTTGTGTTGAACCAATAACTTCAAATTACGATATTTTATCTTGGTAAAGTTTCCATTGTACCCGTCTAAGATGATTAAGTCGATTTGAGATAGTGATGGAACAATTGCATCATGAATACAAATTGTAGATGTTGTCTCCAAAAGATCTTCCTTAAGACTCTTTTGACGTATTTTCCACTTCATGATCTTATTCCCGCGTTGATTCTAGAGTTGTAGGCTCACCATCTTCAGAAGTTGATGTTTGATTTGTTTTTTCTTCAATCTACTCTTGAACTGATGGTACCACAGGAGTTGATTTTCATGGACATACCATGAATAGATATTGTAATACGCAATGGAAATCAAGTCAACGGTCAAGGGTTTCGATGAAAAATTTGTAATTATTTAGGTTTTCACTTATTTGGATATAGATTTATCATTTGAGATTATTTTAGATTAGTTATTTACTTAGTTTTCTGTTTAGGACTTTAATTTTATGTTTTTTGGGTTTATTTTCATGTTTTATTGGCCCATGGTCTTAGTATAATATTTAAGTTTATTAGGGTTGAAAATTTAAAAGAGAGAAAGTTACGAAAATTAGGTTTATTGATTTAGTATTTTAGTTTGATTAGATTTATTGGATTTATTTCTTTATATAAATTGTATTAGGGTTTTTTTTATTAATGAAGATTTTGATGAATAAATAATGAGTTTCTTTCATGGAGTGAAGTGGGTTTTCCACCGTTCTTGGTGTGATTCCAAGAAATCCTTGGTGTGATTCCAAGGTTCTACCTTTCTATCTCTTTTTTTTTTTCTCTAATCTTTATTTTTTTGTTTTTCTTGATTCTTGAAACCTTCAAACCTCAAGCCTTAATCCTTTTCCAATTTTTTAAATCTTTATTTCATTAATCTCTTTTCCAAATCTTTTACCCTTAATCATTTCCTTACCCTACAAAACTTTAACCATTTTCATTGGGATTGTGGTCATACCTACAATCATTGTTTTTTATTCTATTTTTTGGGTTTACCCAATCCTAAACCAAATTCCTTAAACCCTCTAAATTTTCTTATCTCCTCTCATTGTCCTGCATCATATTGTCTGCTTAAAGTAGCATGTAAAATATTTCGCTCCGCATCAAATGTAGCTTGTACTTGTGAGATCCAACCTCGACCCAAATATGACAATATTTTAGAGGAATCACCTCGCACTCAGCAACTGAATGACATAGTTGTAGTCACGATAACCACAATAAGTTTTATTTTCAACATTCTGTAAAATCTTTTCAGAAATCTTGTGGAAATCAAGTTTTCCTCTTATTCATCACTGCACAATACCTTCAATGACTTCTTAGAAGGTAAAACAAATCTGGTTTTGACTTCTGATACCATCTCTATCTATTCCAGGTTTAGCTCTGATACCAAAAGGGTTTCCAAAATCCCAATTGGCTATATGTTGAAATGTAAAACACGGTTTTCCAATTACCACATTTTGAAATTACGATTAGGGGAAGGTTTAGGGTATTTAATTATGACTTCATGCAATTATGACCACAATCCTAATGAAAATGGTTAAAGGTTTGTAGGGTAAGGAAATGAGGTTTGTAGGTTTCAAGAATAAAAAATCAAGAATCAAGAACAAAGAACTAAAAGGAAAATCAAAAGAAAATGATTCTTGATGGATTCAAGAATTCAAGATTTCATAAAAAATCAAGAAAAACAAAAGAATTACAAAAAAAATAAAAAGATTAAAAGAAAAGAATATTATATTGGACTCACTCCAAAATAGCCTCACACCACACTCATTGTTGGGTAGATGAAGTTCAAGCTTTCTTTTTATTCATCATATTCATTTTCAATAAAAACAAATCCTAATACAATCTATATAAAGAAGATAAATCCAAGAATCCTAATCAAACTAAAATATAAATAAATAAACCTAATTTTCGTAACTTTCTCTCTCCTAATTTTTTAACCTTTCTAAAAAACTTAAATAAAAGAGAAACTAAAATTACTAAACTACCCCTAAATATTATACTAAGACCATAGGCCAATAAAACATGAAAATAAGCCTAAAAAACATAAAATCAAAGTCTTAAAACAGAAGCTAAATAAATAACTAATCCAAAATAATCATGAACGATAAAATGATAAATCTAGACCCAAATAAGTGAAAACCTAAATAAATACAAATTTTCCATCGGAATCCTTGATCGTTGACTTGATTTCTGTTCCGCATTAGTTAGTCTCTAAAATCAACATGATTCTAATAATATTTTCACTGGATATATCTCAATACAATTACAAGGAATTAAATATATAGTATTCTAACTCCTAACTCCTAACTCCTAACTACCCATTGCAATCCCCTAACTTCCTACTAAATTATAAACAACTACTCACATAAAAAATAACTTCTTCCCACATAAACACAACTACTAAAGTAATTGATCACATACATCAAATTGATGTAAGGTAGAACACACAAACCTAAAGTTTATGATGAAAATCATGTTCTAGGGTGAAAGCCCAAGAATTAGGAGTGATGAGAAATCTCTATGTTAAGCAAAACATTAGAAACTTTAATTTATGTTTGAGATTGATGGAAATCAATCGCAAACATTAAAATTAAGAACCAATATCTGGTTCTTATGCTAAAAATTAAAAAACAAAGAAAGTGAAAAGAAGTCTTTTCTTTTTTTTCTTTTATTAATCAAAATCTTCAAAAAAACTAACTGTCGAATTTGTTTTATTGGAGCTCCTTATATAGATAACTTTTTCATGACAACTTAGAAACCTTTTAAAGTACTAAAAAGTAACTTCCCTAATCTATCTATAACATATTACTAACTTTCTAATCTTAGTACGTGTAGACACCCCATTTTTGCACTTGCCTGATTAGTCAACTCGTCAATCCGATAGCGACGGTTCCCAATGATGGATGATTGTTGCAATGTTTTTTATCTACTACTAGATATGTTTCAGAAATTCAGATGAGATATCTCAAGCAAACAAAACTCTAGAAACCATGTTACGCTAGGAAAATATGACTCACAACATAGAAATCATCATTTTTAAGACAAAAAGAAGTTTTATGGTAAAAATCACTAAAAAATGATCAAATTACCAAAATACCCCTAACATCAAAATATCCTTAGAGCCCATAGTACACTTAGAAAAATCATTTCAAATACATAAAACAATAAATTGAGACCAAATAAACCATTTCGTCAATTTTCACCAAATTACAAAAATGCCTCTCATACGTTTCATCCAAAAAATTCGTAAATGACACAAACTCATAATCCCATTGAATTACATACGAAATACCGATTTCAAAACATCAAAAAATGACTTCTTAACACAAAACTTGTCTTCGGGGGTAAAACGGTAATTTTTTAATTTTAATAATTTTAAATTTTAAAATTAATAAATAAAATATTAATTAACGTAAAGTGAAACCTTAATCAAATTAATTTAAAAATCTGAACTAAGAAAATTAATCAATCAAGCCCTCAGGCAAAATTGTTGATGGTTGCCTACTTATTTAAGTGGAGCTCCTCGATATTTATTAAAAGCCCCTCCATCTGGGGGCCTAAAGAATTAAAATATAATTAAGGGGGATTCTCCAAAAATCAAAAATATATTCTTTCATTGTACGTAAGAATTAAAACCCTAATCTAAATAAACCTAGTCAATCAAATAAGACTTAAGTCAAAACCCTAATCTAAAGAAACCTAGTCTATCAAATAAGACTTAAGTCAAAACCCTAATTCACCTTATCTTAAAGGAGACCTAGTCAAACCCTAATTTTTCCAAAAAAATCTATAAATAGGAGCTTCCACAACTTAATTTCGCAGGTCAAAATAAACCCTAGAAAATGTAGGTTAAAAAGTCTCCCTAGCCTTCTCCAAACCCTAATGTTGAAGTCCTAACTCCTTACTTATCATCCAAACCCTAGTTTTTACTCGAAAAACACCTAAAAACTCTTCAAAAACACCCAGAAATCCATCAAAAAATCAGGAAACACTCAGATCTAGGAAGAAGATATTTCATTTTAGAGATCAGAAGTAGATCCAGTGACGGAAACAAAGCAAGGAATCTTATACAAGGAGTCTCTCCGCCAGCTCTGAGGAACAAATCGTTGCGATCATCTAGGTATACCTTTTTATTTTTTTATTATTTGTTTATTTAAGGTCTTTTAGTAATGTAATCCTTTTTGGGGAATTAGTAGAGACCGGCGTTTGCTGGGCAGGGTGGGTGCCTAACACCTTCCAACCCCGTAATGTGATCACCAGATCGTAGTTTCTTTTTATTCGTAGATTAGTTGCTTTCATTTATTTAGAGTCAATATTCGGTTCGTAGACCATAATAACTAGGTGGCGATTCACAAACCTTAAAAATCAAAAGCGGATCTGCACACCCCGCGGATCGAGGGCACAATGGAATCACTACTGAAAGCGCCCTCGATCCGCGGGGTGTGTGGATCCGCTTTTGATTTTTGAGGTTTGGGAGTCGCCACCTAGTTATTACGATTTAGGAACCGAATATTGACTCTAAATAGATGAAAGCAACTAATCTACGAATAAAAAGAGACTACGGTCTGGGGATCACATTACGGGGTTGGAAGGTGTTAGGCACCAACCCCACCCAGCAAAAACCGGTCTCTACTAATTCCTAAAAAAGGATTACATTGCTAAAAGACCTTAAATAAACAAATAATAAAAAAATAAAAAAGGTATACCTAGATGATCGCAACGATTTGTTCCCTCAAAGCTGGTGGAGAGACTCCTTGTATAAGATTCTTTGCTTTGTTTCCGTCACTGGATCCTCTTCTGGTCTCCAAGATGAAGTATCTTCTTCCTAGATCTGAGTGTTTCTTGATTTTTTGATGGATTTCTGGGTGTTTTTTGAGTAAAAGCTGGGGTTTGGATGATAGGTAGGGAGTTAGGGCTTCAAAATTAGGGTTTGGAGAAGGCTAGGAAGACTTTTTGACCTACTTTTTCTAGGGTTTATTTTAACCTGCGAAATTAGATTGTGGAGGCTCCTATTTATTAATTTTTTTGGAAGAATTAGGGTTTGACTAGGTCTCCTTTTAAATAAGGTGAATTAGGGTTTTGACTTAAGTCTTATTTGATTGACTAGGTTTCTATAGATTAGGGTTTTGACTTGAATCTTATTTGATTGACTAGGTTTCTATAGATTAGGGTTTCGACTTAAGTCTTATTTAATTGATTAGGTTTCTTTAGATTAGGGTTTTAATTCTTACGTTCAATGAAAGAATATATTTTTGGTTTTTGGAAAAATCCCTTTAATTATATTTTAATTCTTTAGGCCCCTAGTGGAGGGGTTTTTAATAAATATCTAGGGGTTCCACTTAAATAAGTAGGCAACCATCAACAATTCTGCCTGAGGGCTTGATTGATTAATTTTATTAAGGTTTCACTTTACGTTAATTAATATTTTATTTATTAATTTAAAATTGAAAAATTACCGTTTTGCCCCCGAAGAGGACTTTTGTGTTGAGAAGTCATTTTTCAATGTTTTGGAATCGGTTTTTCGTAAGGAATTCAATGGGTTTGTGTCATTTACGAAATTTTTGCATGAAACGATTGTTAACCCTATGAGGGGCATTTTCGTAATTTTGCCGAATTTGGTGAAAATTGGCAAAATGGTTTATTTGGTCTCAATTTGTTTTATGTGTTTGAAAAGGTTTTTATAAGCGTACTGTGGGCTCTAAGGATGTTTTGATGATGTTAGGGGTAATTTGGTCATTATTTAGTGATTTTTACCATAAAGTTTTTTTTTGTCTGAAAAATGATGATTTCTACGTTGTGAGTTATATTTTCTTAGCGTAACATGGTTTCTAGAGTTTTCTTTGCTTGAGATACCTCATCTAAATTTCTGAAACATATCTAGTAGCAGATAAAAAACATTGGAACAATCATCCATCATTGGGAACCGTCGTAATTGAATTGACGAGTTGACTAATCAGGCAAGTGCAAAAATGGGGTTTCTACTAGGGGTGCAACTTAATTCGGTTCAAACCGAGAACTGAACCAATCCATGAATTTTGGATTGGGTTGGTTCGGTTTTAAGTAAATGCGGTTCGGTTTCGGGTTAAAGAAAATAAGAACCGATGAATCCGGTTCGGTTTTCGGTTCGTGGTTGATAAATAACCGACCCAAACCGAAACCGATTCTATTTTTAAAAATAAAATGTTTTTTTTTTCTTTTCAAAACGAAACCCTCGTTTCTCTCTTCGTCTCTCTCTTTCTCTCGTCTCTGCAACCACCGACTGCAACCCTCATCGTCTCTCACTTTGTCTCTCTCTCTCTCTCTCTCTCTCTCTCGCGTCGTCTCTGCGGCTGCAACAGTGCGACCTGCAACCTGCGGCTGCAACTAGCTGCCACCGACTGCAACCTGTGGCTGCCTCTCTCTCTCTCTCTCTCGTCGTCTCTGCGGCTGCAACAGTGCGACCTGCAACTGACTGCCACCGGCTCATCCCCCTCTCCTTCTCTCTCTCTCTCTCTCCGGCCAGCGACATACGACCTGCGATTTTTATTCGAAATGTGGTCGAACAAATGATGCTCGTCAAGTGTTTGATAGAATGCCTGAAAGAAATGTCGTGTGTTGGACTTCTATAATTGCTGGTTACACGCAGTCAGGTTAGTATTTCTAACCCATGGAACCGAACCAAACCAAACCGAATTCAAGTCGGTTTGGGTTGGTTCGGTTTTAGACTAATTTGGTTCGATTCTGGTTCATATATAATGGAACCGACCAAGGTCGGTTCGGTTCTGATTTTACTCTAAACCGAACCAACCCGAACCAAGTTGTACCCCTAGTTTCTACAATAGGACTATTAATTATAACCTAAAAAATAAAAACGAATTTTAAAAAAGAATAGAAACATAAAACAAATTAGAAACTAAGATGGAAAAGAAACCTTCTAAAATTAAAATAAAAACTAACTATTACTACTTAAACAACTTGAAAAATAGGAACTCAATAAAAGAAAGAGTTGGACTAGTGATGGAGACATCAAATCTTGAAGATTAGATTTTAGTTTTTATTTAGATTTCTATTTTAAGGCTTTAATTTTTTATTTTTTGAGCTTATTTTGATGTTTTATTGGCCTATGGTCTTTATATAATATTTAGGGACAATTTAATAACTTTTAGTTTATCTTATATTTAAGTTTATTAGGATTTGAAAATTAGGAGAGAGAAAGTTACGAAAATAAGGTTAATTTATTTGGTATTTTAGTTTGACTAGGATTCTTGATTTATTTTCTATATATAGATCGTATTAGGGTCTTTTTATAATGAAGAATATGATAAATAAAAAGAAAGCTTGGGCTTGATCTTCCCGACATTGGGTGTAGTGTGAGGCCATTTTGGAGTGAGTCTAATATAGTATTCTTTTCTTCTATTCTTTATTTTTCTTTTCTATTTTATTTTTCTTGATTTTCTTTTAGTTCCTTATTTTTTATTTTCTTGATTCTTGATTCTTGAAATCTATTTCTTAATTCTTGACTCTTGAAACCTACAAATCTCAACCCCTAAACCTTCCCCTAATCATAATTTCAAAATGTGGTAATTGGAAAACTGTGTTTTACATTTCAACATATAGCCCATTGGGATTTTGGAAACCCTTTTCCTATTGTCGCCCAAATCCTTACCCAAAATCCTAAACCAAATTCCCTAACCCCCTTATTTTCCTCTTCTTCCCTCATCGTCTTACATCAACTAGGTCTTGTGGACCGGTCAAATTCCTTAAAACCAAATTCCCTAAACCCTTTGGGCTTGTTCTTGTTTAAGCCCAGATTGTTGAGTTCTAGACCAAGGCTTGGGTTGACCCGAAGGACCTAACTGGGCCGCTACGTACCACTGGCGTAGTTGACATGTTTAACGAATCACGATCATCTTAATTTGTACCTGGAATTATCTAAATGGGCCTATTTTCAGTATTTGGCCGGGCTTGGATCAAATTTTCTTTGGACTTGTTCTTGTTTAAGCCTAGATTGTTGAGTTCTAGACCAAGGCTTGGGTTGACCCGAAGGACCTAACTGGGCCCATGTGCATACCTTGATGAGATTTTCATCTGTTTATATTATGAGCACCAGGGAAGTTGGGTTGTTTGGAGTTTGGACAGTCGTTTTAATATATGTTTAAATTCTAATAGTTGTAATTTTTTATAGAATAAGGTGGATTGGAAATGCACATTCACAAGATCATATTTTTATTTATATATAAATATTTGAATTATTAAGATATTAATTATTTTTCCAAAAAACTGGTTTACGTGGACTAATCATTCGGGTCTCGAATGTTTTTTAAAACTATGGTTTGGATTAGAACAAATTAAAGAAACTTTTGTAGATTTGTTGTTTAAGATCATCCAACCTAGTGGAGGATCTACCAGTTTGGACCTCTTTAAGTGACTGATGGGTGCCCCTCTCCATGTGTCTCAGTTTTGCCACAAGTGAAAATCTTGGACAGAATTTTCTAGTAGATATCAATTTTACGGTAACTGAGTTATTAATTACCATTAGAGATTCCCCCAAAGGTTGGGAATCCAGTGACATGAAAAATGACTCATAAAGAAATGTGAAATCTTGGCCTTCAAAAAACAAAATCCAATGGTCAAGACTTTTCCTAGGGGTATGCATTTGAAAAAAGAAAAAAAAAAAAAAAAAAACCCTGACAGTTGTTTCCATATTTAACTGTCTGGGATTTGTGTGTGTCAAAGATCTCAACCCATTGCAAAATTGCATAAAATGAGCTTGTAATAAGTCCAAGTAGTGCTATTCAGATTTCCGATTGCTAATTCTACATATTTCTTGGAACCAATGTGTTTAGCTTTTTGGGGAAGTGCTTTAAAAAAATTACTTTCATACTTTCTAATACATTGGACTGATATCTGATATCTGACTGGAACTGGAATGGATTATCCTAGTTTTGGATCCATCTTTCTTTTTCTTTGTTTTTACAAGAACCGGAACTGACCTATTCACCCCTACAGTCCAGTTTTTATATAAGATGGTAGGTTTTCTATGTTTTAGGGAGAGGTGGTAGGAGGAGATGAACTCTTATGGATATATTGAGACAAGAAAAATAAATACCTTTTAGGTATAAGTGGTGGAATGCTTTTATTAAGGATAAATTTTTGAAATTTTTTTCCAGCACAGCACTTGTATTCCTAAGCAGCTAGAAATAGTTGAGATTAACATTTTTTTTAATGTTATTTAGCATTTGTTTTTTGAACTAAATTTAGATTTGAATTCCCAATTTTAAGTTTAAACATAGATATAATTCTACTTCAGTTTCAGTTCCTTTTTTTCCTAATATCTTTCGAAGTTATGTAATGCTATTACATAAACATTGGGCCCCCTCTATTAACATGACATTCGTCTATGATCACATCTCTCTGTTGTGCTGCAATTGGAGCCCTTTTTTAAAGTTGAATAGGAGTATTATGGAGTGCTAGCATATAAGTGTGATATCAGCACACAGGGCACAAACAAGAGGATTGGCTACCATTCCATGGGCCCCACTGATAAAATCCAATATTTTTGGCAATGGAGTTTTCTTTATTTTTGTTTTTGGTCAAATTTTAAGTCAATATGGTTTTTCTAGTCCTAATACATGATCTATCTTGTCCATGCCATTTTTGACAGAGAATAACCATATACACATTTGACTCATCTGGCTGATTCATTGTTTGATTATCATATTTTTCATTCTATTTTGTTTCTATTGTGCAACAGTTATGGTATCCTGTTTCTAAAATACTGGCAGAGAAAGCTGCATGGGAGTTTGCCAAGGACACAGGCTTGGATGTAGTTGTGATAAATCCTGGCACTGTAATGGGACCTATTCTTCCTCCCACTATCAATGCCAGCATATTGATGCTCAAGCGCCTTCTTGAAGGTACTCTTCCTCGAGATTCTACAACACCAAAAATGTTCTCCAAGAATGAACATTTATGGTTAGAACACAAATAATGTGTATGCTCACACTCATTTAAACAACCCATGCATCAATTTATCTGCTGCATTGCCTTTAAAATATCTGTTTTGCTCAATTGGGTTGGTAAGTGCTGTTACAGCTGCCAAGCCTGGGCTTGTCATGGCAATCCCAGGCCTCACCAAGCATGGTACGCCAAAGCCAGTGGGACATTGCCTTTGAATAGAACATGAGCTTGACTGAGTCAGGCCAATTTAATTTGCAATTGTTACCATGTTCGAGCCTGGTTGCATAGTCATATGGGCCTGAAGATCCAAACATGAACCTGCCCTGGAAGGTCAACTGTCAGACCAGCCCATCAAAAGTCCTGATTGCTACACCTGCATTAACATTTGTTAAGTATATACCCCCTTAACCATTTGTCTTGGTTATTAACATGCACATCTGTATATAATTAATTATCACCTTGATAGCATGTCTTTCATATATTATGATTATGCTATGTATCATAGATAAGAAACCTGTATTTGCTCTAGCTGTAGACATCCCATTTTTGCACTCGCTTAATTGATCAACTTGTCAACTTGATTGCGTTGGTTCCCGATGATGGACGGATATTTTTAAGGTTTTTATTTGTCACTAGATAGGTTTCTAAAGCCCGGATGAAATATTCCACCCAAACAAATCTTACTACACTAGGAAAATGTGATATAGAAATCATCATTTTGGGACTAAAAGAAGCTTTGTGAGAAAAATTGTCAAAACTTATCAAATTACCAAAACACCCCTAGAGACTACATAAAACTTAGGAAAACCCTTTCAAACACATAAAATAACAACCTATTACCAAATAAACTATTTTGTCAATTCCCACAAAATTTGACAAAATTACCAAAATGCCCCTCTTGTGATCCACTCTTTTCACACCAAAAACTCATAAATGACACAAACCGACATTTTCAATAAATTTCTCACGAGAAATTGATTTTAAAACATCCTAAAACGCTGAAAAATGACATCCCAAAGTAAAACCCCTTTTTGAGGGTAAATTGGTAATTTTTCAACTCTAAAATTCGAAAAATCCGAAACTAATAATTAAAAATCTTAATAAATGTAAAGGGGAATCTTAGTAAAGCAAATTAAAAGTTTTTGAACAAATAGATGCAATTAATTAAAAACCAATGGCCCAATTTCAAATGGCGGCCCATCTATTCAAGTTGGGTCCACCCAATATTTAATTAAAGAACCCTCCATGGCAGGTCTTCAAAAATTAAAAGATTTAATTCTACGTAAGTCAAATAAACTAAGTCAAATAATAATCACTTGAAATCTTATCTAAAATCACCTAGAGAGAAATGAACTCTATCTAAACGAGACCTAATCTAACTCAAATCTTATCAAAAACTTTATTAAAAAGTCAATTCTACCACCAAATCTCGTATGTCTTTAGAAATCCTAGTATAATCACTTGAAGTCTTTAGAAAATATATCCAAAGCTTCCTAAAACTCACCCAAAACCTTAATTTGAAAATCCAACTCAATTCACATACCTCAAGCCTTGATTTTCAATTCAAAAAACACTCAGAAACCCTAAAAAACACCTAGATTTAGCTAAAAAAACGTCCAAGAATTCTCATCTTGGAGATTTTGAGTGTTGGAATTTAGAGGGTTGAATTAGAAAACCCTTTAATATTCATTTAATTGCAACCATATGGTAAATCAATCTATTAACCATAGGGTATTTAAATCCCATGTTTGCTTTATGCTTTTTACTTTATGCTTTATGCTTTTTACTTTATTGCTTTATGTTTAGTTGAATGTTTTGATTTTGCCTTGAATAATTTTAGTCCCACATCGACTAGGAGAAGAATTGATTTGCAATTCTTAAGTAGTTGTGCTTCTAGTAACTTTAAAGTGGATAGAAGTAGTGGGCGGGCTCACGCGCGCACACGGGGGTCCAAGAGGGAAACCCATGGTTCTAATTGGAATTTGGATCCACCGGTCCGAAAACCTTAATGCGTGTGCGCACGTACGACGTGCGCGCAGGGGGGGGTGCAAATTCTCGGATTTACACCTCACGTGGGTGCGTGCATAGGCCCGTTTTTGCTTTAATTTTCAAGGTCCGTTTTTATTAAAAATTCTAGACGTTTTTTAAATTTAAATTGAACCAGTGTGTCTATTCTGAACCAGCACAATGTGCCTGTTCGGAACCAGTTTGTGACTGTTCTAAACAGTCACTTTCTCTTTTATTTATATCAATTGTTTAATCGATTTTAACCACTGAACTTTCTCTGCTATTTCATATTCTCAAATTATCAGTAATTTATTATTTGTTGTGAGAGCACACAACATCGTCGAGTTCGAAGTTACGTTCCAATTTAGAGTACCCTTTTGGATACGTGGGTTGTTGAATCCTGCAGAACGAACGCCTACAGACTGTGGTACCGTAGCAGGGGCGAATTTCGTTTTAGGACAGTGCTTTGTGCACGCCTCAACCATTTTCTTTTTAGGTAATATTTTTCTTTACATTCTATAAAGAAATTAAGATTTGTTTAAAACTTCTTCTCTCTTTGCCATAAGAAATCAGTATTCAGAAACAACATTGAGTAGATCTAGAAGCGAATATAGACCGAGGAAATTCGCACGAGGATCACTCACTGCCAGTTGCTAAGAGAACGCATCCCCAGTAATCAATCGCCAATCTCATCCAAAGGTAATCATTTTAACACTAGAGCTTATGATTTTATTGCAATGTAGATTTTAGGTATTAGTAGTGATCGACTTTCACTAGGAAGGATTGGTGCCTAATACCTTCCAATCCCATAACCTGATCCTCGTACCCATAGTCTATTCGTAGATTTTTGTCTTATTTGTTTAGAGTCAGTTTTCGGTTCCTACACTGTAAAACTATGTAACGACCATAAAAATGATATTTTCGTCAAAAACCTTAAAGTGGATTTGTATTCGTGGATCGAGGCGCTTTTAATGGTCTAGACACCCCATTTCCACACTCGCCCGATAAATTAACTTATCAATCCTATTGCGATGGTTCCCAATGATGGATGAATATTCTTGTTACTAGATGTGTTTTCAAAATTCGGATGAGATATTTCAAACAAGCAAACTTTAGAAATCACGCTACACTAGAAAAATATGACCCAAAACATAGAAATCATCATTCTTGGGGCAAAAAGAAGCTTTATGAAAAAAAAAAAAAAAAAAATGATCAAATTATCAAAATACCCCTAACATCAAAACATCCCTAAAGCCTACATTATGCTTAGGAAAATCCTTCGAACACATAAAACAACAAATTAAAATCAACTAAACTATTTCGCCAATTTTCACAAAATTTGACAAAATTACGAAAACACCCTCATAAGGTCCACTATCATTTCACACTAAAAACTCATAAGGGACACAAACCGATATTCTCATTGAATTCCTTACGAAAAACTGATTTCAAAATAACCCAAAACATGGAAAACCATCTCAACACAAAAGCCCTCTTTGAGGGCAAAACGATAATTTTCCAACCCTAAAATTCAAAATTTTGAAACTAATAATTAAAATATTAATTAATGTAAAGTGAAATCTTAATAAATTAAATTAAAATTGTTGAACAAATAAAATCAATTAATCAAGCCCATGGGTCAAATTTTAAATGGTGGTCTATTTATTTAAGTGGGGCCCACCTGATATTTAATAAAGAACCCTCCACCGGGGGTCCCGAAGAATTAAAAATATAATTTAATAAATAACCCTTCATTGGGGGGGTTCTCCAAAAATTAAAAAATTTCTCATTCTACATAAGATTCAAAACTTTAATTGAAACAACTTAATCTTATCTTTAAAAGACCTAGTCAAAACCCTAATCTCCAAAAAAACTCTTTAAAAAGGAGTCTCCACCACTTAAATTCGTGGGTTAAGAAAAATCTTAGGAAAGAGAGGCCAAAAACTCTCCCCAAGACTTTCTCAAAACCTAAATCTGAAGCCCTAAGTCCATACCTAACACCCAAACCCTACTTTTTAACTTAAAAGCACCCAAAAATTCTCAAAATACCCCGAAAAGCCAGAAAATATTTAAATATAGCGATGGAGACAAAAACGGGAAGATTCACACGAGGAACACTCTCCACCAGTCCTGAGGGAATTGACCGTTGCAATCACCCAAGTAAAAAAGGTAATTTTTTTTTTATTTTAATTTTAGGGCCATTTTTTATTGCAATGTAAAATTTTTGGGAAAAGTAGAGATCAGCGCTCGTCGGGTGGGATTGGTACCTAACACCTTCCAATCCCATAACGTAATCCCCGGACCCATTTTTTTGTAGATCAGTACCTTTTATGCGTTTAGAGTCATGTTTCGGTTCTCATACCGTAAAACTAGGTGGTGACTCCCAAAATAACAAAAAGTGGATCAAAGGCGCTTTTAGTGGTGATTCCACTAGGGATAATTTGAGGATCAAACTTGAAAAATCTCAAATCTTGGTGCATTGCAAAATTGACCTAATTTTCTTTTTTCTTTTTTCTTTTTTCTTTTTTATTTTATTTATTTATTTATTTATTTTAAATTCTTTTGGCATAGTTGTAAATTGTTTGGTTGTTTTTTTGTAGACATTTTCTTTTTCAGTGATTTTTCTAGGGTCTTAATCAAGGGTAACCTGAGTCACGTATGGTGACCCATAATAATTTTAAAATTTCAAAATAATAATGAATCGAGGATGGAATGATGGGGATTGAGTTGAGGAGCCATGGGATTTTTTTTTTAAATTTTGGTGTGGCAGTAGAATATTTCTTTTTTTTTATTTGGCAATGTTTTTAGGTTTCTTTAAATAATTAGTAGTAGTTTTTAAACAAATATATATATAAATATTTTTTTTTTTAATTTTGATGTGGCAATAAAAATTTTCATTTTTTATTGGGTAGTGTTTTTAGGTTTCTTTAAATATTAGTAGTTTTTAAGCAAAAATATATGTATATATATACAAAAAATACTTTTTTTCTAAATTTTGGTGTGGCAGTAGAAATTTTTATTTTTTTTATTGGGTAGTGTTTTTAAGTTTCTTTAAATAATTAGTAGTTTTTAAACATAGATATATATTATATATATATATATATATATATATATATATATATATATATATATATATATAATATCTATATATATATATATAGGGTAGCGTTCAATGGCCAACAGTTTGGCAAACATTTTGGCAAACACATTTTTCAAAACATGGGTTAGAGGTCTTGGATGGGCTGATTTTTGGTGAGGATGATCTCTATGGTGAGGAGATCATCATCACCAAAAATCAGCCCATTCCAAAACTTCTAACCTCATCAAAAATGGTTTACAAAAATGGACGGTTCACGATTTTTTCACTTGTAAAATGGGGCTAGAAGTTTTGGAATGAGCTGATTTTTGGTGAGGATGATCTCCTCACCGTAGAGATCATCCTCACCAAAAATCAGCCCATTCCAAGACCTCTAACCCATGTTTTGAAAAAGTGTTTGCCAAAATGTTTGCCAAACTGTTGGCCACGGATAGGGACCCATATATTATATATATATATAAGATATATATATATATATATATATATATATATATATATATATATATATATAATTATATTGTTTTTGGTGTGGCAGTAGAATTTTTATTTTATTTTATTGGACAATGTTTTTAGGTTTCTTTAAATAATTAGTAGTTTTTAAATATATTATATATATATTAATATATATATATTGGGTGCGGTTCATGGGACATATGTGAAAACAATGGTTTTTCAAAATATGGGTTAGAGGTTTTGGATTGAGCTGATTTTGCAAGGATGGTCACTATGATGAGAAGATCATCCTTACAAAAAATCAGCTGAATCTGAAACTTCTAAATCCATCAAAGTGGTTTACAAATTATTGGCAAAAAATCAACGATCCACATTCTAAATCACTTTTAATGGGGTTAGAAGTTTCAGATTGGACTGATTTTTTTTTTCAGATGATCTTCCCATCATAGAGATCATCCTCACAAAAAATCAGCTCAATCCAAAACTTCTAACCCATATTTTGAAATTTTATTAATGGTACATTGTTTTTACGTATGTTTTTTCATGTCCCTTGATCCGTTCCCTATATATATATTGGGTCCCTATCCGTGGCCAACAGTTTGGCAAACATTTGGCAAACACTTTTTCAAAACATGGGTTAGAGGTCTTGGAATGGGCTGATTTTTGGTGAGGATGATCTCTACGGTGAGGAGATCATCCTCACCAAAAATCAGCTCAATCCAAAACTTCTAGCCCCATTTTACAAGTTGAAAAAATCGTGAACCGTCCATTTTTTGTAAACCATTTTTGATGAGGTTAGAAGTTTTGAATGGGCTGATTTTTGGTGATGATGATCTCCTCACCATAGAGATCATCCTCACCAAAAATCAGCCCATTCCAAGACCTCTAACCCATGTTTTGAAAAATGTGTTTGCCAAACTGTTGGCCATTGAACGCTACTCATATATATTTGTTTAAAAACTACTACTAATTATTTAAAGAAACCTAAAAACACTGTCCAATAAAAAAAGAAATATTCTACTACCACATCAAAATTAAAAAAAAAAAGAATTTTTTTTATAAAAAAAAAATCCCATGGCTCTTCATCTCAATCCCCATCATTCATCCTTAATTCATTATTATTTTTGAAAATTTTAAATTATTATGGGTCACCAAACGTGACCCTAGAAAAATCACTGAAAAAGAAAATATCTACAAAAAAGCAACCAAACAATTTACAACTATGCCAAAAGAATTTAAAAAAATTAAATAAATAAATTAGGCCAATTTTGCAATGCACAAAGATTTGGGATTTTTCAAGTTTGATCCTCAAACTATCCCCAGTGGAGTCGCCACTGAAAGCACCATCGATCCACGGATGTGGACCTATTTTTTGTTATTTTGAGGAGTTGACACCTAGTTTTACGGTCTAGGAATCGAAACATGACTCTAAACAGATAAAAAATATTGATCTACAAAAAAAATGGGTTTGGGGATCATGTTACCGGATTGGAAGCTGTTAGGCATCAATCACGCCTAGTGAACGCCGATCTCTACTTTTCCTAAAAATTTTACATTGCAATAAAAAATGACCATAAAATTAAAATAAAAAAATTACCTTCTTTACCTGGGTGATTGTAACGGTTGATTCCCTCAAAACTGGTGGAGAGTATTCCTCGTGTAAATCTTCCTATTTTTATCTCCGTTACTAGATTTGCTTCCGAGATGAGGTTTTCTCCTCCTAGATCTGAATATTTTTTGGCTTTTTGAGGTGTTTTGAGAATTTTTGGGTGTTTTGAAGTAAAAAAATAAGGTTTTGGTGTTAGGTATAGACTTAAGACTTCAAATTTAGGAGTTGGAAAAGTTTTTGGCCTCTCTTTCCTAAGGTTTTTCTTGGCCTTCAAATTCAGGTGGTGGAAATTCCTTTTTATAGAGCTTTTGGGAGATTAGGGTTTGATTAGGTCTCTTAAAAATAAGGTTAAGTTGTTTCAATTAGGATACAATTAAGATTTTGAATTTTACGTAGAATGAGAAATTTTTTAGTTTTTAGAGAATCCCCTAATGGAGGGTTCTTTATTAAATTATATTTTTAATTCTTTGGGACCCCCAATGGAGGGTTCTTTATTAAATATCAGGTGTGCTACTACTTAAAATTTGACCTGTGGGTTTAATTAATTAATTTTATTTGTTCAAAAATTGTAATTTAATTTATTAAGATTTCACTTTACGTTAATTATTAGTTTCAGATTTTTTTATTTTTAGGGTTTAAAAATTACCGTTTTGCCTTCAAAGAGAGCTTTTGAGTTGAGAGGTTGATTTTCAACGTTTTGGAATTAGTTTTTCGTAAGGATTTTAATGAGAGTATTGATTTTTGTCACTTATGGGTTTTAAGGGTGAAATGATCGTAGACCCTATGAGAGTGTTTTCATAATTTGTGAAACGATTTATTTGGTCTTAATTTGTTGTTTTATGTGTTTGAAAGAGTTTTCTTAAGTGTAATGTAGGCTCTAGGGATGTTTTGATGTTAGGGGTATTTTGGTAATTTTTAGTGATTTTTCTCATAAAGCTTCTTTTTGTCCCAAGAATGATGTTTTCTATATTTTTTGTCATATTTTCCTAGCATAACGTGGTTTCTAAAGTTTGCTTGTTTGAAATATTTTATCCGAATTTTGGTAACACATCTAATAACAACAAAAAACATTAGAATATTCATCCATCATTGAGAACCGTCACAATCGGGTTGACAAGTTGATTAATCAGGCGAATGTGAAAATGGGGTGTTTACAAGTGGTGACTCCACTAGGGATATTTTGAGGATCAAATTTAAAAGTACCAAATATTACATTGCAAGAGTCATACTGGTTTTGGTTAGGGTTACTAGGTATTTTAGTTTTCTCTTTCCTAGGGTAGGGTAAGATTTTCTCTCTTTATTTTATTTTAGCTTAGTTTCAACTTATTCTCTTTTTGTTAATCTAAAATGTGGTGGTATTGGATCATACTTTTGGGTGCCACATGATGAGCTCAACGACCCTTAGCAAGAACGAAATCCGACTAAGTTAGTAAGGCTTGCCTTACCTTTTTGGGTGCCACACAATAATCAAAGGAGCTTTCTCAATTAACAAATGAAGATGTTTTTTGTTTTGAAAAAAAAAAGAAAAAAGGTTTTTCAAAGTTTGGTTGTGGGGTTGTGCCAAAAAGGAGTTGATTCTTGTTAAAACAAAAGAAGGCAGAAAGAGATAGGCAGCTGCATGTTGTGAGAGGAAAGGAGAAGTGTTGTTGTCCAAGGGCTGCAAAATACGTTTCAGAATGTTTTTTTAAAACAATTCTCATGGAATGCAACAAAAAAAAAAAGTGCGTTAGAGAGATTAGAGAGAAAGTAACCATGAGGGTGATTAAGATGATCTGAAGGGAGAGATTTTTCTATTCAGCAAGGCGGTTGTTGTGTTTAAACAGAAGATGATCAGATAAATATGAGTAGAGAAGGTGAGTGCGACATCTGCTAGAAGTGAAAAGAGAAAAAAAAGGGTTTCAAATAAAATGAGTGAGTATGTGTGTGTTGTAGGTGTTTAAAAAGAAGGGAAAAAAAACAAAAATATGTGTGTGGGAAGAGAGGATAGAGATGTAGGTGTTTTGTGTGTGTTGGCAAGAAAAAAGAAGGGATTTTTGTTCTGTTACAATTGTTTATGAAAATTCATTTACTTTGTCAAGTTTGTTACTTAACAAACCATGTATGGGACCCATTGTTTTGTTAGTTTTAAAGAATGAAACAATTTTCGAAGTTTAACAAATCTTGTGTGGGACCCACTTTTTTTATAAAAAGAATGAACTTTTATCATATTTGTTACTCAACCGGGATCCACATTTCTTTTTAAAGATTCAACCCATGTACCAAGTTCTATATCATTTCCAATTACACTAATAGTCCCAGTCCTTTGTAAATTGAGAAAGCTTCCTGATTATTGTGTGGCACCCAAAAAGGTAAGGCTAGCCTTACTTAGTAAGATTCCGTTCTTGCTAAGGGTTGTTAAGCTCACATGTGGCACTCAAAAGTATGATCCAATGGCACCACATTTTAGATTTTAGATTAAGGAAAAGAGAATAAGTTGAAACTAAACTAAAATAAAGAGAGAAAATCCTACCTTAAGAAAGAGAAAACTAGTACGGATCTTGCAATGTACTGTGGTAGTTTTAAATTTGATCCCCAGTGGAGTTACCACTTAAAGCGCCTCAATCAGAGAGTGCAGATTCACTTTAAGGTTTTAGATGAAAAATCCATTTTTCTGGGTTCGCCATGTAATTTTACAGTCTAGGAATCAAAAATTGACTTTAAATAGATAAAACAAAAATCTACGAATAGACTACTGGTACAGGGATCAAGTTACGGGATTGGAAGATATTAAGCACCAATCCCATCCGATGAAAGCTAGTCTCTACTAATACCTAAATTCTACATTGAAAAAAATCCTAGTCGCTAGTGTTTAAGTGATTATTTTTGCATGTGATTGATTACTAGCGGTGAGCGTACCTTGTGAGAAGAGAATTTTCTCAGTCTATATTCACTTCTAGTCTGCTCCGAATCTCCAAGATGAGAATTCTTGAACGTTTTTCATGCTAAATCTGGGCATTTTTTAGGGCTTATGAGCATTTTTCAGGTTAAAATCAAGGCATGGGGTATGTATATTGAGTTGGGGCTTCAAATTTAAGGTTTTGGAAGAGTTCTGGGAATCTTTTGACCTATTTGCTCTAGGTTTTTTGAAGACATACTAGATTTGATAGTAGAATTGGCTTTTTAATGAAGTTTTGATAATGTTTGAGTTATATTAGGTCTCTTTTAGATGGAGTTCATCTCTAACTTATCTTAATGTGGTTTTAGATAAGATTTCAAGTGATTATTATTTGGTTTACTTGACTTACGTATAATTAAATCTTTTAATTTTTGAAAACCCCCATGGAGGGTTCTTTAATTAAATATTGGGTGGGCCCCACTTGAATAGATGGACAACCACTTGAAATTGGCCCCTGGGCTTCAATTAATTGCATATATTTGGTCAAAAAAATTTAATTTGATTTATTAAGATTCCCCTTTACATTTATTAAAATTATTAATTCTAGATTTTCAAATTTTAGAGTTGGAAAATTACCGGTTTGCTCTTAAAAAGGGGCTTTTGCTTTAGGTTGTCATTTTTCAACGTTTTGGGATGTTTCAGAATCTATTTTTCATGAGGAATTTTGACGGAAATGTCGATTTGTGTCATTTATGACTTTTTGGCGTGAAATAGGTGTAGATCCCATGAGGGGCATTTTGTAAAAATTGGCAAAATAGTTTATTTGGTTCCATGTTATTATATGTGTTCGAAAGGGGTGTCAGGGGTATTTTGGTCAGTTTTTGACAAGTTTTCTCGCAAAGCTTCTTTTAGAATCAAATTTTCCTAGCATAATGTGGTTTCTAAGGTTTGTTTGCGTGGAATATCTCATCTAAGCTTTGAAAGCACATCTAGTGATAGATAAAAACCTTTAGAATATCCGTCAATCATTGGGAACCACCGCAATTGAGTTAATCAATCAGATGAGTACAAAAATGGGGTGACTACACTAGTTCATTCCCTTGAGTCCAGGTTTGAAAAGTCAAACCTGGTATGTACCTTGGTAGACCCTTTCACCATATTGATGAGAATGACAAGTGTAGAATCTATCAAGTATTCAATTTATGATGTAGTATGATAAGGTGTGTTGTGATACACCAAATCATTATCAGATTAGGATTAGGTTAAATAGTTATGATAATTATGAAACTATCTACACTTGTCCATGTTTCTTTATTTAATGTGATTTACAAAGATTCCAAAACTCGCTCATTATTCAGTTTGATTTGAGCTCTATCATGGTATCAAGGCCATGGCTGCTTCCAATTCTATGATTAGACTCATGGTTCTTATTCCAACTGACTTTCCATTTGCCTTTCCTCATTCATAATATCCACTAAGAGATAATCAAGCCATAGGAGACAGTGTGAGAGGTTGGGTTTATTTTGATTTTTATTTCCAAAAAGTGAGAAGTAACTTTTTCGTTTTAATTGCGAAGTTCATGATTAAAACGAAAAGTCACAACTTATATAGAAGTCATGATTACCTTGTGATTAAATTGAAGGAAGAGAGTCATCATATAATCGTGGTTTTTTCCAATAAATCGTTGAATTTGGTGATTGTGCCAACAGTTTCGAGATGAGCATCGCGATGGTGATGGGCTTCGTAGAGAGGTGTTGACCATCAAAATCAGAAAAGACATTTTCTAGCACATCAATCATTCAATCAATATAATCAAGGGTGGACATTTATTGTAACCACCTATACATTCCTTATTCAAAGAAACATG
The DNA here is from genome assembly GCF_017979445.1 of Akebia trifoliata. NCBI lineage: Eukaryota > Viridiplantae > Streptophyta > Magnoliopsida > Ranunculales > Lardizabalaceae > Akebia > Akebia trifoliata. Next base: position 14,108,074 of record NC_141388.1, on the reverse strand, counting down.
TGATTGTGAGAGGGTATCTTTGTTAGATTATTTAGTATAACAAGATTTATTGTGATACTCCAAATGATATCAAACATCAAGTCGTGCTCTCTTATTCCTCTACAATTTGACACCATCCATAGGATATCAAACATCAAGTCGTGCTTGTTTGATGATCTCACTCAAGAATGGGAGCTATCCAAGTTGGATATTTCTGATTTTCGCAGAACTCTACGATTTTTCGATATTTTGAGAACATGTGGCTTTTATTTTTATGAGCTGCAAAGTCTTGAGTCTTAGTACTAGAATCGACATTTTGATTGTATACCTCATTTTGAAGGTATTTTGGAGTTGGAGCGGGAAACTACTCCTTCCTCTCCATTTGGGAGAGGTTTAATAGTTAGGAGCCGTAGAAATATAGAAAACGATGATCAACTGTGCTGGTGGAGGTTCATCATTCACATCTCGGCTTTGATTCAACTGAGTCAAATTAGGAAAGATCGAACTTAAGAAATGTGTAGACTATTTCTCTTCATGGATTAGTTGCAAAATTGTTTGTGCTCCCCACGTTATATAGCATCCGAACAAGCTATAACTAAAATTGGAGCATCTGATTCGGAAGTTGTTTAAATCCAAGTTGGGGAGTGTGTGAAAATGGTGAAGGGGAGTGAACAAATCTGTTCTGTAGTGGAAGTGAAGAGGTTCTTGGTGCAGAAATAATGGCAAAAAAATAAATTAGTGGTAATGGTGGGAAAAATTAATAGAAGAGGATCTTTTTATTTGGATTTCACTCGTAAAGAAGTGAAATGGATTCAGGGTTTCCTGATTGAAGCTTTGAAGATCCATCGTGAGATATTGATGTGGAGAAAATCGTGCTGGGAATTGGATATCAGAATTGTAGAAAAAGGTTCGAATAGGAATGGAAGCTTTAAATGAATTTTCAATGTGAGAAATGGGAGGGGTTCACCAGCTTTATTTATTCCATAAGAGGGACTTTTGGTGGAGAAGATTGGCTGAGGTTTTATCGGAAGTGGAGAAAGTGGAAAGGATAGTTGATGCAGGACGGTGAGGGGAGATAAGAAAATATAGGGGGTTTAGGGAATCTGGTTTAAGATTTGGGTTAAGGATTAAGGATTTGAAACTGGGTTTACGATTTGGGTTAGGATTGGTAATTGGCTCCGAACAATGGGCATTTGTAAAGGGGAGGTAGATCCTGGATGGTGTGCTCATTACATATGAATGCATAGACTCAAAAATAAAGGAAGGAAACTAGGCTTAGTGTACAAGCTTTGTCGGGGACAACAAAGCTTGAAAAATAGATTTAATTTCTATTTAATTTTCTATTTTAGGACTTTATTTTTATGTTTTTTGGGCTTATTTTCATGTTTTATTGGCTTATGATCTTAGTATAATATTTAAGGGCAGTTTAATAACTATGGTTTATCTTTTATTTAAGTTTATTAGAATTGAAAAATTAGGTTATTTTATTTGGTATTTTAGTTTTATTAGAACTTTTGGTTGATTTTCTTTATTTATAGATTGTATTAGGATTACTTACGGAAAGAATGAATGGAATAAACAAAATTACAGAAATCTCTGTTTTCTTTTGAATGTTGGTGCATTCAATGTGGTTGATGCCATGGAAATCATTGAGGTGATTCCAAGGTAAATAACATTTTATTTCTTTCTTTAATCTTCTTCTTATCTTCTACTTTCTTCTCCAATCCATCTTTTCTACTTTTTTTATGTTTATTTTTTGAGAGATCAAGAAACCATAAATAACCCTCTAATTTTTTTAAGAAACCACCCATAAAATCTGTTTTTTTTATTTTTTATTTTTTATTTCTTGAAACCTATTGTATTTTACACTTAATCCTACCCCATTTTCTTTAACCCTTATTTTATTAATCTTTTTTTTTTTTCCAAATCTACCATATATCCTATCATTTAGAATCAAGAATCAATTACGATAATATAGGGTAGATTTGGAAAAGAGATTAATGAAATGAGGGTTAAAAGAAAATGGGGTAGGATTAAAGGTAAAATGAAATGTGTTTCAAGATTGCAAGATTTCAAGAAAACAAATTTTATATGTGGTTCTTTGAAAGGATTAAAGGTTTTTTAATGGTTTCTTGATCTCTCAAAAAATGTAGAAAAGATGGATTGAAGAAGAATGTGACTAGACAATGCCCCCTTTCTTTTAGCATTGGACATAATAAAGATGAGGTTATTTGTGACATCGTCCCAATAAAAGCGTGTCACATCCTCTTGGGAAGGCTTTGGCTTCATGATAATGATGTCACCTACCTAGAAAAAGTCAACACCTATTCTTTCATGCATAACGGTGTCAAAGTGATCCTACATCTTTCCTATGCCAAGCCTAAAGCTTCCCAGCTAGTCAAAGAGAAAAGAACATGTTTTCTTTCTACCCAAATCAATGAGGACTTAAAGGAAACAAGTCAAGTGTTCGCAGTAGTAGTGTAACCTTTTACTCAGGACCTTCCTCCTCAAGTGCAACCCCTCTTTAAAGAATTTTCTTGTATTCTTCTTTTGGACTTGCCTGATTCATTGCCTCCCATGAGAAATATACAACACCACATCGATTTGATGCCGGTGCAAGTCTTCAAAATATGCCCCATTATAGGATGAGTCCAAAATAGCATGACATTGACGGAACAAGTAGAAGACTTACTTTGTAAGGGTCTCTCATTCAACCAAGTCTTAGTCCATGCGCGGTTCTAGCCTTGTTGGTACCTAAGAAGGATGGTACATGGAGAATGTGTAATTATAGTCGTGCACTGAACAAAATTACTATAAGGTAATGCTTTCCAATTTCAAGGTTTCATGACATGTTCGACATGCTAACGAGTTCAACCATCTTCTCTAAATTCTACTTGAAAAGTGTCTACCATTAAATATGGATCCAACCTGAAGATGAATGGAAAATGGCCTTCAAGACCAAGGACGGCTTGTAAGAGTGGCTAGTTATGTCGTTTGGTTTATTAAATGCACCTAGCACTTATACGCCTCATGAACCAAGTATTACAACCCTTTATTGGTAAACTCGTTGTGGTCTATTTTGATGATATCTTAATCTATTTCAAATCTAATTTGGAGCATCTTCTGCATCTATGGACTGTTTTTGAGGCTTTCAAAGTCAACTATCTTTACAACAACTTGAAGAAATGTACATCTTTGGTACTTTTCTTAAGTTACATAGTCTCATAACAAGGCATGCACGCGGATGAAACTAAAATTACAGCCATAAGAGATTGGTCTTCTCCAAAGTCAGCCTCCGAAGCTCGAAGTTTTCATGAGATAGCATCCTTCTATCGGTGTTTCATCAATGACTTTAACTCCATCACAGCACTTTTAACCGATGTATGGAAGAACAAAAAATTTACTTGAACCAATGATGTTGAAGCTAGCTTTCATACCTTAAAAGGTAAACTTACTTCCACCCCTCTTTTGGCACTTCGTTGCTTTGACAAATTATTTGAAGTCCATTGTGATGCTTCCATACATGGAGTAAGAGCTATTTTATTTCAAGAAGGAAAGCCTATTGAATTCCTTAGCGAGAAGCCAATGAAGGCAAGGCAAAACTGGAGTTCATATGAACTTGAATTCTATGTCGTTGTTCACTCATAGAAAGTGGAGGCATTACTTGATCCAAAATGAATTTGTGCTCTATTCAAACCACCAGGCCTCGAAATTCATCCAAAATCAAAGTTCGATCAGCCACATGCATTCTTTATGGATCACCTTACTTCAGGAGTTCAACTTTACTATTCAACACAAATCTGACCTCAACAATAAAGTTGCTGACACAGTAAATTGTAGTCCTTCTCACGCCTCGCAAAATAGAGATTCTTTGCACATTACTATAAGGAGCAATGTGATAGGCTCTGACTTCCTCAAAGAACTCTACATTGACGACCCAGAATTCCAAGTTATGTGGGAAAATTGCAACTTGGAACAGCAAGGTACTTCAGACTTTGTGGTTCAAGATGGGTTCCTTTTCTAAAGAATAAAGTTATGCATTCCCAATGGTTCCATTCGTGAGCATCTTATCAAAGAGTTACGTGGTGGCGGACTCTCGGGACACTTTGGACGAGACAAGACCATTGCACTTGTGGAAGAACGATACTTTTGGAAGTCTCTCAAGAAAGATGTTGAAGATTAAATCCATCGATGCCTCATATGCCAAAAAAGGAAAGGACAAGCACAAAACACTTGTTTGTACACACCTTTACCGTCCCTAATGGCCCTTTGGGAAGATCTTTCAATGGATTTTGTGCTTGGACTACCTCAACTACAACGAGGCAACGACTCCACCTTCGTTGTTGATCGTTTTTCTAAGATGGCGCACTTTATCATTTACCACAAGACTCACGATGCAATAAATATAGCCAACCTCTTCTTTCAGGGAAATCGTACGTCTACATGTCATCCCCAAGACTATCACTTCAGATCGTTATTCTTTAAGTTCTTGAGTTGGTTTTCGGATCGTACTCTTGGCAACTTGATTTGGTGCTTTTTCCAGTGACAAACCGAGACAATGGGACTTGGCACTTGCACAAGTTGAATTCGCTTATAATTCAGTCCCTAATCGCTCTACGGGCTACGCACCATTCCATATAATCTATTCCAAATCGCCTAGTCATACTTTGGATTTGGTGCAAATTCCTTCTCGTCTTAACTCCAATGTGTCAACAATGATATGATTGAGAACCTTCACAAGTTCCACGAACAAGTGAAGAAGAATCTTGAAGCTTCTAATGAAAAGTACAAAGAAAATGCCGATAAGCATAAATGATTCAAGAGCTATGAAGGAGTCTTTGTCATGATTTATCTTAGTAAAGATTTCTTCCCTGCTGGAACTTACAACAAGACCAAGCTTAAAAAAATTGGGCCTTTTCGTATCTTGAAAAAATAAACGATAATGCTTATATGGTGGATTTGCCTGATGATATGCACATATCCCCGACATTCAACGTAAAGGACATCTATCCTTACTTTCTGGAGGATGGTCTTTTTGCTCCTACACCAAACTCGAGGACGAGTTTTCTCAAAGAAAAGGGGCTTGATGTAGAACATCTACAATCCTAGTTAGAATTCTATTAGGATTTCTATTTCTAGTTCTAATAGGATTTCTATTTCATAATTATGTTAGGAGTATAATTCCTTGTTAGTTTCTAATTGTTTTAAATTCGTTTTTATTATTTAAACCATAATTAGAAGTGTCTAGAAGTCTCAAATTTGAATTTTAATAGGATTAGAAAGTTAGTATTATGTTATAGATAGATTAAGAATGTTAATTTTTAGTATTTTAGTAGGATTATAAGTTATTATGGAGTTATCTATATACGGAGCTCCAAATCTGAAAATTAGCAATCAATCAATAATCAATTCAACTATCTTTTCTCTTTTAATTACTTTTTAGCTTTATGCTTTATTTTTTTTTTAACTATTGCTTGTTTATCAATTGGATCTATTGATTCAAATTGATTTTAAGTGTTCAATTGAACACGACCTATCGAATCTATTGATTCACATGCTTTCGCTACGTCACTATACCCTATCAATTAATCCCAATCATCAAAATATCGTAATTATAAAATTTTGCATTTTTTTAGATTGTGGTTATAATTGCAAAATGCCAAAATTAAACCCTACGACCCAAGTCTCTTTGGATTTACCATATTCTAACCAAATCCTTAACCCAATCAACCAAATTCCCCAACCTCCATTATTTTTCTCTTCCCTCGCTGTCTTGTGTCAAGCTTGATCTTCAAAAAGCATTTGATCACGTCAATTGGGATTTTTTAAGGTATGTTTTGGGTCGGATGGGTTTTTGGGATAAATGGATAGAGTGGAGAATGTTATGTGTGTCATCCCCTTCTTTTTTGATTCTTATCAATGAAAGCCTAGTGAGTCATTTTAAAAGTTCAAGGGGTTGAGGCAAGGGGATCCATTGTCACCTTTTTTATATGTGATGGTGGCGAAAGCTCTGGGAGATTGGTTAGGAGAGTCAAATGTATTGGTAAGGTGTCGTTCAAGGAGTATCTTCCATGATGGATGGAAAACAAATCTAACTTGTCTTGGACTTGGACTCAATGGGTTGGATGACATTCAGGGATTTGTCCATAATGGAAGAATAAATCCAACTCAACTAGGAGTGAAGTCAGTTTGTCTTTGGGAAAATTATCAGAAGTTGCAAGATTTAATATTCTTGAAGGTTTGAATCAATTCAAGCAAGATTTAATATTCTTGAAGGTTTGAATCAATTAAATCAATCTCCACCTCTGGGAGGAGGTTATGTTGATCTCCCAAAATTCTTCAGTAACCAAAACATAAATTACGCGAAGAGAAATAACACAATATTTGTTTACGAGGTTCGTTGTGGATCCATCGACTATGTCCCTGGACTCCAAAAAGTCGTTCCATTAATTTTCATATTAAATCTTGTTATATGCATTTTCTTTTATTACATGGGTAGCCCCTCATTTAATAGATAAAAAAGGTGACTGAAAAAGAATCCTAATCAATTAGGAATTCTAATTGCCCAGTCGGGATCCTTTTCTAAATCAGATAAGATCATAACACGTTAGATGGGTGAACTTCAAGATCTGCATTGAATTAGTCATACATTGAGCTTCGCACTTTTGGTGCCACATGTCTGGCCAGATGGAGTGTTATTTTATCCCACCACAAGCTATAGTGTTTCATAAAATTTATTTTTATGTAATAGCTGCTACTTAAAAAATTACGAGCGAAATGAGTTACATTTTGAAAAATAAACTCTTTTTGGCTAAAAGGAAGTTATGTTCTCCTGCAAAAATAGCAATCTTTACGAGCCTGAATCTATATTTTTTTGTTACCCAATCGAATCTATTTACGAGTAGTAGAATTTTGTTTATAGGAATGTTTATCAATTCATTTCCATTTGTGTCTGTTGCAAATTTGAATTTAAGTAGAAAATTCTAGCACAAAATATTTATTCGTTGTTTGATTTTCAAATTCTGTTCTTTCTGGAATCTTTGTATCTTTAGGTTTCTTTTCCTTACCTGTTTAAAAATGCTATCTTGATTTTTTCTCTTCATCTCATCTTTGGAGTGTTATCTTGGTTTTGCTTCAACAAAAGATCTTAAATTTTAAAATATTCCTTTTCAGAAGTATATTACTTTCTTTACTAAATGGATTTTGGAGAATTGTAATCAATCTGATCTGAACCTATAATGCTTGTTTCTTGTGAAAGGGTGCACTGAAGAGTATGGGGATTTTTATATGGGACCAGTTCATGTTAAAGATGTCGCCCTATCTCATATTCTATTATATGAGAATACATCAGCATCAGGAAGGCACTTGTGTGTTGAAGCTATTCGTCATTATAGTGACTTCGCCAATAAAGTTGCAGAACTTTACCCTGAATACAAGTTGCCCAGGTAATGAACTTGACTCAATTATCTGTTATACGTTTTATTTTGCTATATATGAAGCGTGGTTTGTAATACATTTGTGAATATTAAATTATTTTCCTTATAACTATGCTATGACAAGGGTACGTTGATCTTTATGCAATGGCATTGTTGTAAATATAAAAAATCCAAAATTGTTAAATTGTTAAATCTTAATTCTCCTCACTCAAACATCTGAGATCAAAATGGAAAAAAAGGAAACTGTAACTCAAATAAATATTTTCTTAGATCCATCCCTAAACCCCTAAAGAAATCTTCTAGACCCATTGTTTGCATGTGTACTATATTTGCTATTATGGCGTTGAGTAATTGTGAGATTTAATCAGTATTGAAAGTAGAATTAATTTATATTTGTGATTTATTTAGGTTCCCAAAGGATACCCAACCTGGGTTATTGAGGACCAAGGATGGTTCAAAAAAGCTGATGGACTTGGGTCTCCAGTTCATCCCTATGGAGCAAATCATCAAGGACTCTGTGGAGAGTTTAAAGAGCAAAGGTTTTATTTCTTGAAAGCCTGCAGTTGCAAATCTCAAGTATATATATATCAAGGTTTTTTGAGTGGAAGGGACGTAAGTTAAAGTTTATAATTTTAGATTATATTATGGTTTGAACATCCTACTATTCTATTCTATGTAAAAATAATGACTTATATTAGTGTGATTATCGTTTTCTTTTGCCCAAGCGTCTATTGTGCTTTATTTTGCGAGCAAGATATGAATGAGTGGTGCATTTTGATCTCTTTATTTTTAATAAGACTAAATTACCTCATAGTTTACTGAATCTTGTTAAGTCATCTTGTCTCAAATGAGTGAAACCCATCAAATCGGTTTAATTTTTTTATATTTAAAAAATTATTGTTTTTCTATTAAAAGGTGGATTAGTAGGCATGGTTTCAAAACTCGGTTTGACGTCTCATCTCGTTTGTCAAGTTGTCTCGAACAAGTCAACTTGGTTTACAATGGTTGATTTACATATATTTAAATTAAAATAATTATGATTTTTTTAATAAAATAAGGTAGATTAGAAGATGTTGGTGATAAAATCACGTTTTATTTATATAGTAAGTACTTAGATTTAAAAATATATTTATTTATTTTAATCGAAATCTATAAAATCCTGGTTGACTCGGTTGAGATTTTCAAAATATCGTTCAAAATGATCTAACGAGATGATGTGATTGTTGAGACATTATTGCTAAAGGAGACCGAGATGACTCAACTTGGGTAAGTCATCTGAGTCTCATGCGATACTTAAAATCATGTTAGTAGGTGTTTAAATCACAAAATCTTGTATTTTATATCCAGAAAAACTCATAATCGAGTCCTTGTTAGTAGGTGTTTAAATCACAAAATCTTGTATTTCATATCCAGAAAAACTCATAATCCAGTCCTCTAAAACGATGAGTAAATCTAGCTTTACTAATTTAAGTCTTACTAAGGACACATTGTGGCATCCAAAAACATGATGATGCCACAAAGATGTACAGGAAAAATTCTATGTAAATAAGAAAAAATAATTAGTTTGAACCATTAACTTTTAATTTCAAATTTTAGAGTTGGGTGGAAGTTCAATAGCCATCCATTTTGAGAACCTTGATTTAATTACAAAATTACCTTTAGATTTCATGATAAAACTCAGATTTAAAATACAAAATTATATTTAGTTAATATTTTAAATTACAAAAACACCATAATCAGATATTAAATGATAAAATATGATATAAATTAGATTATTTATTTAAAATTTTAAAATATCTATAAGAAAATTATTATGTTATATGCAAATTACTTTAGTTAATATTTTATATTATAAAAAATCCTTAGAAGATATTAAAAGTTATAATATGGTATATATATATATATAGGGAAATGTTCAGCAACAAACATTTTTCAAAACATGGGTTAGAGGTTTTGGAATGGGCTGATTTTTGGTGATGATGATCTCTACGGTGAGGAGATCATCATTACCAAAAATCAGTCCATTCTAAAACTTCTAACCCCATTAAAAATGGTTCACAAAAAATGGACGGTCCACGATTTTTCAACTTGTAAACTAGGGCCGTAGAGATCATCCTCACCAAAAATCAGCCCATTCCAAAACTTCTAACCCCATCAAAAATGATTTACAAAAAATGGACGGTCCACGATTTTTCAACTTGTAAACTGGGGCTAGAAGTTTTGGAATTGGCTGATTTTTGATGAGGATGATCTCCTCGGTGTAGAGATCATCCTCACCAAAAATCAGCCCATTCCAAAACCTCTAACCCATGTTTTGCAAAATGTTTTGCAAAATGTTTTGCCAAAATGTTTGTCAAAATGTTTGTTGCTGAACATTTCCCTATATATATATATATACATCATGCATAAATCCTAATTTTTTTTAATGTATGTGCTATTGTACCTAAAATACCCCCAAGCACATATCCTTTTCAAGTAGGATTTGAACATGAAGTTAGTGTCTTATTGCAGTGTGCTTCCGACTCATTTATAGTAGTGAGTTAACTAATAACACCTTAAATTAAAATCAATAAAGCTTAATTAATTTCTTAATTATAACAATTAAACTTAATCACAGGCTCATGCCTTGCACGTGCCACCTAAACTAGTCAAGAAACGACTCATAAAAGTATTTTTTTTCTTCTTTTTAATATTTTTTACTTAATCCTCTCAAAAAATCAGTCAATTTCAAAACTTATAACCTATATAAGACAAATTTTGGCTCACTCTTGAGGTTGGGAATGAAGGAGTTGAAGCCATTTTCTTCAAAGGATTAAAGTGAGGTTGAAAGCAATGCATTGAAGATGAAATTTAATAGATTAAAATCATTTATTAGAGATCAAAAGAACTTGAAAATGACTGATTTTAGTGAATAATTGAGATACCCCTCTTTTATAAATTGATGACATGCCACTTGACCTGAGTCTTTTCAAATAGACTAACAAGAAAAGAACTAGATGCCCTCTCATCTTCAGTAAATAAATAAAAGTGTTGCCTTTAGAGAGAGATGCATGGTCCTTTAATAAAATGGAGGGCAGTTTTGTAAATTTCAGTGTCGTGTGGCAAGGGATCAAGGGTTCAAGCCCTATGGTGGATCCAAAAAAATCCTTCAAGAGATCATGGAACATAACCAGCTTTTGACAATTCATAAAACTCAGATCAGTGTAATAAAATGACAAGAGTCATCCAATCCACAAGGTTTTGCTTTTATAGACAGTTCTTTATGTCTATTAGTTCATATTTATTTTTTGCTTTTAAAGGCAAACATCACAAAATATGGTCTAAAACATCACAGCTTCATAAATTATCATAATATCTGTGAGAATATGAATACTGAAAACATAGCTCTAGATATGTTATGTATTGCTATGGGAAACAGAGAAAAAAATTCCCCTTCATAGATCTATCATTTTCCAAAGCTTGTTGCATATCTCCGAGGGGGATCCATTCACTGTCTCAAATTCAAACTTCTCAACCATCTTTTTATCTCTTTCAACGATATCTGTAACCGGATCAAGGAGAACCCAATTGCCACAAAATGAAATTTAAAAAAAAAAAAAATTACTTATCTGAATTTCAAGAATTTCTTGATGCATACTGTAAGGATACGACCAGAAATTTCATTTTGATCACCCAAATTTGGGATGATATTTGTGACTGAAGCATACATTGAAAGCATACTCCTGCATTATAAAACAAAGTTACGTATATTTTCAACCTCAAAAACTAACTTTCACAATAAAAAGGCAACAGAACAGTTTGAGAATGCTGGAAGAGAGATTCGATATCGGTTTCAAGTTATTCATCATAATCATTTGCAATGCTTGATCCCCAACTATCTGAGCTGCCAACATGAATCCTATTTTGCCATTCAACATGAATCCTATTTCAAGTTATTCTTTCAGGAGTTATGTCTTCAAATCTCTTACACAAGTCCATTTCATTTCCAACCTTCATCTTGCCCCTTTTAAAGCCTTAAACCCAGACCAGAGCACTCCTTTTCATTGGTACCACTATCAATCTTCATTTTATTGTACATGCCCAGACCATTTCAATCAATTTTATTTATGGGAGTTACTCCTAGATTCCCTTAAATGTGCTCATAGCTGTTTTTTTTTTCTCTTGCTAGTCATTCATCTCTGTTATACTCATATGATATGAACATACTCATCTCAACCACCAACTCTATGGCAAAATCCTCTTTATTTATCATAATTGAATGTGGATAATGAATATCATAATTTAATGTAGATAATGAAAAGAGGTACTAGTCTAGGAGAAACATAGTTTCTCGGGTAATAAGTTCAAAGAAATAATACTCAAGTTAATTTAAATTTGAGAGCTGCTATTGGCACCCCAACTTTTACTTATTACACCCTAATTTCTTAAATTATTTATCACCCTAACTAAAGAATAAAATGCACATTTCGAACATTATAAAAGTTCGGTTCAAGTTATTATCTCAACATTACAAAGCATTATAACACATTCAAACAATTTCAGCAGTTGTTTACAATTAGGATTAGGCTTGTATAAAATCCTAAATCTAGCAAATAGAAATCTCAACAAAAAAAAAAAAAGAGAGAATTTTATTGGCACCCCAACTTTTAATTATTCTCAATCATTGATTTATTTATTTTTATTTTAATTGGGTGTAACAAGTAAAGTGGGGGTACCAATAGCAGCTCTCTTTAACTATCTTTCCCAAGTCCCTCCACTGAAATCTGAATGCCCTCGGAACTAAGAAATACAAAAGCCGCATCTAATCAACCTCAGCCTACAAAAAATGAAGAGGGTGGTATGGAGGTGGTGGTGATGGCTACGGTGGCAATTGTGTGATGGCAACGATGAATATGGTGGCTGTAAAATCTCGAGGAAAAATAAATAGTGTAAACTTGAGAAAAATCCTAAAAGTGGGACTTAGAGATAAAATTTTAGGATGTTTCTGATCATTTTTAATAGAATCTGACCTCGTCATTGGATTCAAAATGATTGAAAAACATACTTTAACCTATAAGCACGCTTAAATGCGAGTCCGAACAGAAAAGTTGTAAAATTCTCGATTACCGAATCGGACCAAACTAAAATAATGACTTTTTGCTAGAGGAAGAATTTTTAAAATTCGATCATACCATTGGGTTTGTAACGAAAAATTATTGAACATGGACTACTTACTTATCATTTTTTGAGACCAGAAAGTCGAATTATCGTCAAAAACGAAAACGACATCAATTTTAGGGTCACATTGGGCCAAAAATGCAAATTTTTGTTCGAGACAGAATTTGTAGAAATTGACCACACCATTAGATCCCGAATGAAAAATTAGACGAAATAGAGTATTCATTCATCACTTTTAGAATCCGGATGGTCAAGTTATCGTCGATCGAAACAATAAGCGAAATATCGATTTCGTCCCAATACTTTATATAACTAAAATTTTTAATTTTTTTTCACTATTCATCTTCCAAAGTCGTCCAAAAATCAGCCACGAATTTAAAAAGAAATAATTGATTTTTCTCCCGAAGTTCAACCTCAGATTCGTCGTAAACGGTCTGTCTTCGACCTTCAACGCATAAGAGAAAATTGTCTGCAACTTTGTTCTCTACAAAATCCACCCAAGTTCCTTCCGTTTTCTCGCCTTTTTCACCCCATATTGTCAAAAATCAATCGTATTTATATACGGGGGTTTCGAAACTTCGACCTCAGATTTCATCCGTTTCGGGATCAAACCGTCCTCCACCGCAGAAGGGAGAAAAGACTACGACATCGAGATCTTCGAAACCATCTAGTTAGATTCGAAAATCAGCTGTCCCGAAGTTTGAATCGTCTCGATTTCCGAACCGATCGCCTCGATTTCCGCGCACGTGTTTCAATTCCATCGCCTAGAAATTGTAAGAAACTCTCAATTTTTATTAGTAATCGTAGATTATGAAAATTGTATTTAAGATTTTATCGGAAATTTGTTATAGATTTCAAAAAATATAGAATTTTGTTTGTTTATTTCAAATTCACGCCAGAACTTGCATATTTAATATGTTTAATTGTATTTTATAACAAATTATACGTGGGTATGATATTTCACCGGGTTATTTTCGCCAATTGGGTCTTTTGCACTGCTTGGACCCTATTTTGATATAAATTTTGTAAATTTTCAGTTTAAATGATAAAAATAAATTTCATAATTGAAAAGAAAAAAGATTTAATATTCAATGAACTCATATTGAGTTGATGAATATCAGAAAGTGGATATTTTGTTTAAGAGATTGAAAATTGTAAAAATCAAAAAGGGAAAAGGGTATGAAACAGTAAAATGTCAATCACACCCGAGGGGTGATGTCTACATTTTACATTGTTGTGTTGTATGTAGGTTGGTGAACGGATATCCAAGGATAATGTTACTGGTTGCATGTTTATTTACTTTCTGTTAGCACAAGGCGCTGTTTACTTTTCCGTTCTGTTATTTATTTTAGGTCGGGTGGCCATAATTGCATGGTAGGAAACTGGATATCTATTCTCAATCTTGTATTGTTAATTTTTAAATTGTTTTCAAATGAAAATAATATATATATAACTATTTTGTGAGTTGTTAAAGAGTCTGTGAATGCCTGAAGGGATAGTGCGTCATATCATCCGGAGTGGTGTACTATCCTGGGATGTACGGTAGGGACCACCAAGCTCATACGTGGTATGGGACGCGTATAAGAGTGGAGTCACAACTGAAATCCGGGTTATTCCTCTATATTTTTACCAGTGAACTTGTAATGTAAAGGTGGGTCGTATACGAATGGTTTATATATTTGGGAATCACATGCATGCCTGATAGGCATAGACGAAGATGATTAGTTAGTGATCACTAACAATCTATAGTAGTCCAACGTTTTGACACATCGAAAAGAGACCCATTGCTTACGGTCACGTCAAACGACCAGCCTGAGCCGAATAAATGGTCCCGCAAGTGTGGTAAACAACGACCAGCCACAAAATCAAGAACTAATACTTTATTATGAAACACCATGTCCCGACTGGGAGCAATCCAATCGTGAATCCCAACTCTCTAATTCCACTACTCCACCATTGTGTATTATGTATCCGTTACCTTATTTTAATATATAAAATGAAATACACGTTTAATATTTCCACTTGATCAATTAGTCTTGTATAAAAAGAAAATGTTATAGTGAGTACTGTTGATCGATGTAATGTGAGCTTTAAAACATTTTGTTGCTCATCCCCGGCTATATGTACCAGTTAATTGTAGTTTCTTCTGTAAAACTTTGCTTATTTTAAAATGATTCAGTATGTTTATTCGTTCATGTAAGGAGAGGTTATTGGCATAAATTATTTTCTTCCTTACTGGGTAACCATTGTTACTCATTCTTTCGTTCTCTATTTTTAGTTTCAGATCCGAAGCTTGGCAAGACAAGTGTAAAAAAAAAAACGAGTGAGAATTATCTAGTGGGTCAAATAGACAACCAGAGTTCGTCACTTGGTGAGTATTGGGGCTATACCCCTAATGGTGAAAGATTCGTCTAGGAGTATTATGGATTTTTTTATCGAGCGTTAGGACTTTTGTTAGAATGAGGAAATAGTTGTATAATTCTATATTTTGTTATCCTTCCGCACTCTGATTTATCGTACGTTATTAGATGTATATAAGATTCCGCTAGTATTATATTTTTGTATGTGTATTTGCAGGATTGTATGTCATTTATTAGGTGCACGTTGAACGCCTTGGAATACTAACATAAACAGAGGAGACCATGCCAAAATTTCGAGGTGCCACCTTATACCTTAAGATTTGACAGAGTTTGGCGGGCCGTCACAGTGGTGACAAGTTGGCTGAGGTGATTGATGAGGGTTTGGGATGGAGGGAGGACAAAGGAAATGGAGAATGAAAGGAGGTGAAGATGGTGTAACAATATTCATGGAAAATCAACATATAATCTAAAAATGTATGTTGTTTTACAGCTTTTAGGGTCTTTGACAGATGAATTTTCCGAGAATTTAGTGTTACCTCAATGAATCAACAGAATAAAATGATGGAACAAATAAATTTAGCAGTCCAAAAAAGAAATGCATATATTTATAACGAAGAAATTAAAAAATAAAATAAATGTTATGCTTCTAAAAAAATACCTCCAAATTATTATGTCCATATTGTCTAATGTTTTCCAACCAAACATCTAGTATGTACATGAGTACCCTTTACCCTAAAGCTAAATAACTAAGAGGGCAAGGAAATGTTGAATCAGTAGCCATCAGATAATGGCATACCTATATGTATGAAACATAATACATAATAAAACTGAAACAATAAAGCCTTGGATGGCGGCAGTGATGAGCTACGGTATCTATCATCTCTCAAACCAATTGAGAAAGCAATAACTTAAACAGAGAACTATCAAAACCATTCTATCAAGTCATGTCATCAGGTACTTACTGTGTTCTTAATTCATCTTTTTTGGATTTATTTACGCTTTTCTTCCTTTCTTCAATAGAAACCCTCTGATGTTCTAGGCCATTAATCTCGTTACTGATGATTGTGTCGATGTAAAATTGACAAATATTTCAGTAATCAATGTGATTAATATTTCTAAATATTATTAATTAATAGTAGAAAATGAAATCAAGTAAATACTTATCTGAGCTCCTCCTTAAGTAAATGTTCTCTTTGAAGTTCCTCTTCCAACTCATTTTCAAGAGATTCTATATCTGTATCAACAACAGATCCACTTTTTGCCTCATTTATCTTTTGTTTGCATGCATTTATCTTCTTTTGATACTCTGCAGCAACAATAATTATCCTCATGAGAGGGCCACATCAATTAAGACTACTGTAATCCTTGACAAATTGACTCTCGACCTCTATCATGAAAAATCTAGTATATAAGTTAAAAATCAAAAGGCCAATTTGTTGTTGTAAGTTGTAAGCAGCTATCATGGTCCTGCAACACTTTCCCTTTTACACACTCAAGCAAATAATAAAATAAACTCATAAAAAGCCATGGTTTAAGTGGAAAATATATATAAATTCAAAAAAAAAAAAAAAAAACCACCTAAATGAGACCCCACACATGAATGAAAGCAATAAACAAAGGAAAAAAAAAATAACAAACCTTCTAATGAGTTCTGAACCTCTGACAAGTCTGTCTCACAAGATGATTGAAGCATATTAGCCCCTTCAAGAGATTGCCTCAAGTTGCTAATGTCCTTTTTGTTCTTGAGGACTTCAACAATAACATCACCATATGAAATGCACTTCCCAATATCAATTTTCATAGCAAGATTGTCCATTTGAAAAGCAACAGAATTCGCTTCTTTCTCTCTTAAATTGAACTGACAAACCCAAATGGTTCCCAATCCAATATTAAAGCAAAGGAGGATGAGATTCGAATGCATGAACTGGATATTTTCTTCAGTCTCCAGATTTAGTGAATATCTCTGAAACTCTGAAATTTGTGAACACTTGATTATGCATCATCCTTGAAAAAACTGTTTGTCCAATCTTCTCTTGAAGAATAAGAATAATAAGGCCTGTATAATTAAAATTTAAATCAATGAACATCTGAGAAGTCAAACAAGAAATTCATGAACCAAAATTCATGGTGCCTCATCCCAATTATTTGTGGCTAAAAACATGATTCAGTTCTTATGTTTAGAGCTGTACATTCTGTTAAAAAATCGATGCACGAGTAAGGTGACAAAAACAGATAATCATTATCTAGAAATATGCTAACAAATGCCCATGTAGATGAGCTATAGAGAAAGAAATGTAGAATAAAATATATTATGTTATCATTGTCACCATGGCCTTACCCTAAACACCTGGTTAGCAATATTTAAAAAGTATATTTTAAATACTTGTATCTAAAAACTGTGCCTGTGTAAGCATTACAGTTGCATTGTCACTCCTAACCCTGAATAGAAGAGGTGGATCGCTACTAGCTGATAGCCAAAACATTGTCAAACTCTTAACACGGATCCATCCGAACTTCAACTTGCTAACTTTGAATATAGGCCTGAAAGGAAAAAAATTGGATTCAAGTTAACAACCTGAATATTTTGAATAAGACTTTGATGATGGAAGTGATAATTGTGAACTCTACCCTTCTTTTGGAGACCACTAGGTGGAAGTAAAATTTTGAACCATTGTCTATTACCGAAACCAAACCTGTTCCATCATCTATAGAGTTCCCCAAGCTTGACTTCAAACCCTTTGGAACTCAAGTACGATTTCTTAGGGAAAGAAGAGACTTTTCCTGTGATTATCTCATATAAGATATCCCAAGAACAAGAGGCTAGACTCTTAGAAGTCCTTAAGGAGCATAGGATAGCCTTAGGTTGGACCATTGCAGACCTCAAAGGCATTAGCCCAACCATTTGTACACGTAAGATCCATCTTGAAGACAATGCCAAGCCTGCCCGAGAGGGTCAAAGGCAATGAAACCCTGAAACTTGAAAGATGTCCGAGTTGAGATCCTCAAGCTTTTAGATGTGGGTATCGTCTAACCCATCTCGGATAGCCAATTGGTTAGTCCAACCCAAGTTGTACCATAGAAATCCAGGATAACAGTAGTCAAAAATGACCATGATGAACTTGTCCCAACTTGGCAAAGAACCACGAGGAGAGTTTGTATAGACTACCGAAAGCAGAACTCGATAACTAGGAAGAACCATACCCTCCATTGACCAGATTCTTGAGAGGCTAGCTGGAAACTCATTCTATTGCTTTTTGGATGGATACTCTGGTTATAACTAGAATGAAATTGCTCTTGAAGACAAGGAGAAGACCACCTTCACTTGCCCATTTGGAACTTTTGTGTGTAGGCATACCCTTTTGACTTGTGCAATGCACCTGCCACTTTCCAAAGGTGCATGTTGGGTATATCCTCCGACATGGTTGAAAGGTTTCTTAAGGTCGTCATGGACGATTTTTCTATTTTTGGTGATACTTTTGAGGAATGCTTGCAACATTTGAAACTTGTTCTTATCCGTTGTCAAGAAAAGAACTTAGTGTTTAACTGGGAAAATTGTCATTTTATGGTCTCAAAGGGAAATGTCTAAGGCATATTATCTCCTCCGAGGGGGTTGAGGTAGACCAAGCTAAGATAGATCTCTCATTTCTCACTTGTCCATCCCTAGAACCATTAGGGAAGTTAGGTCTTTTAAGATTTATCAAAAACTTTAGTTAGATATCCTACCCCTTTGCAATCTTCTAGCTAAGGATGTTGACATGAACTTCGGTAAAGATTGCAATCTAGCTTTTGAGCATCTTAAGACTTTGTTGACCACAGCGCCATAATGTAGGGCTGGCATTGAATCAATTCAATACCGGATCAAAATACTTAACTGATTTTTTTTTATTGTACGATCCAAATCCAATCCAATCAATAAGTTGTTAAACCGGATCTGATCCGACTACATGTTTCTGATATCCAAAACCGATCCGATCCGATTTGAATAAGATCAAGTTAAATGCCTTTGTCCATTTACGGCACAAGACCAAATCTCCAGAACTTTCTTTATCTACCCCTTTCCCCTATTTCTCCTCTCTCTCTACCTAAACTTTTCTCCATTTTTCTCTAACATTTGATTCTCAGAGGAGAAACCATGAAAAGAGAGTACTAAATCAATAGTGGCAGAGGTAGTAGTGGTGCTGGTGGAACTTCTTCAATGGCGGAAGGTTCAAGAAAGATGAAGATGCGGGAAGAAACATCACAACTAGACACAGGAGTTGATGAGCTCTAGCCATTTTAGGTTACAAGGTGAGATCTTCAAACATGGTTGAGGTTGCTCAACTAGGGCTGGAGAGAGAGAGAGAGAGCTTACTTGTAATGTGTGAAGGAAAAATCTTCAAAGAAAACCCTAGTTCTTGTTCTATCAATGTTCGAATCAACCCACTAAGCCAATGTTCTCAACCTTCTCTCAAAGGCAACCAAACGATTCATATCTTCATAAAACATTTGCAGCAACCATGGTCGTGTTTGGGGGTGTATAAACAAGGGTTTCATCACCAAAAGATTTAAATCTCTAGTAAAGATTTTGTTTTAAGGAGATGACGGAGAAAACTAAGTCAAAACAAGTGAGCAGTGAAAGAGAGTAATATGTATATTTAGATTCGGATCGGACTTTTATCGGATTGGATTGGGTTTGATCCGAATCCGATCCAAAAAATTTATCGGATCTCTAATTTTAAAACTGAATCTGTCCAAAAATTGAAAATTTGTATCTGAATCCTATTTTTTCAGACCATATACTGGGTCAAATCCGGATCATTGCCAGTCCTACCATAATCCAACCTCCGGATTGGTCATTTCCTTTTGAGGTAATGTGTGATGTTAGTGGCTATGTCATAGCTATACTACAGAGAAAGAGTTGTTAGTTGTTGTGTTTGCTCTCAACAAGTTTAGGTCATGCCTCACAGTTCTAATGTGATCATTTAGTCAGACCATGTTGCATTGAAGTACATTCTCTCAAAGAAGGATGCAGAGCCTAGACTAATTAGGTGGATCATTCTATTACAAGAGTTTGACTTGGAAATCAGAGACAAAAAAAGGTATTGAGAATGTAGTGGCAGACCACCTATCTAAATTAACCTTACACTCATCATTTGAAATGCCCTACTAACTAAGACATTTCCTGATGAGCAATTGTTTGAGATTTTCCAAGCATTATGGTATGATAACATAGCTAATTACCTGGTTACTAGACGTGTTCCCTCACATTGGACTAAACAAGACAAAAGAAATTTTATTTTGAGGTGAAATCTTTTGAGAAAATCCATATTTATTTAAATATTGTCCCGAGTAGATCATACGTAGATGTATACTCGAAACCGAGCATCACTCTATTTAGACCTTCTGCAATTCTGGTGCTCATTGGGGCCATTTCTTTGGGAAGAAAACGGCCTTCAAAGTGCCACAATGCGAGTTCTATTGGCCCTCTCTTTTCAAAGATGCATACATTTTCTGCAAGTCATGTGATAGATGCCAAAGGTTAGGTAGCATTAGTCATGGAAATATGATAACCTTGAATCTCATCCTCATCATCGAAATATTCGATGTGTGGAGAATTGACTTCATGGGCTCATTCCCCTCTTCCTTTGGCAATTTATACAATTTAGTGGTTGTAGATTGTGTCCAAGTGGATAGAGGTCGTAGCATGTAAAGTTAATGACCATATGGTTGTCCTAAAGTTCTTGAAAGAGAACATCCTATCTAGATTTGGGACCCCAACAGCCATCATTAGTGATGAGGGGAAGCACTTCTGTAACAAGCATTTCGAGAGCCACATGCAAAAATATGGAGTAACTCACAAAGTTGCTACCCCCTATCACCCTCAAACAAGCTGGTAGGTTGAAATCTCCAATAGAGAGATTAAGAATATCTTGGAGAAGACTGTGAACCCAAACCGCAAGGATTCATCCTTAAGCCTATCTGATGTGTTGTGGGCTTACATAACTGCTTATGGTTACCGCTTGGTTTTTGGGAGGGAATGTCAATTGCTAGTTGAGTTAGAATACAAGGCCTATTGGGCAATCAAGAAGCTCAACTTTGACCTGGACAAAGCTGGTGTCCAAAGAAAGTTCCAACTCTATGAGTTGGCTGAGCTGATGAATGACTCTTATGAGAATGCAAAGATCTATAATAAAAAAAATTAAGAACAAAGATAGCCTCTCCCTATCTATTTCATTTTGGAATGCATGTCTCACATCATGTTTATCCTCATCGTGCATGTTTTTGAGAAATCCAACTTTTACCATCCATTAGGGACAATGAATAGTTTAAGTTGGGGAGTGTTTTTTCAAAAATCTTTTTGCCAAAATTTCTTAGTCATTTCAATCCTTTCTTGAGCAATTTTTTAAAATAAAAAATTTAAAACATTTTCCTTCCGCATTTTGTTTACTAAGGGAGTGTCGATAATGCGCATTTTATGCAAATTATCCTCTTAGTATATCTCCCTTTTTACAGGAGAAAAAATATTTTTTTAAATCAGAAAAATATAAGCAAATAAAAACAAACCTAAAACAATATATTTGGATAGCATTCATTTTCCAAATTGAATTAAATTGACTACATTTAGTAACAAGAATAAAAGAACTCAAGAAGCCAAATAGTCAATAATGTATAAACTATTCACGATACGAAGGTTTAATTATCAAGTTCTAGTTTTGGATAATTAAAGTGGAGTCCACTTAAATAGTTTACCATGATCTTATGTTAAAATGCATAAACACAATATTTTGAAGAAAAATAATAATAGTAAAAAACAAGACTTAAAGAGAGTATATGCGAGTAAAAGAAATGGCTTAGAATAATGTAGGAATAAGGGGGAAATAAGGTATTTGTAGGAGAAGATAGATTAAAAAAAGTTGAACTTAATGCTCCAACAATCAAATCTTTGCCCATTGGAGTAATATGTCATTGCATATTATAGTATGTGATCGCATATGCCATTGCATATTTTTGTATGCAATGGCATAATGATCCAAAAATCTTAAACTGCATATGCTAGGATGGCATATGTGATTTACTAATAAAACGTTTGGACCCACCCAACTCCAAATCATTAGATTATCAAAAGTTAGAATTTTACCCAATGCTACCGACCAAATAAAGAAAGAAACCTTTGACGGAACCTTGTGACCCCAAATGGGACCCACCGGGAAGAAAGGAACACCTTGATTTGAAATCAACTCGCGGAATGAACTTACCGAAAACTCTATCCTTCGAACAAGTCCATATCCTTTTATCATGTTCCGACCTCTCCAATAAAGACTGATCAAGCTTGAAGGTCAACTCTGCCAATTCTTGAATATCCCAATCATTAAAATCCCTTCTAAATCCCAAATCTCAAGCACGTTCGTTAGTAAGGTTGCTCGGAAATTCGACAATCGATTTATCCTTTTTTAAAGACAACGCATAAAGCCTTGGGAATTATATCGAGAGAGAAAAGTTACCAAACCAACTATCCTCCCAAAAACAAATTCTTTCCTCACTTCCCCATCGAAAAGCCAACAATTCTTTGAATTTTGTGTACACACTCATAATGTTCGTCCACAAACTACACCCATAAGGTGATTTCACTTCCTTACTATCCCACTCATACAATTTCTCGCCATATTTTCCTCTAATAACCTTCCTCCACAAGCTCAACTTTTCTTCTCCAAATCTCCATGGCCATTTACCTATTAATGCCACATGGGTCATTTTAAAGCTTTTTATCCCGAAAGTTTTCTAGGTCTCACCCACCTATTGATAGAAGCATTGACATGCATAGATGTACTCTTTCTCAAGAGTGTATCAATGATCTATTTTTCACTACTTTGAACAAAGCTTTCTTGGTCTCACCAGCTTCTTGGTAAAAGCTTTGACATGCACAGATGTACTCTACTCTCACAAGGGTGTCAATGCATCTTGGTAGAGGCATTGACATGCATATATGTACTCTTTCTCACGAGTGCATCAATGCTCTGTTTTTCACTACTTTGAACCAAGCTTTCTTGGTCTCATCCACCTCTTGGTAGAGGCTTTAACATGCACAGATGTACTCTAGTCTCTCACAAGGGCCTCAATGCCCTAGGTTACCTTAGATGAGCTAATTCCAAAAAAAAATTCCTTCTCTGTTATTGTCATTGATCCATATAAGTATCTTCATCTAACTAAATTCATTCTACATGTGTTTTCTTACTCATCAAAAAGAAAGTGTTAGTTTTTAATTACCCAACATTTTTTTTTCTCCATAAGGCATTGCTGGTCAAATTGAATGTTCAGCAAAAACTTTAGACTGGTGCCAATCAACCTTGAACCATCTCTTTATTATGGGCTAAGGAAGAGCAATGCAAATCAAGAATGCTCATTAACACAACATGAAAAATTCATTCAGTAAAGATGCTCAAAAGACAACTCTAACTTTGTTTTGTTTTACCACTAGGCCAATTACTTCCACAGTTTATGCAAATCAAACCTAGATTTTTGAAGATAACATTAAACAAGAATTAAGGTTTCCTAATTAATGCTCCATAGGATCATCTACGAAGTGTACCTGCCATGAGCAACAACAGGATCAAAAGAAAACAAAGAACCCAGCAAATTTCAAATGTGAAAACCCCTATTACTAATCGATTAGGAAGAATGAGATTTAGATGACAAGCTTCAACAAACACAAGCATGTTTTTTCTTTCTCTTTTTCTAATGCTTCTAAGCTCTCATCAAAACTTAAATATTTTTTCTCTAGATTTCAACATCTTAGTTGTCATGAAAAATGGAAAGAATCCTGCTTGGATTTCCACCTATTAGGGAGGTTCAATAAAGTGACACGAGCATGTTTTTTCTTTTTCTTTTTCTTTTTCTTTTTCTTTTTCTTTTTCTTTTTCTTTTTTTAATGCTTCTAAGCTCTCATCAAAACTTAAATCTTTTTTCTCTAGATTTCAACATCTTAGTTGTCATGAAAAATGGGAAAAATCCTGCCTAGATTTCCACTTTTTAGGGAGGTTCAATAAAGTGAGAAGTAGAATGGGGAGGCGCATTGTAGAAGCCCGTGGGCCTAACTCATCCTTACAAAACCGAGTTGTAGGGTGAAGATTGCCCAAGGTCAAGATACCCAGGTGAAGTGGGACTATCGCTCACACTCTCCCTCACATGTAACATGTCTCCTACATCCCTATGGTTACTTGCTTTGATACCATGTAGAAGCCCATGGGCCTAACTCATCCTCACAAAACCGGCTTGTAAGGTGAGGATTACCCTAGGTTTATATATAGCCCAAGGTCATGCTACCTAGGCAATGTGGGACTATCGCTCAACAGCATTGGATTATGGTGGTCCTGATAACACAAAGTTAGTTAGAGGATCTAGGAGGAAGTCTACCCACTTGTACAATACTCCTGCATCAATCTGGATTCTTGACACACTTGAGTGGCTTTCAACCATACCTAAGCAACTAGTTATTGATAGGGCAATATAATGCATACAAAGTTCAGAAAATATACATTCACAATAGTAACTCAAGCTTATCAATCAAGCAACAAAATATTCTACGCAATTACAATCATTAGTTGATGGGTCATGCCTATGCACCTTGTAGCTTCAAAAGCTTCCCATTTATGGTGTAGATACTCTCAATGTTCCCCAAGTTTGGTCCAAAATATGAATTATAAAATGTCTCTTTTAGTTCTTGTTTGGCAGTAGCACATGTTCTATGCAACTGTTGTTTCTTAATTGCCAAGAATTTTGCTCCATAAAGCATAGATGGTCTTATTGAAGGTTTGACCAAAAGCTTAATACTGGATGCAAACCTAACCTAAACCGTCTCGTTTTTATGGAATAAGAAATCCATTAAGTAAAGATTCTCAATAGACTATCATGACTATGAATATTTGTACTATGGTACCCATTAGCTTCATGTTTTGCAAACCCAACCATGTGGAAAATCTTAGAGAATAGATGAAAAATCTCAACATAGTTTTATTGAGTAACAACAAAGGATCTAGAGAGTTAATTTAGTGCGTATTGCAAAAAAAAGGGAGTCCGAGTGGGAAATATCAATATAATAAAGGTCATGTGTGAGACAAATATAACCATATGGAAACAAATGATGAGAAAACAAGTGAGTTCCTTGTTATAGTTGGTTTACATCAGGGATCGACTTTGAGTTTGTATCTATTGCAGTATTGATTGATGAGGTAATTCATCATACTAAAGAGTAGGTCCCTTATATGTTATTTGAAAATGAAACAATATAAGTCGATGAGATTAAAGAGGTATTCATTGCAAAATTAGAACTACGTAGATCAACTTCGAAGCCCAAAGGCTTAAGAATAAGTAGAACCAAACCAGAATAATAGAATGAAACTTTAGTACTAACTGATAATACCCATAAAGAGATTCTATCCAATTCATATCATTTCAAAAGATTCCTATACAATTCTGAAAAAAAAATAAAATAAAATAGGGGAGGGTAAAATTTGAGAGCTAATATTGCCACACCAACTTTTGCTAATGCCACCCCAAGATGTGTACAATTTTTTGGCAATTTAAATATGAATTGGGTGGCATTAGCAGAAGTTGGTGTGGCAATAGTATCTCAATACTCAAAAACATTCCATTTGCTACAATAACTCGTGTTTTTTGACAAAAATGGCATTCACTTCATCTTCTTCATTCAACCTTTTGAAAATTACAACTTCCTCCCTCCTCCATTTTCAGATTTTTTGAAGGAGAGAACTCCACATTCTCACTCCAAAATCCATCAAATAGCTATTGGAATCATAAAAAAGGATCCGGTTGTGAGACACAACCAACATCTGGTTGATTTTGGTGAATCTCGTATTCCATCCATGATCTATTTGACATTTTCATCAAATGTTAACCCTCTCTCCCCTCTTTCTTTCATTTCTTTTAAAATTCCTTGTATAATTTTATCCCCATAGTTATATAAACAGAAAATGGTAGCAAAAATCTGAATGATTTTGCGATTTTTTTAGGGCATCAATCATACAAAATTTGCAATGTCGAGGCTCAACATTAAAATATAACAGAAGTATCGTCGAAGTTCAACATTACCTATCATTGAACCTCAACAATGACTAATAAAACGTTTCTTCTATAAATAAAATTTGTTTGAATTGTCAAACCTCGATGATTGTATATTAAGTAGAGGTTCGAATATAATAGTATTGTAGACGTTCAACAACAAATTTATAACAAAATGTTAAATAAAACTTTAGTATCATCGAACCTCAACGATTATACATTAAGGTGGTGTTTGTTTGCGCTATTTTTCAGTGCTTATTGCTGAAAAAAATTAAATTCAGCACTTTTGTCAAAATAGCGCGTTTGTTTACTTGTGCTTATTGCTGAAAATAAGTGAAAAAAATTCAGCACTATTTTGATGCTGAAAAAAAGTGCTGAAGCGGTAAGCACTTCGCTTTTTTCAACACGGACAAGTATGCCCTTTGTTTTTTTGAGCATGGACAAGTATGCCCTTATTCTTAAAAGGATATTACCTCTTATATCCCATGGATAAGTATATAAACACCCCACAAATTAATAAACCCACACCATAGCTAAATTATTTTGTCTTGTATGGGTTAAAAGTTTTGGAATGAGTTGATTTTTGGTGAGGATGATCTCTACAATGAGGAGATCATCCTCACAAAAAATCAGCACATCTTGAAACTTCTAACCCTATCAAAACAAGTTCAAGAACCGTAAATTATCCTTTTTTTTTTTTTGAAAACTATTTTTAACGAGTTAGAAGTTTCAAAATAGACTGATTTTTGGTGATGATGATCTCTAGACCATATAGACCATCCTCACTAAAAATTTGCTCATTCCAAAAACTTTAACCCATATAAAACAAAACAAAAAATGGCTATAGTGTGGGATGTCCTTATTAATTCATAGGGTGCTTTTATAATTACACATCCTTCATTTCCATCGAAAATTATTCATCCAAAATTAAGTTCTTTTAAAGTTGATTTCAAATTTTGGTGACTTGTATGACATTATTATTTTTAATTTGAAATTTGTGGGTTTTTATAAATAGAAATTATTATTTATAAATTGAAGATTATTTGAGTATTATTTATTATTTAAAAATAAATTGTATTTTAATTTTATAAAAAATAATATAATTCATTGTGTTTGATAATAAATAAGTATTTGAAACGTGTAAACAATGTATAATATGATTGTAAGGGTAACAAAGACAATTTATCAGTTTCAGTAATGTGTAACAAACATGATTCAACATCTAAACAAACAACTTTTTCAGCACTTAAATTCAGCGCTTATAAGTTTCAGCGCTTAATGCTATTCAGCACTTATTTTTTTTAGTTTAACAAACAGCACCTAAGTATAGGTTCGACGATAGTTCTGTTATATTCTAATGTCGAACCTTGACACTGCAATTTTTTAATGATCTATGACCTCAAAAAATCGCAAAATTATTCAGATTTTTTATACCATTTTCCATTTTCCATTTTTCGATTTCCATCTATATAACTATGAGGATAAAATTATACAAAGGATTTTAAAAGAAATGAAATAAAGAGAGAAGAGAGGGATAACATTTGGGGAAAATGCCCGATAGATCATGGATGGAACACGAGATTCACCAAGATCAACAAGATGTTGGTCGTTTCTCACAGTCGAATCTTTTTTTATGATTCCAATAACTATTCAGTAGGTTTTGAAGTGTAATAATGGAGAGAGTTTTCTCCTTCAAAAAATCTGAAAATGGAGGAGGGAGGAAAGTTACAAAAGATTGAATGAAGAAATAAAGTGAAGGGCATTTTTGTCACACAAAAAAAAACACGAGTTACTGTACCAAACGAAATGTTTTTTAGTATTTAAAAAAAAAAGTCGCCCTTTTTTTGCCATTGTCATAAACCTATGGAATTTTTTTTGCTAAATGTCCTAAAAAAACAATATTTTGAATAAAAATAAAATCTTTGTTGCTTGAAATCTACCAAGTTGACGTTTGCATATGTAATCTCATCTCATGAAAGATCAGGGAATCAACAAAAATAGGCAGAATCCACTGGAGAAATATTCAACATAGTTGCATTGCAAATAATTTTTTTTTTTGGATGGGTAAGCTTGACTTGAAGTCTTGAACACAGGACCTCAGAGTCGCAGTTCGAAGTCAATCAGCTGAGCTATGGGTCTAAGCCCCAGAAAGAAAGATCTCTGTTTAAAAAATCAAGTAGTGCTCCTAACAAAAGCAATTAAATTCGAAAGCTTGGAATGTAAAGAACCATAGATCTAGGGTTTCAGATTACATTAAGAGTCATACCTGTCACGTGATTTGAATCCGAATGTGAGACGAGAATGAGATTTCTAGGGCATTCGAAGCCCTACTTGAGGTTCGAATCTATGGTTTGAAGTGGCGGACTTACTGGAATGGCTGCTCGTTTCTCTGCATTTGGAGATTTTTAGGTGGAATCTGATTTTCGATTTGGGAAAGAGATGAGGGAGAGATGGTGATTGGTGAAGATAAATATAAAGGAAGAGGAAGGTGTCGCTGTGGGCCGGAATGGATTGAAAGAAAAAGGTGAAGAGGTTTGGGGAAATTCTTCCCGCTTTTTTCTAGGGCTTGTCTATTTCGCGGGTTTCATTTTTCTCCCAACGTTCAAAATATTGTTGAGTAAAGAGAAACCCTTTTCTTACTAAGATAGTGAGGAAAAATGCCTTACTATGCCTCATCCACCGTTAAAAAGACCTCGAGATGTATTAAATAAGACATTGATATTTCTAAAAAATCTCGAGAACTTGCTTTATGAATCTCGAAGTCTTTTGACCACGGGTGAGGCATAGTAAGACCTTTTTTTTTTCCACCCTATGATCGTACGACTAGTCAGACTCTTAAATAAATTAATAAGGGAGTAACTACTTTCAGATCACCTTGAACTGATTCTACCTCATCATTTAAAATAAGATTCACCTTATTATGTTAGAATGGTTGCACTCATTTTCTTGAAGAGAGAGAAAATCTACTTGATCTTCTTTGAAGAGAGGGGAAAGGAGGAGAGGGAGAATTGAGATCAGAGTGAGAGAGATTGATACAAGAGATTGAAGAAGATATGTATGAAAGGGAGATTATTTTGTGGTAGAGAGAGGGGGGAAGAGTTTTGCAGTGGTGTGCAATTTGTAAATATTTTAGAAATGTTAGAAAATAGATAATTTTTTGAAATAGGGGTGCAACCGGTTGGTTGAAGGTGATCTATAGGTCTATCGCTCCCAATTACTAATTAGAAATTACCGTCGTCAATGGATTGATTCCAAGTCGAGTCAATCCAATTTGGTAACATATCGATAAGGATCTAATTGAGCCTGTAACTATTAAATATGATAAGCATCTTATCAGATTCTTATCAATGGGGTTTTTTATCACTAATAAAATGATAAAATGAAATAGGGACAAATAATTAACACTGACCCGTCGACCTTTCGACGAGCATTTGAGATGTCCTTATGTTTTCAAAGTGATGACTATCTTCAATCTTTAGTCACACACAAAAAATCCTGGATTTTTCTTTTCAAAACTTGTCTTCTTTAACCTATATGGTAAGTTATTTCAAGCTCATCCATGATTTGTTATTTTCAACTTTGCCTTAACCCCCTCATAGAAAATCCTAGATTTGTCTACTCAAAATTTCCTCATATTTTTTACTTCTTCAAAATTCATATCTTATTATCGAGGTTTGAAGGTGGAAGTATATAGAATCTCTAAGGTTGAAAATGATGGTAAAAACCTTTATCATAAAGATTGGAGACTAATGATCTGGGAAGAAAACTCGAGGGTATATCATTTTGAAAATATGATATCTCAAACATCATCCACACGTGGAGGGGTATGAATGAATTTTTTATACCTTGCATGTTTAAACTGATGACATACTCTTGACCCTTGACCCTGGCCTTCTACGAGAGATCAACAAAATGACCAAAATGTTTGTCATCACCCTCTTGCGAAAAACTTGATTCCCCCAAAAATATTTTGTCTTCGATATTCGTGTAATATCATACTGGTAATTGGGGTTTTTCAAAAAAACAAAGTAAGGAAGACCATACACGAGAAAAAAGTATGTCAAATCTCAAAATGAGTAAGAGTGGCTCGAGTACCAAAGTCAGTTTGGGGTCAACATCAATCGTGGTCACTCACGACTACTTGCGTGGGTTAGCTACCCCATAACAACGCATTGGTCGTTACCTTGGTAGTGGAATGGTATATCTAAGGAAAATCCTTGTGGATGCGGGAAATGCGGTGGACATCTTGTCTATGTTTATAGCGGAGCAGATGGGATTGGTCAGAAGTCTCGAACCATCTGAATCAAGCGTATTCAAGCTCAATGGGAATGCAACCCTTTCGTGGGAGATAGTATGTTTTCGATCTCAGCAGGTCCATAAACCATTATGACAAGGTTCATGATCATCGATACGAGATCAACATACAAGGCATTCTTAGGAAGAAGATGGATTCACACCATATAGGTAGTCCCTTCAATATACCATCATGTCGTATGTTTCTCAACCCAATTATGACCTATGGAGATCAGGGGAGTCAGTTGGTGGCACGAAAATATTTATGACAGCTATTAATGAGGGAAAAAGAGAAAAGAAAATATATGGGGGAAGAAGAAAAGGGCTTGTTCTCCCAATAACAATTACAAAACGGGTCTCCTCTAGAGCATAGGGCAACATTCGACAAAGTGGAGGAGGCGAATTTGGGAGATGAATGGGTGCATAAGACATGCATTGGAACAGAGCTCAAGGAAGAGGAGAGGAAAACCATGATACAATTTTTGAAAGAAAATAATGGTCATTAAAGGATATAACGAGGATTGACCCAGAATTGGTCTGTCATCGCTTGAACATATACCCGAGATTCCAATCGGTGCAACGGATGTAACACCCAAAAAATAATAATAAACATATTATAATAGTTAGGTAGTATTGTGTATTTATGAAATAAACAAGCCTAACCTATTTATTTCAGTAACACAAGACAAGTTAGTAAATTCATACAATATGGTAGATTAAGATCAGAAACACAAATCACTCCTTATAGAAGTTAGGGAGGCCAAAAATCTTGTCATTCCCCTTCATCTTCATCAAATAGCAATGTCCAACCCTTTTTGGGGTCAGATGTCAGCAAGCCTGAGCTTGTGGTTATCGTCAAGCTTAATGTTGACCAACTCAATCATATGAATGAGTCGATAAAAAATTCCGATCATCTGACTAGCAACCTTTTGGGAGCAACTCAAATTTTCTTGGGTTAAAGGACTTAGTAGGATCTAGAGACCAAACCGAAATTGGCCCCAATACTCAACTGTGGTTCCTTCTTCGCACTAAGCTAAAGGGCTTGTGTTGATTGTATAAGAGTCATGGATATGAAATTGGGCCCTTGGATCCTCCATAGCAACCTTAATAAGGTTGAGGGTTTCTTCCCCATTCTAAGGAAAAAATGGGAAGAATGGAAAAAAAGAGGGTCTAAAGATGGGCCAAAGACACAAGGCCTATAAACTTGATTAAGGATTCAAAAGAATAGAAAAGAAAAAGAGATAATTGAAAGAAAAAAAGGGGGGGGGGGGAGCCAAGGAGTGCCTGAACACTTGAGAATGCTTAAAGAACACTGGGAACACAAATAAAATAAAGAAGAAAAACAGAACGAAATTGTATAGACAACACACAATGGTAAAGAAAAAGAAGAATGGTAGAATAAAAGAAGATGGGTATTTATGGGAAGAACATGGGGTGATACATGGTTTCACACAATATGAATGGGTCAGGTAACATACCTTATCGACTTAAAGCAAGGCCAGTAGTTTGAAATGTTGGGGATTTTCACGAATACTACACGGTCACGCAAGATCCCTAGTTTATAGGTACTCACTTACCATATAGGTTTAAGAAGACAGGTTTTGAGAAGAATAATCAAGGATTTTTTTTTTGTGTGTGTGGCTAAAGATTGAAGATGGTCATTACTTTGAAAACATAACAACATCTCAAATACTCATCGAAAGGTCGACGGGTCAGTGTTAATCACTTGTCCCTATTTCATTTTATCATATTTATGATTCGGGCTATCAATGGATCGGATTAAACCTAAAATTTGATCTTATAACTTTGGGTCTAGATCAAGAATTTGGATATCAAGAAGGTTCCAATCCGATTAGTTTCAATCCTACCTCTTAACATCAAATTGATTTTGGATAAACCAAGACTTGATCTTATAGGGACCAATTCGATAAAATGTGAGAAAATATATAACTATATTATATGTTTCTTTAAATATACGAAGCTTATCTAAATTTTGTATATCAAATTGGATTTGCTATTATCTAGACCCAATTCGATTGTTATTGGATACTAATATTGAGATGGGATAAAAAAAAACCCATTGATAGATCCTTGTCGATATGTTACCAAATCGGATTGACCCAACTTGGAATCAATCCATTGACAACGGTAGTTTCTAATTAGTAATTGGGAGCGATAGACCTATAGATCACCTTCAACCAATCGGTTGCACCCCTATTTCAAAAAACTGTCTATTTTCTAACATTTCTAAAAATTTTACAAATTGCAAACCACTACGAAACTCCCCCCCCCCCTCTCTCTCTCTCTCTCTCTCTCTACCACAGAATAATATCTCTTTCACACATATCCACTTCAACCTCTTATATCATTTTACTTTTCCCTCTCTCTCTCTCTCAATTCAATCCTCTTTCTCCTCACTCTGATTTTAACTCTTCTTCTCCTCCTTTCCCCTCTCTCTTCAAAGAAGATCAGGTAGACTTTATCTCTCTCTCTTTCTTTTCTAGAAAAGGAGTGCAACCATTCTAACATAGTAAGGTGAATCTTATTTTAAATGATGGGGTGCAATCAGTTCAAGGTGATCTAGAAGTAATTGCTCCCTTACTAATTTATTCAAAAGTCCGACTAGTCGTACTAACATAGAGAGGAAAAAAGGCCTTACTATGCTTCAACCATCGTCAAAAGACTTCAAGATTCGTAAAGCAAGTCCTTGAGATTTGTAACAAATATCAAGGTCTCATTTAACACATCTCGATGTCTTTTTGACAGTGGATGAGGCATAGTAAAGCATTTTTCCTCACTATATTTTGAGTGAAATTTGATAAAGGTCTACAGAAAACCTGAGAAAAGTTTGAGAAAAATTTGAGATGAGTCTAAAAAAAACAAAGAAAAGTCTGAGAAAAATTTAAGAAAAATCTAAGACGAACCTGAGAGAAATTTGAGTAAAATCTGAGAAAAGTCTATAGAAAACCTAAGAAAATTTTGAGAAAAATTTAAGTAAAATCTTATAAAGATTTAAGAAAAATTATAAGAAAATTTTGAGAAATAACTAAAAAAAGTTTACAGAAAACCTGATAAAAATTCTGAGAAAAATTCGAGTAAAATCTGATAAAGATCTAAGAAAAATCTGAAAAGTTTTTTTTTTTTGAGAAAATTCTCAAAAAGAATCTGGGAAAATTTTGAGTAAAAAAATACTTGAAGGCTAAGAAAACCTTTGAGAAAATATATTGTGCGAGACTAAAAATCATGTTTGCATGTTCTGGGAAAAAGTCTGAGTTACTAACTAGTTTGAAAATATTTTTATCCCCAAACATAAAATTGAACAAACCATAGGAAGTTTGTGGAATAATTAAGGGAGTAAGGAATAGTTCCTCAATATACCACACCTGGAACATCTAAGCAAAATGGAATTGCTGAAAGTAGAAATCGGACTTATCAAGAAGTTGTTCGTAGTATGATGAATTACTTAGACCTACCAAAAAACTTTTGGGGTGAAGTCTTGAAGACGGTAGTTTATATTCTCAATAGAGTTCCCTACAAAGTAGCTCCAAAAACTCCTTTCAAGTTATGGACTGGCAGGAAACCAAGCCTTGGCCATCTTCATGTTTGGGGGAGTCTTACCAAGACAAAGATGTACAATTCAAATCAGAAAAAACTTGATTATCGAATGACGACTTGTCAATTTCTTAATTATCTAGAGAGGTCGAAGGGTTATAGATTTTTCTAGCCATCGAGACATATGGAGATTGTTAAAATCAACCGTGCTAGGTTTCTTGAATATGATCAAAATAGTAGGAGTGAAAAGTAAATGAAGGTTATATTTGAATAGAAACGTAGTGATCCACCAATATGCTTTATTTTGCAACCTTTAACTCATTTAGTGGCTTCACATGCCAGTATAATAGTTGTAAAAGAAGATGCAACAATTCAACCAGAACCCAATCCTCAAACGGTAGTGGTTCTAGTTCCGCAACCACTCATTCCCATTAGAAGATCTACCTGAAAACGTAGATTTGCTATTACTTATGATTATAAAGTGTACTTTCAAGAAAGAGAGTTAATCAAAGGTGATGTAGATGATCCTTCAACATTCAAAGAAGCCATGGACTCAAATAAATCCCAATTCTGGTAGGAAGTAATGAAAGAAGAATTGGGATCTATATAAAAGAATGAAGTGTGGGAACTAATGACGCTTCCAAAAGATCGTAAAATAATATAATGTAAATAGGTTTTCAAAACTAAAAGAAATTCAGAAGGTAAGGTCGAGAGATTTAAAACGAGACTTGTGGCGAAGGATTTTAGGCAAAAGTCAGGTATTGACTTTAATGAAACTTATTCCCTAGTTTCTTCTAAAGATTCACTGAGGATCATCTTGACGATAGTGGCATACTATGATTTAGATTTACATCAAATAGATGTAAAAATTACGTTTTTAAATGGTGAATTAGATGAGGAGGTTTATATGGGACAACTTAATGGTTTTAAAGTTGATAAAAGATAACATCTTGTATGCAAGTTGAAAATATCAATTTATAACTTGAAATAAGCATCAAGATAGTGGTATTTGAAATTTGATCAAGTGGTAACCAAATACAGATTTAAAAAAAATATTGTCAATAAGTGCATATATCTCAAGATGAGTAGGAGTCGATTCATCATTCTTATGCTCTATATTGATGATATATTATTAGCAAGTAATGTTGTTTATCTCTTGTGTGATACAAAGTTTTTTTTGTCAAAAAGTTTTGAAATGAAAAATATGGGGGATGCTCAATATGTCCTAGGGATTAAAATTCACAAAGATAGATAAGCTGGATTTTTGGATTTGTCACAGAGGACATACATTGAAAATGTGCTCAAAATATTTGGTATGGATAAATGTACCCCTAGTGAATCTCTTGTGGTAAAAGGAGATGTATTTAACTAAGATCAATGTCCCAAGAATAAATTTGAAAAGATGGAAGTTGATATATTAGAATATTTCTCAGCAGTCAGTAGTCTTATGTATGCAATGATTTGCATCCGACTTTATATTAGTTACATCGTTGGTATGTTTGGGGGATACTAGTAGAATCCCGATATTGCTCATTGGAGAGTAATAAAGAAAGTACTCCGATATTTGCAAAGAACAAAAGACTTTATATTAGTATACAAAAGATATACTGAGCTTCGAGTTGTTGCTTATTCTAATACGGATCATGCTAAATGTCGTGATAGCTTGAAATCTACTTTAGATTATATTTTTATGCTTTGGCATGGAGCTATCTCATGGAGAAGTGTAAAATAGACCATTTTGACAGATTTGACCATGTATTCAAAGTTCATTGGATGTTACGAAGCAACTCGTCAAGCAGTTTGGTTGAAGAATTTTATAGGTGAATTAAGGATTTTAGATTCCATTGATAGACCTATTGTTATATATTGTGATA
The DNA here is from genome assembly GCF_017979445.1 of Akebia trifoliata. Classification (NCBI taxonomy): domain Eukaryota; kingdom Viridiplantae; phylum Streptophyta; class Magnoliopsida; order Ranunculales; family Lardizabalaceae; genus Akebia; species Akebia trifoliata. The sequence continues at coordinate 14,072,368 of NC_141388.1, read as the reverse complement.
TTAATGCCGTTACTGATTATGCAAATAATGAAATAGTTACCAGAGGAAACAAACACATCGAAATGAAGTACCTTTTAATATGTGAAAAGATTCATGAAATATTGATCAAGATTGTCAAGATAGATTCTAACAATATGATAACTGACTCTCTCACTAAAGGATTCCCGCCAAAGATTTTCAAGGAACATGTAACTCGTATGAGAGTTATTGTGGAGGGCTAAAATCGTCTCCTATCCGGATCGTCCATTCGCACTATCAATGTACATCTCGAGGTGGACATGTGGCCTCATTTAAAGAGAGTTCTATCTTATTAGGGAAGATTTTAAATTTAAAAGGATTATTCTCCTTATTATGTAATTGATATTTTGGATAAAGGACAATGTGGTAAATTGTAATTAATTAGGATTAAGACTCTAATTAGGGTTTTTTTTTTTAAGACCTTGAGCTATTGTAAAGGAGGAAGGAGGAAAGATGGAAAGAGGGAGATAAAGCTATGTAAATTTAAAATCTATAGTGGAACAACTCCCCGAACCTGTGAATGAAGGCACGTTTGTTAAACGACGTAAAACCTTTTGTGTTCTTTTCTTTTTCGTTATTTTTTCATTATTTCTATGATTTATTGGTGAATGATTTTGTTAAAAATAAAATCTCGAGGTCAATCACAAAAATGACTTCCACAGTTATCATGTCATTTATTCAAGTTATTTAAGTATTGAGTTCATTTTATGCTTGTTTTGATTTATTTATACTCCTGATAAACTATTTATTATTACTTAAAGAAATTGATCATAACTAATAATTATTTATGCATTATTGTATACACATGTTTTTGCCTGTGATTAGATGCATTTGTAAAATGTTAAAAATGTTTGGACTAGACGTGACTTGGCATCACGTTAATGAAGTCTTCATTCTAGATAGAAAGGTATTGGAATATCACATGGCTGGTTGCTAGTAAGATATCAGAATGACATATGATGAGTGTGAAGCTGGACACTTAAGGAATGTACATACAGACTATATTGAGAAATGTACATTGCCTTAATACCACAATTTTTTTTATGTAAAGGTAAACTCATGAATTCATTGATAATACTAGTTTTGAGACCATAGAACTATCTTAGGACCGATAAATGAGCACTTTGTTACATCCATTATCCATCATCAGTGGTATTTTTGAATAAAGGTGACAGTTAAAGATTATCTGAATTATTTTGAACAATTATTTTTCAAAAGAATGCACTTAATTATTCAAAAGGTAACAATCTAAAGAGTCATTTTAAACAAAAAGTATATGTGAAGGTCAAGTAGGAGATTGTTGGAATATTATTATTATTATTTTTATTATTAAAATCATTTTATGGCCTTTTCACATATACAAATTTTATATAAATACTGGATTGTGATTTGTTCAAAACATAAAGGGTAAAATTGAAAATTATACTTGTGGTCTGGCATTGGTTACCAACATCAAATATGATGGGTTAGTGAATATCCTATCAAAGGTTAAATGGTATTCACCTAATACTAGAATTCTATGATGAGTAGAAAACCTAGTATCCTCTTTTATAAATAGGTGGTTGTCTCCCCTTTCTACACAGATTATTCTATTATTGAGATAGAGGTTCCCATCACCAAAGGTGTGGGCAGAATTGGGGTAGTACGTCTAGTCTTCGCAAGTCAAGATCAAAGAGTTCTTCGTGGATTATCAAAAAAGTGAATCTAGGTATTTTACATTTATTGTTTTTCAATCTAATTATTATGTTTTGTTTAAGATCAAATTCTAAGTCCATGTGTAGACACCCCATTTTTGCATTCGCCTAATTAATCAACTCGTCAACCCGATTGCAACGGTTCATAATGATGATAATCATTCCAATACTTTATTTTGTTACTAGATATGTTTCAAAAATCCGGATGAGATATCTCGAACTAACAAAATTGTAGAAACCACACTGCGCTAGGAAAATATAACCTCAAAAACATAGAAATCATCATCTTGTAAACAAAAAGAAGCTTCACGATAAAAATCATTAAAAAATGACCAAATTACCAAAATACCCTTAGAGCCTACAGTACACTTAGGAAAACTCATTTAAACACATAAAATAACAAATCGAAATCAAATAAATTATTTCGCCAATTTTCATAGAATTCGACAAAATTACAAAAATGCCCCTCATAAAGTTCACGACCATTTCACACAAAAACTTCATAAATGATAAAAACCAGCATTCCCATTAAATTCCTTAAGAAAAATCGATTCCAAAACATCCTTGAACATTGAAAAACGACTTAAAATGCAAAAAATCCTCTCTGAGGGCAAAACGATAATTTTACTATTTGAATAATTAAAAATTTTAAAATTAATAAATAAAAAATTAAATAATACAAAGTGAAATATTAATAAAATTAATTTAAAATTTTGAACCAAAAAAATCGATCAATTAGGTTATCAGGCAAAATTGTTAATGGTTGTCCAGATATTTATTAAAGGACCCCTTCATCTGGGGCCCAAAGAATTAAAGATATAATAAAGGGGATTTCTCCAAAATCTTAAAGTCAATCAAGTAAGACTAAAGTCAATCAAGTAAGACCAAAGTCAAAATCTCAAAGTCAATCAAGTGAGACTAAAAGTCAAAACCCTAATAGAGTTCTAATTAAATAATAACTCTATTTAAAACAATCCTAATTAATGAGTTCAATTTGGAAACATGCACAAAGATAAATTTTTTTGCTTCTCACAGTGGTTGGGCATCTTATCTCGCTATATGTGATGCAAAAGTGCCTATTGTCGAAAATAATTTGTCAAGAGCATAGACCATGAAATAGTAAAAAAAAAACACAGGTTTACAAGGGATCAATACAGGTTTCTTTGGGATCCATTTTGTAAGGGGATTTCTAGAAAATATCTTCGCAAACAGTGTTGTAGACTAGAACTTTTCTGTAATATTTTGTTGTTGTGAAGTTTAACTTGTAATTCCTTTTTCAACATGTGGTGAAATTAAGAAAGAAAACAAAAACTTGAGATGTTAAAAGGGAAAAGTAAAGATTGTTTCTGCTATCAAGGAAATTGTTTAAAAGGGAAAGTTCAAGTTAAAGAAAAGAAAACATTTTGATTTAAGAAGAAAATATTTTTTTTACTGAAGCTGATCAATGAAAAACTAGATGAATGAAGGGTAAGCACCTCATCTTATACTCGGGAATACTTGTTAAGGACTCTAAATTGGGGATGTCACCGATGGTAAGAACTTTGTCTTTTTTTTTTCTTCTTCTCTAGGTTCATATATGGATGGTTCAAACATTGCTTTGAAATAATGTACAATACCTTAACTAAATTAAGAGAGGTACAAACAAAATTCAGAGTGTCATCGACAAATTGGAGATGGGAGATCATTAGACCCCATCAACTTTTCCAAAGCCTCCATCAATATTTAGAAAAGAAAAGGAGATATATTCCACAAAACTTTCTATTTACGTGGTCATAAGTTTTTTCCATGAGTCTAGATTGTATGCACCTAGGGTGGAGGATTGGAATTTGAAACCCTCCTCCCACACCTCACTACATACCACATAAGCCATAACTCAAGGAAATTTTAAAAAGAAGATATTTTAGGCATTGATTCCTTGTATTGTAATTTACATGGCATGCATTGAGGTGTGGAAGGAGGGTTTCAATCCTCCACTTAGGGTGCATAAGATCCGGACTCTCAATTTTTGCACACTATCCTTGGATTGCCAGATCAAGTCCTTGAATTGATATATTCGTTAACTATTAAGGCACCATCAAGAAGTTGTTTCCCTTTTACGGAACTCTTCGATATAGTGCAATGATTGAAAGAAGAGCCACATAAAACTAATTTGTTGATGCTCTGACATAGACTAAGGATAAACTAACTCGAAAAAAAACCACTCGAAATGCACTCGCTGATGTGGATGTGTGTATGGAACCATAGATCTATGGTTTTATGCGCATGCCACGTCAACAAGTGAATTTCAAGTAGTTGTTTCTTGAGATAGTTTATCACGACTTTTTGATATATCCTCCACATGAGTTCGACTTTGAAGCGGGCAGCTCGCTTCAACATTTTGAAGAAACCCTCTTTACACTGTGACTTGTGACTTTTCGTATTTAATTCATGTGGAGGATATTTCTCGCTAGAAACTAAGAGGTGACATGTGGCACCTATGGATTCGAGTTTGGTATGGATATACGAGGGTAAACTCGGCAGAGAGTACAAAATATTTACGAGATATGTCCCAAAATCCCCTTCTAAGTTGGAGAAGGATAAAATCGGTAGTGGGATCCAATTAAGTCCTAAGGTCTCATCTATATATATATATATATGGACAAATGAGCTAAATGGTATGATTTTCTCCCCCCTCCAAACTTGACTTATTTTTTGTACTAAATCTCTGACTTAAGCGTCGGAGTGGTGTCGTTGCAGGCACACCCAAGAGAACGAGGAGAGGGGGTCACAAGGATGCTTCACAGATCTCAAGGTAGAGCGAAAATCCGCATCTACAATTTGACGCCGTCCATGGGAATTTGAATATGAACCACAAATTCACCAAATGAGGGTAATGGATGAGGGAAGATTTCGAAAAGAGAGTCGTTTTTTATGATTTGTGCCTTCATCCACCTTTTAAATCGAAGCTTTTGAACATTGAACGGCAAAGATCCTTTGAAAAGAGATCTCTCAGTGAGCTATTGATTGGTCTCATGAGAGGAGAGAGATGAACAAAGACAATCTTATTGTATTAAGTTTCAGAGCATCATCGAGAACTAATGGTAGCTAGAGATCTCGAATCCGATCTTGCCTTAACTTTTGAATTACAAATTCAAGAAGCCATGTCTACATCTCTCGCTTTTCAACCTTCATCTTCCAACTCTGCACCAACTCAATTATTGGAGCTCGAGATCAAGCTCAGATCATGGCATAGTTGGGGCCTAAATCGATGGTGTTGGTTTAGATCAACGGTTGATACTTCCCCTTCACCGCCTTCATTTTCCATGATAATAGTAGTAAAAGAGATAAAGAAGGTTATGTTTTGATACATAAGCCTGCACATCATTGTTGATGTATGGAGTTTATGTGATGTTGACAGTTGCATTGCTTGTTAAAGGGAAAAACATCACATCGGCATAATGATACTGCAGGTTTAATATGGTGGCTATGGAAATAAATAAGGTGATAATAGGTGAAGGCATTAAATGGTTATTTTGGGAGCATTTACACATGGACAGGATACACAAAAGTGGGACCCGATTGAGTTGAGTTGGTGACTCAGGGACACTACAACTCCGATTACCATAGGATCGGGTTTATGATTTGGTGATTGGAGTTGAGACAAGATGGAGTTGACCCATAAAACTGTGACCCAATGGGAAGCGGGGGATGCTATTGTGTAAAGTTGACCAACCTTCAACAAAGCTCACAACAAGTTGCGAAAGCTTGACTTGACCCAGCAGGGTGCATCAAGACTCATTTGAAATTGAGTATGGAAAAATATGATAGTTTGGGTGGCGTTGACTCACTGTTTGACAAACAAAAAGGAACAGTATCACATAAGTTGTGATAAACAAGGTATTTTTCATCTTTTATTTATTTTTCCTTTGAAATAAAATAAATAAACAGAGGTGAAAAGAGAGGTAAAGGTGATTTGGGTTCCATTCTCTCTTCCAATCCAATTCCAAGTCAAGTCATGAGAATTGGGGTTGTGGAGTTCTAATTATCCAGGGTATTTGATTTAATGTCACAAACAAATCTCCACCTTGCTTTGTAAAGCTTTGGAGGCTTGTGTTGGGAAATGGTTGATCCACCTGGCCTATGTCATTTAAACGGACTCAACGGCTAAAAATCTTAATTATATAGGGTGCATCGCATACACAAAAAATTGTTGTGCAATAATTCCCTCTGATGGTAAAACTAATTAGGAAACATCAAACATAAATGAGAATTGGGTTTAACTAAATGCTTTGGGCATACATCAACTTTTGATGTAAATGGGCTTAATGATTTGTATACACCAATTTTTATATTTATTTAAACCTATCATTGACTGATGGAACATGAAAATAAAAAGGTAAAATTGGAGAGCACCCAATTTAATTACTAAGATTGGTAGATGCCCAATTCGAGTGGTGGGGTTTCAATCCTCGGAGTCAAGGGACTCTGTTGACTCAAATTGGTTAATTGAGAACTCGTCCAAGTCGAGTAGCTCAATGGATTATGGGAAAATGTGTGAGGGTCCAAGTTAACCCCGACTCACCGAGTCGTATGGGAATTCGACCCCAACTTGCTGACCTCGACTCAACAAGCCGAGTAGGTTTGACTCAAGAGATTGATTTATAAATCAAATTCGATCAAACCACGTTGTTCTAAGCAATGACACAGATCGACAACACCGGACTAGGAACTTATTACCTTATTATTTTATGCAATTATTATTGTTGCGTGTCTACTGTTACTTTAAAGATGTAGGAAGCAGAAGAACTTGACACACACTCAACTCGTATGGGGAGTCTGGTCCACATCCTAAGTCGGTCATGCGGGACCACTTAGTGCAAAATCCGACCGTTGGGGTCGGCCTACAAAGAAAGCCTTGGCCCTTCACTAGTGCCAAGCCCAACCGAGGGGTTGGTATAGCGGAAAGCCTTGGCCCTTCACTAGTGCCGAGCCCAACCGAGGGGTTGGTATAGCGGAAAGCCTTGGCCCTTCACTAGTGCCGAGCCCAACCGAGGGGTTGGTATAACAGAAAGCCTTGGCCCATCTTAGGAGTCGAGCCCGATCTGGGACTTCGATCGATTATTCTACTATTTATCAAAGTCTTGGAAGCTGAGCCCGATCTGGGACTTTGATCGGTTATTCTATTATTTATCAAAGTCTTGGATCATTCTAGGATCCAAGCCCGATCTGGGATTTCGGTCGATTCTTCTGTCAAAGCCTTGGCCCGTCTTGGAAGTCGAGCTCGATCTGGGACTTCGATCGATTATTCTATTATTTATCAAAGTCTTGGATCATTTTGGGATCCAAGTCCGATCTGGGATTTCGGTCGGTTTATCTATTATTTATTAAAACCTGGGAGCTGAGCTCGATTTAGGACTTCGATCGGTTATTCTACTATTTATCAAAGTCTTAGATTGTTGTAAGATCCGAGTCCGATCTGAGATTTTGATCGATTTTTCTATTATTTATCTAAGTCTTGGATCATTTTGGGATCCAAGCCCGATCTAGGTGTAGACACCCCAATTTGCACGAACCCTTAAGAAAAATCTGAATTTCCTCGAATTGATTTCAATTTAGAACTCGAGCCTCTCAACAGGCCCGTATTACCACTTGGTAACATTATTCATGCATACATGCATCATCTCATATTATTTTTGCATACCCATACCTTGTCCCTAATCCAAGTTAATTTTACTTACTTCTATGATCCGATCCGAACCTATATCTATTCTTCAACATAACCTAAGTCCATATTCTAAGCCCAAACCCAAGTCCATATCCTAAGCCCAACACCAAGCCCATTCTAAGTTTATTCTCTCACATCTCTCAAAAGATGACACATGTTGATCTCTCATAAGCCCTCAATACCCAATGCATTATCTAATTGGAGAGTCAACTCTTTCATGTGAAAATCCAAGAATACCCTTCTCAAAAGGTGTGGTCAAATTAAAAAAATAATTTGGTCTTTGGTAATAATCTATAAAGTTGAGAGAATTTTCAATCATACCTTCAAAAGGTGGAAATTTTCAAGCACATACATGGAGCTCTCCCATTAGTCCATTTCAAAATTATACTTCCTTCATTGCTTTATGTGTTATTTACAAATGAACCAAGGTCTACTTTTCACTTACCATTTCACCTTTACACATGTCATTCTCCTACTCATCCTCCCAAAAGTACTTTTGTTCTCTCATTGATCCATTTCAAAAATGTATTCCTACCCTTGCTTTGTGTGTTATTTACAAATGAACCAAGGTCTACTTTTTACCTACCACTTTTATACATGTCACTCCCTTATTCACCCTCCCAAAAATACTTTTTGTTCTCTCACCTTTATTTACCAAAAAATCAAATATCAAAGAATATTTTTAAGGTTTATTCACAAATGTCATCTTTGCCCTCAAACAAATAAAAAATTCAAAAAGAAATAACTTAAATCTCATGTCCATTTTCTTTATTTTTAGGGTTGGACCATTTTATCCCAAAAAGTTCTAAAAAAACTCTATAAATACCCTCATTTTCTAAGAACAATTATGCTCTCGAGCCCCCATCTTTCAACCTAAAACTCTACCAAAATCTCTACTCATCTCTCATCTCTTAACCTTCAACTCTCTCAACCCTCAACTACATGCTTCAATTCTCAAGTTCATTTATCGAACTCAAGTTCATTCAAGACCTCCAATGGGACAATGTGGGTATAATAGTTGTTATTTATTTTTTAACTTGCATCTTCTTCTTCTATCCCTCTCTTTTTCTTTTTAGAAACCTTTAGGATGTGATGGAAAATCTTCCTTCATTTCAAGTAGATTGAACCTCAACCATAGGCATGGAATGCTTGAGGTAGTTTGGTTGAAAGGATGGAAGTTGAAGCCCTTATTAACCTATTCTCATATCATGCATTATAATGTACACTATGCACACACATCACACATGTTTGGCTATGATGAAGAAATATGTAACTCTCTTGATGGGGTTAAAACACTAAGTTTCTAGCTAAGCATGCATGCATTAAGGTTATAGATCTAAGAAAACTTCATTCATGGAACTTTTCTAAAATCCTAAACCAACATATCAACTCATGCAAAGGTGTGTTGACTCCATATAATATCTTCTCCATAAGATATTTCTTATGTCAACACCAACATCAAATCCTCTTTCAAAGAGCTACATACACACCATGTGCACCTACCCATTTCATGCATCCCATGCATTTTATTTGTTATGCTAATATTCTTTAAATGGTCAAATCTAAAGGTAACCACCTTAGGTGGAGAGAATGGGGTGCTTAATACCTTTCCCATTCTCTAATCGAATTCCCTTACTTAGATCTTAAGTAGACCATACCTTTTTCATGATTGAGAGTCACTACAATGCCATGAAAAAATTATTTTCAAAAGAATCGATTCAGATGTCCATTCACACCCATTTCCAAAAAAGAATGGTGGTGACTCCAAACAACGTAGCATCGAGGTTCAAAGATGAACATTCTCATGTCTACACTGGGACTTCGGTCGGTTCTTCTATTATTTAAAGAAAATCCTAGCTCGTGAGAGGAGCAAATCTCGATCGTAAGGGGGTTGGCACACAACGAAAATCGTGGCGAGTGAAGGGAACCAAGCCCAATCAATGAGGATCGGGTTAACTCGTCTGTGTTTTTTTTTTTTATATATACCAATTGGTTCATAAGGGAGGCAAGTCCATCCATTGGGGGTGGGTTTAATTGATTTCTGTTCCAAACCCGACCATAGGGGTTTATATTTATTGGTTTTGGAGATCGGGTTTATAATGACACCAAGCGCAGTCAATAATCAGAAAATGACAATTTATAGGGTGTGTGACCACGTGTCACATAGTACCATTCATTTATTCTTGGGCGTTCGGACTAAAAGTCCAAACCCCCGAGAGGGGGTATTGTGGAGGATATTTCTCACTAGAAATCGATGAGTGACACGTGGCACCTAGGGATTCGAGTTTGGTATGGATTTACGAGGGTAAGCTCGGCAGAGAGTACAAAATACTTACGAGATATGTCCCAAAATCCCCTTCTAAGTTGGAGAAGGGTAAAATTGGTAGTGGGATCTAATTAAGTCCTAAGGTCTCATCTCTATATATATAAATGGACAAATGAGCTAAATGGTATGATTTTCTCCCCCCTCAAAACTTGACTTATTTTTTGTACTAAATCTCTGATTTGAACGTCGGAGTGGTGTCGTTGTAGGCACACCCAAGAGAACGAGGATAAGGGCTCGCAAGGTTGCTTCATAGATCTCAAGGTAGAACGAAAATCCACATCTACAATTTATATCCCTACTTTTTCATCAATATTTGGGATACCTCATTGAAGATGCCATGTGTCGTAGTGCGAAGAGAGTTCCTTCAAAATTTTGAAGTAAACTGCCTACCTGAAGTTTGTTCCTCCTCCACGTGCAACTTCTTGAGAATCATAATTATAAAAGCACTTTTAGTTGAGAAAAAAAAGTCTTGACATTCTGAATCTCTTTTTTATACGCTCTCTTCACATAACTATAGATCATTTGCTTCGAGATACACACAAACAAAGATTAATGGTTATGTGAATTGCCATGTCAGAGAGCGTACAAAAAAGAGCGTCAGATTATTACGATTGTAAAAAAAATAAAAATAAAATAAGGATTTCTCAAAAATGCTAAATTACCCTCATAAAATCCTCTTTAATAGTTCTCAACATGCTAAATTACCCTTATAATTTTTCAACATTTATTTATTTAGTTTAACAAACGACCTCTAAAGAATAATGTACCAAACAAAATAGTTCTTTACCTGAGAGTGAGAGAGGTCGAGAGAATAATGAGTCTGTCTTCGTCTTCGTTTGAGTGAGAAGGAGATGAATGCAGATGTGGTTTAGAATTTTGTTTGATTTTGAGAAGCAGAGAAAAGCCTTTTAAATTTAATTTGATTGAGAAGGAGACAAGTGTTTAGAGGGAGATGAAGCTGAATGTGAGAGTGGAGAAGGAGAAGAGTAGAGAAGCTTTAGATGTGAGATCTTTGTTTCTTGACAGACAATCAAAGGTCTCATTTGGGTTCAAGGATGTCGTAATAAATACAAAATAAATGAGGTATGGTGTTGTTATTTAGTAAAATGTATTTACTTAAAAAATTCAAACATATCACAGCCGTTAAATCGAGCACGATCCGACGTCTAATATGGTTAAAGACACCTTTTGTTCGGCTAAGATTGTTTGTTAGATGCTTTCCTTGTATAAATGTTTTAATTATAAAGCATGGACGGGCCAGACCATCTAATAGGCCTATCTCCCAAAGAAAACCCGATCAATGTTGGATCCGATCGGATCAATTGACAGACCTACCTTAAGCCCACTTTATACCCAGGACATGAGTCGGACTCGGGTTCGAACTTGGCTAATGTTCTGACCCAAGTTCGACCCACTATCGCTTAATCCCGACCAAAGAAGTGACGAATAGGCCCGGCCCATTTACACCTCTAGATAATGAGTATCTCTATAAGTTACCCTAATTTTAATTGAAAGATCAAGTGTCTTTGTTGGTCATCGTTCCCCTCAATAACTAGCGAGAGTTATCGAAGAGATTTTCTTCAATAAGAAACCTTGGTAAACCAAAAACGCTCTCGCACAAACTCTCACGAATTAAGGGATTTCTTGATCTGAAACCCCCAAAAAACCCTAGTTCTTCGATTCCATCGATACATGGCGACGAACACTCCAAATCTAGAGTGCAGGATGTACGAGGCGAAGTACCCAGAAGTCGACATGGCAGTGATGATTCAGGTGAAGAACATAGCTGACATGGGTGCTTACGTTTCTCTCCTCGAGTACAACAACATAGAGGGTATGATTCTCTTCTCAGAGCTTTCTCGCCGTCGGATTCGTAGTGTTAGTAGTTTGATTAAGGTAGGTCGACAAGAGCCTGTGATGGTACTTAGGGTTGATAAGGAGAAGGGTTACATCGATCTCAGTAAGAGAAGGGTCTCTGAAGAAGATATCCAGACATGTGAGGAGAGGTATAATAAGAGCAAACTTGTTCACTCCATCATGCGCCATGTTGCGGAGACGATGCAAGTCGATTTGGAGGTATATGAATTGATACCCATTTTTTTCATTTTTGTTTTTGTTTTTTTTTGGTGTTTTCGATCTTCATTTTATATTGTTTACTTGTATTTCCATTTTTGAAATGCTAGAAATTAAATTTAGAATCAAATGGGGTGGCATCAAATTTAAGACAATTAAAACCTCTGTTGAATGCTCAATCAGGGTTTTCGGGTACTTTTGAATTTCTTCATCGCGGTTGATGAAATGTCGTAATGTTCGATTGGGTTGAGTTGATTTTAATTATAACAAGTATATAAACGGTGCTTTGGATATCCTAGCCATGATGTTGATTCCGGACTATGATAATTGGCTTGCGAACTTGTACTCTACATTGTGATTGAATTTATGAATTTTATTTTCCTTAGAAAGGAACTGTATCTCTATTTGTGCAGATAAGAAACAGTATTCTGTTCCCCCTATTTGTTGGATGCGTGTTGGTCATTTAGATAATGAAAGTACATGACATTTTGATAATTGTGCATCCGTATGCCAATTAATGAAAAATTCACAGATGGAGATTTTTGGGCTGGTGGTTTTTATTGTACTTGTAGGTACCATGAACAAGAGCAACACATTACAAGAAAATTCCTCCCAATCTGGATGCTCAATGTCTTGGTCCTTTTTAGGTTCTTTCTTGATTTAAACTTGTACAAAAGTCCTGAAAACGGGAAAAAAAGGAAGCAATCTTCCTTGATTTGTATGTAACTATGTATATCTAGACTTCTCTCTTAGATAGTGTGTTAGGAACTCCTCATTTATTCCTATGTCGTTCATAGAGTGGGCCCTGCATTTAAAAGAAAAGTCTTTTACACTACCCTACTTTATCCTAAATTCCTTCTCCCCATTTGAACCTCCTCTGGTTTCCAGCAGCAGCTGATGGCTGCCACCATGATTCGGTATTTTCCTTCTTTAGTGACACAGATTCTATGTCATTTTTAGTTTTCTCCATGGATTACAAATATTGTTAAAAATTAAGTTTTTCTGAATAGAGTGTTCATGCAAAGTAATTTTAGTGAGAATTGCGGAGAATGAGCTGCCAGTGAAGGTTGATGGGTAAGAACTAGGAAATACCCCAAATGACGGTTGTTATTGCATTGATTTGATTGTTATTTGGGTGGCTAAAGTAGTGGTCTTCTTATGGATTGCTTATGTGGTTGGCATGTTGCAATTAGACTAAAGGAAATTTTGCAAGATAGTAATGGAAATGTTGGCAAACAAGAAACATAAGAGTCACAAAATGAATGTAGTAATGAGCTGGATGTGTGGGAAGACTAGGGGGGAAAACAAAAAATGAGAGAACAATGGTGGTAGTCTAGGAGTGTAGTCCATACTCCATATAGATATAGACTATAAAAAAAGTCAATTGAGATGATGCAGGTTGGAGATTTTACAAGGGAGAAGCTTCGTTAATGATTGGGAGGTTCAAGAGATTTCTAGCCTAATACCCATAAAAAAAGAAAGATTTCTAGCTTAATCAAATGTACATCTGAGATCCATATCAACTCTTTGGATAAGGATAGACAGGGTTGGGTATGGAACAAGGATAATCTATTTTCTGTAGAGTCCTGTTACAAGTCCATAGCTATCATCCCTCAAATCATTATTTCCTAACATTGCCATTTGGGGGCCTAAAGTTCTTTCTAAGATATCCTTCTTCATTTGGTAAGTTGTTTTTGGGAAAATTGACAATGGACCGAATCATAGCAAGGGAGTAGTTTCTGTTAACTTCTATTTTTCTTTGCAAATTACGGGGGGAATCAGCCAATCATACACTTATCCATTGTTCTTTTGCAAGAGAGGTCTGGTCTCATTTTCTTTTGCTATTTCAGATCTCTGTTTTTTGTTTTCAATTTTATCCTTATTTTATGGTTGGTAAATAAAAGCACCCTCTCATAGGAAAAATAATCATTGGGTCCTTACCCCAATTTGCCGTGTGTTGGGTTACTTGGATGGAGCAGACAAATACCCTTCACAAGGTTATCCTGTCCATAGTTGCTCTTTTATGTTATTGGAGCAAAGTTTTCAAAGAGTTTAGAGGGTTCTTTTTTGATGAATTTGTTTGAAGTGAGGTTTATTATGATCTTGAAGGCTCTGTATCTTGCTAGTTCCTTTGTATTTACTTTTTTTTTCCTGGTATGTAAGGTAGGCCACCATCTTGGTCTCCTATATCCTTAGCTTTCCAATAAATCATCTTAGTTATCAAAACAAACAAAAAAAGAAGAAGAAGGCTGAAAGTGGCATGGATTGAGATGGTGAGAAAAGATTTGAAAATACATTCCTAACATAGGACATTGCCCTATAGAATTGACTGGCAGAGTAGAACTCATGATGCCTACCTCAGATTATATTTACGAGGCTTTGACATTCAGAAAATCATTATCTCCATTCTGGGATTTGCATTATTTGGTGTAAAATCTTTGAATAGTCTAGGGTTATTTTTTTTAAAGATTTTTTGGGGTGATGGGATTGGGTTTGTATATTTCAATGTAGTTGTCGGGTGTTGTTTTGGTTTGTCTTTATGTTTTTTGTTTCCCTACCGTTGATTTGTTTTTTGTTTTTTTTTTTTTTTTAAATGTTTTTGATAAGCAAAGATTCAATGATTATGTCCAAACTCAATTGATAGGTCCTTTATTTTATTAGATGTCCACATTCTATAATATTTTTTTCCTTATTAAATAATGAAGGACCTTTCGCACTATCACTACATCTGGTTTTATTTAGAGAACATCTGTGTCCATTATCCCAATCTCTCCAGGGGGCATGGTTTGCTTGTCTTTTCCCTATTTCAGAATCCCTTTCTCCACGCTGGCCGCAACATATAAATACTTACACCAATCGCTGATTCCAGGGTAAGGGGTGTTTTCTTAAACCATTTCCATGTCTACGTTGACAACACTATATCCAGGTCATGAAAATCCACTTGTTTCAGATTATGGTACAAGATTATTTTGTGCACCCTTGACCCAACGTATGGAGTCCTCTACTTTCTTCTCCATTCTGGATGAGTGGATGTCATTCCTCTTTCTCGGATGTGTGATGCTGACTTCAGTTTTTTCTATGAACCAATTTACCTTTTATCGAACACCAGCATTTTGTGTCTTAAAAACTGTTTGTTGTCTAGATGAGGGTTGTGGGATATAGATAAAAGAGAAGAACAGATAAGGTACTCATGAGATTTGCTCTTGTATCTTTGTTATTATTCTGGACTAAGGAGGACACCATGTGCCTTGCATGGTGTAAAGGGAGGTAGGCTAAGGGTGTGGAGTCTGTAATCAAGCTAGCCTCCTCACTTATATGCATTAGACCAAATTTATGGGTTTTTCCCCCTTCTCTTGGTAGGTCTCCTCGACCTCCTCGGAGCTTTCCTTTCAGCTTTTATTTTTTCCCTTCTTAATGAATTGATTTTATTTATCAAAGAAACCAACTGACTGCCAGACTCATACCATACCCAAGAGGGGGGCTCCAGGCCCACCTGGTAAATGATAGTCCAGAAATGGAATGTGCAAGATGAAAGTCTCATTCATGGTTACGAATAAGTTCATCATTTGTCAAAACAAGAGTTTCTTCAAGTTGTCAGCCTAATAGAGCAGTAAATGGATGTAGCTCTACCATATATAGATTTCTTCTAAAATAAAAGTGAGAGATTTCTATCTCTTATATATCTAGACATTCTTCTGCAAGATTATCTCCTTAATCTATACACTCTCATAAAGGTTTTGAAAGGATGGAGGTTGACAGGTGGTTCTCTCCATACCATTTGTCCTCCTAAAGTCTTAGGTTGTTCCCGTTGCCAACATTGAATTTTATGCCTTAGTTGTTGTTTGGGAACTCTTCGTAATCCTTGGAGATGCTTTTCCAAAGACCAACCCATTTGCAAAAGAGAACTTCATAAAACATGTAATTAACAGGTTTACATCATTCTTTTCTTTTCTTTCTTTCTTTTTAAGTACTAGTGTTACAGGCATATAATGCATTGCTGAATGATGTTAAACTGTTGATTTTTTCATCCTTATGTTCTTCTTTCATATCTATGTTATTCATGACAGGATCTGTATATCCATGTTGGCTGGCCTTTATATCGAAAATATGGGCATGCTTTTGAGGTAACACTGCATAGCATCTTTACATATTTTGCTCACCAATATGCAGTTAGACCTAAACTTTCTTGATCAATCAGGCATTCAAGTTAATTGTGACTGATCCAGATTCAATTCTAAATTCCCTCACACGTGAAATTAAAGAAGTTGGTCCTGATGGGCTGGAGGTAATACTGGTTTGCGTAACATCTGCTTACTACTATTCTTATGTTGATAGTCAAGAACATTTGATGTGTTGCCTCCGCCGATTTTTTATCTTTTTTACAGGTTACTAAGGTGGTACCTGCTATGTCAGAGGAGATCAAAGATGCTTTGATAAAAAATATCAGGAGGCGAATGACCCCACAACCTTTGAAGATTCGTGCAGACATTGAAATGAAATGTTTTCAATTTGATGGGGTTCTTCACATCAAGGCAGATCACACATCCTTTATAACTATCTCTTTCTGATGCCAATGTCCCCTTGATGGCTTTTCACTTCTAAGACTTGACAATCTGTTTCAGTATGCGTTCTTTCGAAAATATCAGCTTTTATTTATTTATTTATTTAACAGGAAGCTATGAAGAAAGCTGAAGCCACAGGCAATAATGATTGTCCAGTGAAAATTAAACTGGTGGCTCCTCCAATATATGTTCTTACCACCCAGACTCTTGACAAGGTCCGTGCGAAACTTTACAATAATTTACAGCCCTATAATCATATCTGGCTTAGTTTCATGTACTCTTCTAGTTGAAAGCTTCATATGAATGATTTCTCTAATGATAGCATATTTTACCACACAGACAAGAATAACTCTTTCAACTGTCTTTTTGATACTGCTATTTTAACTCTGAGATACTGTCAGCCTAGCTTCAGATGATCTAACTGGTTCCTGTATTACTATTTCAACTGGAATTGTAGCATAAAATCTAGCAAAATAATCACAATGAAAATAGATTCAAACCCTAAGTTGAATCTGCGTATTTATTCTATATCCTCTATCAATATTTTCAAAGGTGTAGACACTTATACCTTAGGGAAAGGATATCGGAAAAGGCTTGTGGCTTTAAGGAAAGACCCTTTTCCCTCAAAGGTTTATGTCTTATCCAGAAAGCCTTTGAAAACGCTTGCATCTTGGGGAAGTGCACATCGTTTTGGTGTCTTTAAACTATGTAATAGGCATTATTAGAATGTGTGTGTGTGTGTTTTTTTTTCATTTCTATCTGTTTTTGCAGTATCCTACGTATAGTCTTAAATAATTATAAAACTGTTCCTGTTTTAGTCTTTAGTCTACAAAAGGTTCTTGTTTTATACATTGCATTTCCTTTGGCCTATATATAAGTTGTAATCATTTTGCAACTCCAACAATTTTTGGCTCTTCTTATTATTATTATTTTTTAATGTTTCTTTATTTTTATTTGTCTTTTTATGCCGAATGTAATGCTCCATTTCTTCTAGTCATAGATCAGTATAATGTCTTATTGTCAGAGTGGTTCTTAGTTCTTACACTATTTCCTTTTTTTTTTTTTTTTAAATTTTCTGAGGGTTTGGAAAGTTTTTTTATTATGAAACCTTCAATATGGTTCAATTTTAATTATATTTTGATGAGTTTAGAGTTTAGCTTTATATATTTTGACCCAAGTTTGAATCTGCATTTGTTTGTCTAGTTTTATATGCAATAACTGCTCATATTCACAAGAATGCTCCTCGATGTATAATGTAGTGGCAGTTTATGAGACTAGAGAGGGAGTCCATAAAAACTAGAATTAAGGAGAGATGTTGGAGTCCAAGGGATTTATAATAATTAGGACCATGTCCTAATATATTGAACATTGGAATGTAAGTTTAGTTCTGACACCCATGAAAATGAAAGTCTAGTAAAAATTAATGGTCTGGAGATGCACTGAAGTAACTATTTTTGTAGTCTAGGTTCTATTATATGTAAGGATGGAGATATTGAGGAAAAAGTTGTCCATAGAATTAGAGCTGGATGGTTAAAGTGGGGTCCACTTTCAGAGTGGTATGTGACGGATGCAGATCAATAAAATTAAAAAGATATTTTTTTAAGACAATAATAAGACCAGTTATCCTTTATGGGGTTGAATGTTGGCACTCGAGAAGCATCATGTTGATAGATTGAGCATAGTAGAGATGATAATGTTGAGATGGATGAGTGGAAAGCTTAGAAAGGATGAAATTAGAAATGTAAATTCGAGAATTTATAGGAGTGGCTCCTTAGACAATAATCTTACTAATAGAAAGTCAATTGAGATGATTTGGGTATGCTCAGCAAGGTCGATTACATTCCCAATTATAAGGAATATTCAAGTTGAAGGTGATAAAACGTGAGAGGAAGACTCAAAAGAATGTGGATTGAGATAGTGAAAAAGCCGATGTGAAAACACTTTCAATAATGGAAGACTTGGCTTTGTACAGAACCGAATGGTGGAACATGATTCATTTCAGCAACCCCAAATCTTCGGGAGAAAGCCTCGATGATGATATTAAACTTGAATCATGAAATATGAATTATCATGATTTATTTGGAGATTTTTTTCCCTTGATTCTCTTTAATTAGAATTCTTATAATTGTTTTATATTTATTATTCTATTTAGAAAATGCATACTTAAAGCCTCACACATTAGTATTTAAAATCTTTGCTTTCGATCTCTTCCTGCGGGTGTGTTTGCGGATAGTTGGATATTTCTTGGTGAACAACTGCCCAGATCTGGGGCTTGGACCGATAGTTCAGTTGCTTGACATATTGCAACACAACTTCAAAGGTCGTGGGATCAAGTCCTGCCGACCCATAAAACAAATGTAAAAATGCATCACGCAATTCTCATTTACATTTAAGCTTATAGAAGATATAAGAGAACGGAATGGAAGAACATGATGCGTTTGGCCGACCCCAAATATCTGTAATAATACTTTGTTGATATTTTTGTTATATGAATCATCCAATGTTTCTTTTTGTGGGCAGGAACAAGGGATATTGGTTCTTAATAATGCAATCAAAGCTTGCACTGAAGAAATAGATCGCCACAAGGGAAAACTCTTAGTGAAGGAGGCACCAAGAGCTGTGAGTCATTCTCTCCAATTGTTATCAGTCTATCCAGCATTAGCTTTCTTGCTATTTTCTTTTCTTGAGAACCCTATGTACTCTCAACGTATCTATAGCACATTGTCTTAAAAAATGTTCCTTTATTTATTTATTTTATCCTCAAACACAAATAACATATTTCAGAAGCCAAGTATATTAATTAGTGTGGTGATTTGACTTTTTTTCTTCTCCAAATATGAAATTGATTTTGACCCATTGATCCAGGTGAGTGAACGAGATGATAAACTACTTGCTGAGCACATGGCCAAACTCCATGATCAGAATGAGGAGGTTAGTGGTGATGAAGATAGTGAAGAAGAAGAAGACACGGGGATGGGAGAAATTGATTTGGACAACACTACTGGTATACAAGAGTAAAGACGACCTTCCAAGTAAAAAAACTATCACAACTTTTATTATCATGCTTGAGAGTAGAAGATGTATAGAACCGATTTCTCAGTGTTGTTTCATTAAAAGCCGTTTCCCAATCTAGCATTCTATTCAACAGGTTTTTATTAGTTGGTAAACATCGATCATCAGTTTTGAATTAAAAATCAGACTCTGCAATTTTCGGATAATGTTACTTAATTAAGAGGTTTGACTTATACTGAATTATATTTCCATCAAACCCCTGAACTGAAGATAGAGCATGGTGGTTATTTTTATTGTTTCTTCTTCTTTACATGCCTTAAAAGCTACAGTATGCTTAAGTAAAAGAAGAGGAGTTGAACGAGTCATTATAGTAAAAATAATATTTAATATTTGATATAAATATATTTTGATTATTGATAGTAGGGGTGCAACTTAATTCGGTTCAAACGGAGAACCGAACCGAACCATGAATTTTGGGTTGGGTTGGTTCGGTTTTAACTAAATAACAGTTTGATTTCGGGTTAAAAAAATAAAAATCGATGAGTTCGATTCGATTTTCGGTTCAAAGTTGATTAATAACCGAACCAACCCGAAAATCGAACCAAATATAAAATGTAAATTTTTTTTTTAAAAGCCCTAACCCTTGTCTATTCTCTTTCTCTCGTCTTGCTATCATCTCTGCGGATGTCCTGCGATTAGTTACGACCGGGCTCTCTCTCTCTCTCTTTGCGGCACCCCTCTCTCCCTCTCTCTCTGCAGCTAATCGGTGACAGGCGACTTGCGCCTGCGACCTGCGGTTGCAATTCATCTCTCTCTCTTAGCTGCGAGTTGGCTGCGATCTGTACAGTATAAGTTTCGATTAAATGGTTATTTCTGTCATGTGGCCTGCAAATGGTTAATTCATAAAGTGGATGGTTGGATCATTCAATCAATTTGATAGAAAAATAGGGAATTTTTGTTCTTCATCAGAAATGAGGAATCGCTCGGCAACCCATGGAGCCGAATCGAATTAAGATTGGTTTGGATTGGTTCAGTTCTGATTCTTATATAATATCGATATTGGGTGGTTCGATTACGATTTTACTCTAAATCGAACCAATTCGAACAAAGTTGCACCCCTAATCGATAGACATATAAACAGATGTTAAGGTTCAATCCAATAGTATTGGTTAAGAATATTACGAAGAGTCCCTCACAAACAATACGGACTGTTTTTATGCCTTACTTTATAAAAGAATAACGATTTTCTTCTATCTAGAAATCCTTTTCCTTCAGGATACACAATTTGCACATATTTTATAGGGATATGCATTTCTGTATCCCGAGGAAAAGAATCTATGGTTCCATGTTCATACCATGCCAGGTTAGCCGAGATTTCCTAATTAGCAAATCAGGACTCCTTTTTTTTATTATAAAACAGTAGTCAGATACTTTTTGAAGCAACATTAACAATTGACACCGATTCTCATATTGCTGATGTGGATGTTTGAATCATAAATATTTTTCATCGAGATACGAATGAAAAGTATTTATGGCTGTATAGAATCAATGTCGATTGTAATATTACTTCAGCACCGACTCTTAAATTTTGTTAGACCTTACATTGGTGTACCTGCATACCAAAATAAGATTGATTATGATGATGATCATCACTCTGATTTTAGTAAGAAGGTAGACCAATGTAAGGGTTAAAAAATCTAAATATTTGCAAAATGGTTTTAAAATTCAATTTGAATGTCCATCTAATCGACTTTTGTAATTTCCTAGTCCACTCAAATATAATTATTTTAGATTTATAAATATTTTAAAAATATTTTTTCATTAATAAAAAAAAAAAAAATTTGTTAATCAACAAAATTATTATGTAACCAATAACTTTGTCAAGACGTTTTACCTTTGTGTGTATTTTTCAAGTTGAATGGGCAAGTTGGTTCCACCAAGTCATTACAAAATCCAATCGATTAAACTCAAGTAACCAAAATCTATACATCACTGTTGACTTGATCGAGTAAGTTAAAACCTACGATCACGAATTAGGTTAGAAATTTGATTGAGTTCTTTTATTATGTATGATATTTTGTGGAGGACAAATAGATATTTTATTTTAAAAATATGTTTATTCAAATTTATTTTAATAAATTTAATATATATATATATATTTAAAGAGATATATAGATATTTTAGGCCATACATTGGTCTATTTATGATCATCATCCCTATAATGAATTTCATAATCTAAGAGTGTCAAGGATAACTATTTTTGGGAAGAAGAACCGATGGTATTGGTTTAGATCCTTTTTTATTAATCTATAAGCGATGACTATAGTTGACGGGCATGACATAAACAAAAAAACACATGGGAATCCCAAATATTCACCAAAACATGGGAGGGTCACCTGCAAGCCATGGTTTCTTTAAACCTTCTTATTTAGTGGAATCAACCTATGTCGATAACTAAGTTGCACCCCTAATAAAAGATAATAATTAAATTACTCAAATATTTAATTGAGGCAAATGTATTATATCTTTTCTAAAGAATTAAGATTATTAGATTCATCTGATGATTCAGACAGAATATTTTTCAAAAGTCAAGAGTTATTAATTGGTGGTGAATTAACTGGCAATTTGAAATTTTGTCCTAAACTGCTCAAAATGTGCTCTATGTATGGAATTACTTAAACAGATTCACATTTTAATTTTTTTTTTCAAATTACCCAAAATATTCTCCATGTACGAATTTATTAAAACAAATTTAAACAAGGTATACAAGTTCTGGAACAACACAATAGAATACTTTTTATAATTGAGATATCAAATGAGGTTATTTGAAGTAAAGAGCATATTTTGTCAAAATCTGAGAAATGTTGTTTTAGCTAACTTAAAAATTGTTCAGTAATCCAACGAACTCTACAAAGTTTTCATTTATTGAAAATTAACTCAAATCTTAATAAGAGTTGTGACCTCACATTTTGAATCTAAAAACGTGATTCGACACCACAAGCTTCTAGATAATGAAATTCTAAGAAGTTTGAAAATAAAAATAAAAATTGACTGTTGAATTTTAATTATTTAGGAGTTCAGTCCGCCCATTTCAACACCTAGGATCATAAGTAAAATCATATGTAAAAACAATCATTTTTCAAAATATAGGTTAGAAGTTTTGGATTGGGCTGATTTTTTGTGAGGATGCTATAAAAAAATCAGCCTAATCTGAAATTTCTAAATTCATCAAAATTGATTTTCAAATTATTAATAAAAAATCATTGGTCCACATTCTAAATCACTTTTGATAAGGTTAGAAGGTTCAGATTGGGCTGATTTTTTGTGAGGATGATATTCTAATCATAGAGATAATCCTCACAAAAAATCAGCCCAATTCGAAACTTCTAACCCATCTTTTATAAAATGATTGTTTTTTCATAAAATCTAAAAGGATGATGTGAAACAATTGTCAATGTGATAATTCATGTGGGCACAACGTCTCTTAGTAAGATTTCAAATCTTACTAAGATAGTAAGGGAAGTATTTTTATATTATAATTTTATTAATAATGAGCAAAATACTTTTGCTACATGTGGCGAGTCTTCGTCTTGATCTTTGTGTTAGCTACTTTAACTTGAAGGAGTGGAGAGTTTGTTGGATGCATATTTTGTTATTTGACATAATAAAGAGTATTTGACAAGTAAAGAGTTCGTTGGAGTTGCTCTTACTTAATTTGAAGATTTCTTGAAGTCAATCCTAGTTAGGAGTCTATGAGGAAACGGAAATATTGTAAGTACTAAGTAGGGAGAAAAAAATGGGAGAGAATGAAGATGGAGAGAGCTTCGTAGTTGTGAATTGTGATTTGTGATTCTTGGAGTCTTTTCTTCTCTTTTCAAAATTTATATAGAAATGATTCTTCATCTTCAAAAATAGTAAAATACTATACTTATACATATATAGCAATAAATTTAAATGTAGAAAGAAAAATCATTAAAAATATTTTTTTCCTTAGTTTTACAAATATATTTAGGAAGAGAAAATTAATATATATTTTTAAATAAATAAAAATATTTATATGTAAATATGTAGCATCGGGTTGGGGTTGAGTTAGGTTGTCCTATGCCTCAACCCAAGAATTCAGGTTAAGATTTCCTATCTCAGGCTCAACTCATTTTCCATATAACCCAACCCAAGCCCGCCCATCAATCGGGTTGAGCCCAGGTTGAATTTGGGTTAGCCTGCAAAGTTGCAGCCCTAATCTTTACTACTATAATGAGAGAAAACAAAGTGAAGGTATTTCTTTTTTTGATAATCGGGTATCTCTGTAGATAGGGGATCAAGCCCTATCTGGGCATTGCTCAGTTGTGACAATCATACATTTTGTCTCCTAAAGTTAGGTGTAGCTCGCCCCAGAGTCACCAAGGAGCACCCATGTAATACTATGTAAGGTTCAATATGAAGCCATATCAACCCCGTGTCAGGGTATATCTGTTAGCTTAGTAACATTTCTGTAATAAGAGAGTATGATCGGCCTCCACTTTTGATGTTTCCTTCTGGAAACCTAAGAAAGACTTAGTGTGCTCTTCGTAGGAAGGGTGTCTAGTGCTTCCCAATTCCTGGCATATACCCACGTTGACTCGAGCCTTCGCACCAAACTACGTGGAAATCCTGGGTATCATAGGATCATCTATTGCTTGTAACACACTTTTATGATTTTATAACGTGTTACTCCGTGTAATCAATATTATATCAACAAAGTTGCCTTCAGACTTTGTCTCGTGTTGCCCCGTTATCTTATTTGCTTACTACGTTTGTGGTGTACGATCATTTTTACAAGCTTGCTTGTGGATTAACACCCCCTTGTGCCGTACTACCTCGTTTCGAAAGAACACAGTCATGACAGTTGGTATCAGAACTCAATTGTTAGAGCACAGTTGATAGCCAAACCATGTTGGTTTAGATTCTCGTTGGTTTCAACCCCAAGCTCTTCCCCAGTTTCCATTTAATTCATGCGAACAATGGCAAGAGGAAAGAAAAGTACCGTGAACCAACCCGCTCCAACCACACCACCACCACGTATAAATAGGGAACATATTGAGGTACTTGAAGATAAGATGACCCAGCTATCGGGTCTCATTGATGGTATTGCACAATTAGATGGTCGTCAGAACACGCTGGAAGAATAATCTGTGACCCTCAAGATACCCGAGGATCCCTAGCCAACTTATAAGAACAGATCACGGAGCTCACTACGAAGGTAGGTCTCATTGTCAGAGTCGTCAGTAACGATGCCTACCAATAGTGATGCTTTTCCCTCGCGCCTGCGAGTCTTCTAGCCACGCACCTTTAATGGTGTTCGCGATGTGAAAGAGCTCGAAAATTTCCTGTTTGATATGGAGCAATACATCCGTGTAACTCGTCCTAATTTCAAAGAGGTAAAGGTAACAACAACTTTTATGTATCTTGTAAGTGACGCCAAACTATGGTGGCGAACAAAGTACATCGAGATGCAAAGTGGCTAATGTTCCATCGATACATGGAAATACCTTAAAGGGGAATTAAAGAACCAGTTTTTACTAAAGAATGTGGAGTTCATTGCCCGCAAAAAATTGATGCAACTCTACCAGACAGATATAGTTCATGACTACGTCAATCAATTTTCCGTCTTGATACTTGATATCCGTGACATATCAGAGAAAGACAAGCTGTTCTCATTCCAAGAAGGGCTCAAGTTTTGGGTTTAGATAGAGCTCCAAAGGTAACGTGTGCAAGATCTCGTGTCTACAATTACCGCGGTCGAGCGGTTGACTGATTATACTCTCGCGGAAGGGAGCAAACAGAATGTACACTCTCACTTGAAAGGGTACTCGCAGCAGCACGAGCACACAAAGAAGTCTTCGAATAGTAAGAATGGAGGACACATATATAGTTCTAGTTAGGGATCCCAACGAAATTCATCCCCTTCACAGAGCAGAAGTACCTCACTTGTGAATCACCGCCACAAGTTTAAGTGTATGATATGTAGTGGTCTTCACAAGACGTTCAAATGTCCACAATGAAGCAATTTGAACGCATTATTAGCCTCCCAAAGTGACCATAGTCACGAGAATACGAGTAGATGAGATGATGAAGATTCTCCTCACATGAGAGCCAAGCATTTACTGAATGCAATGAAGTAGACATCTAAGACTTAGAAAAGTTGTCAACGGAAGGGTCTTATGTATGTTGATATGGAAGTAGGTGGCAAGACCACCCAAGCAATAGTTGATACATGAGCTATGCACAACTTAATTTCCCCTATAGAGGTGAAGGGTCTCAATATCTGGCTAGAGAAAGGTTTAAGCAGCATAAAAGCTGTAAACTCCCAAGCCACTTTTATCCAAGGTTCGACCAAGTCAGTGTCCATCAAGATAGGCACATGAAAGGGTAAACTTCATTTATTCGTAGTTCCTCTTGATGAATTCAGAGATATCATTGGGATGGATTTATTGTGACAGAACAGGGTTGTACCAATGCCATTCACCAACACATTGGGCATGTTAAGTGAATGTCCAAGCTTCATCCTGTTTCCACTGGCAAGGAAAAGGAAAAGATGATTTTAATCCTTTAACTAAAGAAAAGATTAAAGAAAGGTGAGCAACCGTATATTCCTACCTTACGAGTTGAACTTGATGATCAGGACTATAGTTCAACTCTTATTCAGGTTACACAAGTATTGGCAGAGTTTGATGATGTTATGCTGAATGAGCTTTAGAAGGTTCTACCGCCACATAGACCAATAGGTCATCAACATGAACTACTACCTGGTACCACGCCTCTTACGAGAGGGCCTTGTAGAATGAATTCTCTAAGAATAATTGAGTTCTGCAAGCACCATAAGAAGTATGATGAGTCATTACAACGTTGTGTCATTTATCGAAAGTTAGACAAGATCTCCATTAAGAACAAGTATCATATCCAACAGATTATCGACTTATTTGATAAACTTGGGATAGTTAAGTACTTTTCAAAGTTGGATTTGAGATCAGGTTACTGTCAAATTCATGTTGCAAATGAAGCCTCTCAGTTACTTCATAATAATGGCATCAAGAATTGGGGTGTGCTCAAAAGTATTGTCAGCGACAGAGATTCAAGAGTCACATGGAAGTTATGGGATGAATTATGCAGATGATTTGGGTTTCAGTTTGACTTTCCAACTAGTAGATATCTTCAAATAGATTGGCAGATGGAGAGATTCAATTCCGTGTTGGAGTATTTGAGGTATCTTGCCAATGCCAAACTTATGAATTGGGCAAATTTGTTCAATTTCAACCTTCAGAAGAGTTCTTCCTCCAACAAGAGACCTTTTAAAATTATCACAAGCCAACGATGTTTAACTCCTCATACTATTGTTTTAGGCTACAAGAGACATAATAAAAAAATATACAGGTTTGCTAAACTCTGGTTACCGTACATGTTACGCAACATTCACCCTATTTTCCATGCAAAAAATCTCAAATCGTACCATGCAGATCCTACGCGTAGCATTCCAACACGTACATCTTCTCATTTAGCTATTTAGTCATAGCATGTTGTTGACAAAGTTCTCAAAAGTGTCAAGTTAGCAGTAGTTCAAGCCAGCAACAATAACAGCAGTATGTGGAGTACTTCATCACACAGAAGAACATGTTAGAATGTGAAACTACCAAGGAGGATGTAGAAAATGTACTACATTTCGACCAGAAAACTGAAGAGTTTGTCAGGGCAATGCGATGAGGATGTTTGCAGAATAGGTGAGGGATATTATGACGATTATACATTCTGTCACTTAAAGTTAGGTGTAGATCGTCCCGGAGTCACCCAGGAGCACCCATGTAACACTATATAAAGCTCAATATGAAGTCATATCAACCGTGCTAAGGCATATCTATTAACTTAGTGGTATTTCTGTAATAAGGGAATATGACCGAACTCCACTTTTGATGTTTCTTTCTGAAAACTTAGGAAATAATTAGTGTACTCTTAGTAGGAAGGGTGTCTAGTGTTTCTCAATCCCTGGCCTATACTCACGTTGATTCGAGCCCTCACGCTAAGCTACGTGGAAGTCCCGCATGTCATAGGATCATCTATTGCTTGTAACACACCTTTATGCTTTTGTAACGTGTTACTCCGTGTAATCAATATTATATCAACAAAGTTGCCTCTGGACTTTGTCTCGTGTTGTCTCGTTATCTTGTTTGTTTGCTACGTTTGTGGTGTACGATCATTTTTACAGGCTTCCTTGTGGATTAACACCCTCTTGTACTGCACGACCTTGTTTCGAAAGAACACGGCCGTGACACCAGTTCATAAACCACAGTCTTTTTCAAAGACTAGTCTTAGGGTGCGTGCAACATCCGCACATCACACATACCAGGTAAATGAGAGTGCGCCCTCGCGTGAGGCCCCTAAGGAATTAATGATCATATTGGGAATCAAACTAACTATCTAAGGACATTAATCACTTATCAATCTGAAATTGCTATAGAGCCAATCCCTCAGGATTAGCAAACTAAAGGATTGTTGACACCGAGACATCAAATTATTAAAAAAAAATATATAAACCCATATCACATTTAAATGTAGGAGTCTTTTTCATCAAATAAATGAAAATGACTTTTAGTAAGTTTATACTTACAAATTTTAAATTACCAAAATTACTTTTGTTCTTTGCACCTATATTTATTTTATTAAATTAATGGTTGATTTGAACATTTCTCTCCACTTTAGTTCCTTCCCTCCATTTTTAAATTTATGTCATATCCGTTGATCTTAGTCTAATTTAAAAATACTAATAAAATAACATAAATACCCACAACTTCAACCCGTAATTTTTCTCCCAAAAAATTGATATCTTCAAGCTCAAAACATCTATAGTAATGGTAAATTATTTTTAATATGTAGTTCACATTTTTGTTTTTCACTCCCCTAGTTTTTCATTTAAGTAAATTAGCAGACCGCACGTGTGAAATTTTCTTAGTGTACGAAGGATACACTTGTCCATCACGATTTGTGAAATTTTTTCGCTCCAGATGTTTGGTCGATGTCTACATAGACATTGTGTCAAACTTGGGCCCACGTACATTATCTGCTTACTCCCTCGTCCTTATCTTGCCACAGATTGTACCGTAACACGGGCGCTGAAGCTTAAAACAATAATTTCCAGTTTTCACACTGTATTGTGTGATATCTTCTTCGCCTTGAGAGCTCTGGTTGTAGCAAAATTAGTCATGGAGAAATTTCTTTCCAGAATTGCTCTGGTAGTCAACTTTTGATCTTGTAAATGTAAGATCATATATTCCTAAGAAACATTCATTTTAGTTATGTGTCCTTGATTAGATAATTAATAAATTATTAAATAGAAGAATACCTATGTTCAATGAATCAATAATACAACTCAAAACTTAGCATTAACAATTATTTTAGATAATGATTAGAATGTTGCCATCGAATCCAACGATTGTACCTTGTAAATCCAAGTAATTCTTTGAGAGAATATTAATCCAAGTGTAGGTGAATTGATCTAGACCTTTCTCTCTCTCTCTCTCTCTCTCTCTCTCCCTCTCTTTCTCGAATATTATGGATTAGCCAACAATAACTCTAGTGATGGAAAACATTCAACGTAAGGAGCATACCTATAAGGGAGGCCAAACCCTTCTTTAATAGATGAGAAATGAGGGCTACAATTTTTCTAACTAACATGTTTCTGAAACCATCAATGTTAGGGTGTGGATTCTATGCACTTGTTTTTTTTCCCCCTAAAGTTCCCTATAGTAAATCTTCTAGAGTAGAGATGATCATTTAGAAAGAAACACCACCACCATAGTCCTCTAGTTTTCTTAGTGTAGATTAGATTTAAAAAATAAATCCAATTTTTTTTTTTTATCATCATGATCTATGATTTTGAAAATATAAGGTCATTGACCTCTAAGATTTAAACGGTATAATACATGGAACTTTAAGAAAAAAATATTACAAAATCCACTCTTATCCATTTCAACCAAAAGGAAATTCCCTTTCTTTAATTTATAAAGAAGAATAAAGATCCTTTAATTATTAGCTTTCCTAAATAATAGAACTCAATCCAAGAATTTATAAAATCACCAAAACATAGAGAGGCCAACGAACTGTACATACCGTTGGTGCAACATTAAATGTATCAAATTACAAGTGAAACACACTATTTATTGGATTCCAACTCCCAACTAGGAGAACCGCCCCCCCTCCCTCTCCCAATTTGACCTGATCAAGTAATTTTAATTGCCTATAATTTTGACACTTAGGAGAAATATTTACTTGACAAATCATTTGTTTGATATACCGAAAAATCCTTTTCCACTATTAGAGTACATCATGAAAAATTACGAGGAAAACTTCTCTGTACTCCTTCATTTAAATAAGAGTTGTATAGGTTTTTTTTTTTTTGAAAAATCTTACCAAGGGCTGTTGAGTTCACCTTGTGGTATCCAAAAACACGATTTCATGCCATAGGGATGTAGAAAATAAAATTTTATTAACTTAAAAATGCTATTTTTCCTTGTTAAATTTTAATTTTAAATTTAAAATTTCAATAGCCGCCCATTGATCATAATTTAGAAAGTTGTTTCTAAGATTTGATTTATAAAAAAATTAAGGATAAATTCATGACAATTGCCTTAAATTGACATGATGCATGCATAGTTTTTATTTTATCAGTAGTTTTATATTTATTTTGATCTGGGGTCTAATAAAATTTTATTTTTAACATATCAAATGTACGAGATGAAAAATTGTGAAGGTTCAAAATTCAAGATCCTCTGGCCTTCTTCTAGGGCCATTATAAAGTACAAATCTCGCGATAACGTATCAATTAAGTAAAGGGAACTGAAAATACGTAGGATTTACTTTTTTGCTATTATAGATATTTTGATTAGATATAAAGCTCAATAAATAGAGATCAAATCAGAGTCATAAAACATCTCTTTTTTCCATCGCTCTCTTGTAGTGTTAGTAGTTTGATTAAGGTAGGTCGACAAGAACCTGTGATGATACTTAAGATTGATAAGGAGAAGGGTTACATCGATCTCAGTAAGAGAAGAGTCTCTGAAGAAGATATCCAGACATGGGGGAGAGGCAGAATAAGAGCAAACTTGTTCACTCCATCATGCGCCATGTCGCAGAGACGATGCAAGTCGATTTGTTGGTATATGAATTGATACCCATTTTTTCATTTTTGTTTTTTTTTTTGGGTGTTTTCGATCTTCATTTTATATTGTTTACTTGTATTTCCATTTTTGAAAAGCTAGAAACTAAATTTAGAATCAAATGGGGTGGCATCGAATTTGAGACAATTAAAACCTCTGTTGAAATGCATGGTTTTTAAACTTGGTATCTCGTCTCGTCTCGTTCAGCTCCGATACCGAGTTGACTCGGACGATACGTCTCGTCTTGTTGGACATTGAGATAATGGTTTTTTACCATTTAAAAAATCTGAAAAAATTCAGAAATGACTCCTATTAAAAAATGAACTTAAAAAAATATAAAATAAAGAAAAAATCGATTTGGGGGGTGAAAGAATAGAGGGTTGAGACTTTAACTTCTTTGTCTCGGTTAACTTGGACGAGATTTTGAAAATCTCATTCGATATATCCCGTTTAACTCGTGAGTTAATCATTTTCTGCTCTGTCTCGTTGTATCACCTGAGATATTGCAAAATATCGTCCGAGGCGACTTGCTTATCTCACGATACGTAGTCGTCTCAAAATACTTTGTAAGTTGGTCTCATTCATCTCCGATACCGAGTTAACTCGGGCGATACATCTTGGTCTCAGACGAGTTTAAAAACCATGGTTGAATGCTCAATCAGGGTTTTCGGGTACTTCTTTTGAATTTCTTCACTGTGGTTGATGAAATGTTGTAATGTTTGATTGGGTTGAGTTGATTTTTATTATAACCAGTATATAAACGGTGCTTTGGATATCCTAACCATGATGTTGATTCCGGACTTTGATAATCCACTTGCGAACTTGTACTCTACATTATGATTGAATTTATGAATTTTATTTTCCTTAGAAAGGAAATGTATCTCTATTTGTGCAGATAAGAAAAAGTATTCCGTTCCCCCTATTTGTTGGATGCGTGTTGGTCATTTAGATAATGAAAGTACATGACATTTTGATAATTGTGCATCTGTATGCCAATTAATGAAAAATTCACACGTGGAGATTTTTGGGCTGGTGGTTGTTATTGTACTTGTAGGCACCATGAACAAAAGCAACACATTACAGGAAAATTCCTCCCAATCTGGATGCTCAATGTCTTGGTCCTTTTTAGGTTCGTTCTTGATTTAAACTCGTACAAAAGTCCTGAAAACGGGAAAAAAAAGGAAGCAATCTTCCTTGATTTGTATGTAACTATGTATATCTAGACTTCTCTCTTTGATAGGGTGTTAGGAACTACTCATTTATTCCTATGTCATTCATAGAGTGGGCTCTGCATTTAAAAGAAAGAGTCTTTTACACTACCCTACTTTTATCCTAAATTCCTTCTCTCCATTTGAACCTCCTCTGGTTTCCAGCAGCAGCTGATGGCTGCCACCATGATTCGGTATTTTCCTTCTTTAGTGACACAGATTCTATGTCATTTTTAGTTTTCTCCATGGATTACAAATATTGTTAAAAATTAAGCTTTTCTGAATAGAGTGTTTATGCAAAGTAATTTTAGTGAGAATTGCGGAGAATGAGCTGTCAGTGAAGGTTGATGGGTAAGAACTAGGAAATACCCCAAATGACGGTTGTTATTGCATTGATTTGATTGTTATTTGGGTGGCTAAAGTAGTGGTCTTCTTATGGATTGCTTATGTGGTTGGCATGTAGCAATTAGACTAAAGGAAATTTTGCAAGATAGTAATGGAAATGTTGGCAAACAAGAAACATAATGGCCACAAAATGAATTTAGTAATGAGCTGGATGCGTGGGAAGACTAGGGGGGAAAAACAAAAATGAGAGAACAATGGTGGTAGTCTAGGAGTGTAGTCCATACTCCATACAGATATAGACTATAAAAAAAGTCAATTGAGATGATGCAGGTTGGAGATTCTACAAGGGAGAAGCTTTGTTAATGATTGGGAGGTTCAAGAGATTTCTAGCCTAATACCCATAAAAAAAGAAAGATTTCTAGCCTAATCAAATGTACATCTGAGATCCATATCGACTCTTTGGATAAGGATAAACAGGGTTGGGTATGGAACAAGGATAATCTATGTTCTGTAGAGTCCTGTTACAAGTCCATGGCTGTCATCCCTCAATCATCCTTTCCTAACATTGCCATTTGGGGGCCTAAAGTTCTTTCTAAGATATCCTTCTTCATTTGGTAAGTTGTTTTTGGGAAAATCCTCACAGTGGACCGAATCATAGCAAGGGAGTAGTTTCTGTTAACTTCTATTTTTCTTTGCAAATTACGGGGGGAATCAGCCAATCATACACTTATCCATTGTTCTTTTGCAAGAGAGGTCTGGTCTCATTTTCTTTCGCTATTTCAAATCTCTTGGTGTTTTTTGTTTTCAATTTTATCCTTATTTTATGGTTGGTAAATAAAAGCATCCTCTCATAAGAAAAATAATCATTGGGTCCTTAACCCAATTTGCCGTGTGTTGGGATATTTGGATGGAGTAGACAAATACCCTTCACATGGTTCTCCTGGCCATAGTTGCTCTTTTTTGTGATTGGAGAAAAGTTTTCAAAGAGTTTAGAGGGTTCTTTTTTTTATGACATTTGCTTGAAGTGAGGTTTATTACGTTCTCGAAGGCTCTGTATCTTGCTAATTCCTTTGTATCTACTTATTTTTTTTCTTGGTATGTAAGGTAGGCAGCCATCTTGGCCTCCTATATCCCTAGCTTTCAAATAAATCATTTTAGTTATCAAAACAAACAAAAAAAGAAGAAGAAGGCTGAAAGTGACATGGGTTGAGATGGTGAGAAAAGATTTGAAAATACATTCCTAACATAGGACATTGCCCTATAGAATTGACTGGCAGAATAGAACTCATGATGCCTACGCCAGATAATTTTTGCGAGGCTTTGTCATTCAGAAGATCATTATCTCCATTCTGGGGTTTGCATTATTTGGTGTAAAATCTTTGAATAGCCTAGGGGTATTTTCTTTAAAAGACTTTTTGGGGTGATGGGATTGGGTTTGTAATATTTCAACGTAGTT
This sequence comes from Akebia trifoliata, assembly GCF_017979445.1. Taxonomy (NCBI): domain Eukaryota; kingdom Viridiplantae; phylum Streptophyta; class Magnoliopsida; order Ranunculales; family Lardizabalaceae; genus Akebia; species Akebia trifoliata. Next base: position 14,038,787 of record NC_141388.1, on the reverse strand, counting down.
GTCGGTGTTGTTTTTATGTTTTTTGTTTCCTTACCGTTGATTTGTTTTTTGTTTTTTTGTTTTTCTAAATGTTTTTGATAAGCAAACATTCAATGATTATGTCCAAACTCAATTGATAGGTCCTTTATTTTATTAGATGTCCACATTCTATAATATTTTTTTCCTTATTAAATAATGAAGGACCTTTTGAACTATCACTACATCTGGTTTTTTTTAGAGAACATCTGTGTCCATTATCCCAATCTCTCCAGGGGGCATGATTTGCTTGTCTTTCCCCTATTTCAGAATCCCTTTCTCCATGCTGGTCATAACATAGAAATATTTACACCAATCGCTCATTCTAGGGTAAGGGGTGTTTTCTTAAACCGTTTCCATGTCTACGTTGACAACACTAGATCCAGGTCATGAAGATCCACTTGTTTCAATATATGGTGCAAGATTATTTTGTGCACCCTTGACCCTACCCAGGGAGTCCTCTACTTTCTTTTCCATTCTGGATGAGTGGATGTCATTCCGCTTTCTCGGATGTTTGACACTAACTTCAGTTTTTTCTATGAACCAATTGACTTTTTATCGAACACCAAGCATTTTGTGTCTTAAAAACTGTTTGTTGTCTAGATGAGGGTTGTGGGATATAGATAAAAGAGAAGAACAAATAAGGTACTCATGAGATTAGCTCGTGTATCTTTGTTATTTTTCTGGACTAAGGAGGACACCATGTGCCTTGCATGGTGAAAAGGGTGCTAGGCTAAGGGTGTGGAGTCTGTAATCAAGCTAGCCTCCTCACTTATATGCATTAGACCAAATTTCTGGGTTTTTTCCCCCTCTCTCTTAGTAGGTCTCCTTGACCTCCTCTGAGCTTTCCTTTCAGCTTTTATTTTTTTGCCTTCTAAATGAATTGATTTTATTTATCAAAGAAACCAACTGACTGCCAGACTCATACCATACTCAATAGGGGTCTCCAGGCCCACCTGATAAATGATAGTCCAGAAATGGAATGTGCAAGATGAAAGTCTCATTCATGGTTATGAATAAGTTCATCATTTGTCAAGACAAGAGTTTCTTCAAGTCGTCTAATAGAGTATTAAACGGATGTAGCTCAACCATATATAGATTCCTTCTAAAATAAAAGTGATTTCTATCTCTTATACTATCATAAAGGTTTTGAAAGGATGGAGGTTGACATGTGGTTCTCTCCATACCATGTGTCCTAAAATCTTATGTTGTTCCTATTGCCAACATTGAATTTTATGCGTTAGTTGTTGTTTGAGAACTCTTCGTAATCATTGGAGATGCTTTGTGTTGAAATTTTAGAAAGTAGTTAGGATGTTTATTTTTTGAAATTAGTATTTCAAATTTTAAATCTTAGTTAGGCAGTTTCCTCATTTTTTGCTGTAATTAGTTGTTCCTTTTTTATAGTAAAATTAGTTCCAGAATTGTTTTGCTATAAATCTATGTATTAGTTCATTATTTTTTTAAGTAGAATAATTATTTCTTCTTCTCAAAAGTTACATGGTGTCAAAGCCTTGTCCTCTAGATATGATTTTCTATGGCAAAGACGCGCGATGACCGGCGCAGCGAAAAACCCTAGTGCCTCAGCAGATTCCTCCGAGATCATCTAATCGACGACATCAACATCATTTGACGAATCTCTTTCCCAGATTTTTAACCTGCAACTCACAGTTCACAAAATCGATGGGAAAAATATCTCGAATGGGCGCAATCTATGAAATTGGCGATCGATGGAAGGGGTAAATTGGGACATCTGACAGGCGAAGTAACACAACTTGCAGCGACTGACCCATACCTAAAAAAATGGCGATTTGAAAATTCTCTTGTCATTGCATGGCTCATCAATTCGATGGAACCAGCAATTGAGAAGCCTTACTTGTTCTTACCGACAACCAAAGAAGTTTGGGAGGCCGTGCGAGATTGTTATTCTAATTTGAAGAATTCATTACATATTTTTGATTTGAAGACACGACTTTGGCAGTCAAAACAAGGTGTTCGTGAAGTTACCATTTATTACAACGAAATGGTCACTTTATGACAGGAATTGGATCAGTGTTAGTTACGATGATGATTGGGAAAATCCCAATGATTGTGCTTGTTATAAAAAGAGGGAAGAAAATGATCGTGTGTATATGTTACTTGTTAGTTTAAATCACGGTTTGGATGAGGCTAGAGGGAGAATTCTTAGTCGGAAACCTTTGCCCTCAATTCATGAGGTATTTTTTGAAGTTTGCCGTGAAAAGTCCCGACAAAGGATAATACTGCGAAATCCAGAGCCGAGTCCAAACAATGAGCTAGAGGGTTCGGCTCTTGTGTCTAGAGGATTGGATTCCGAAGGTGACAAAAGGAAGAAGACGTGGTGCGAACAGTGTAAAAAGCCATGGCACACGAAGGATACCTGCTGAAAACTTCACGGTAAACCACCAAACTGGAAGAAGAAGAATAGTGGAGAAGGACATGCATTCCAAGCTGCAACTGAGTATTCTCAAGAGCATCAAGTCAATTCGGAAATGGTCCTGTTCACAAAGGAGCAATTAGAGCACCTATACAAACTGTTTCAATCTCCAAAATCATCTGTAACTCCTTCTTGCTCTTTAACTCAGAAAGGTAACTCTTTTATTTTAGCCTTCCTTGGTGTCTTCTCAAATTCTGTAAATCCTTGGATTATTGATTTTGGAGCGACTGATCATATGACCGGTTGCTCAAAACTTTTTTCCTCTTATAGTCCTTGTGCAGGCAATAAAAAGGTCAAAATTGCAGATGGTTCTCTTTTTGCCATAGTTGGAATCGGATCTGTTCTAACTTTCTTCTTCCTTAATTCTTCATAATGTTTTTCATGTTCCGAACCTTTCTTGTAATTTATTGTCTATTAGTAAAATCACCCTTGATCACAAATATCATGCAAATTTTTTTCCATAATTTTGTGAGTTTCAGGATTTGAGTTCGGGGAGGACATTGGCAGTGTTAGGGAGTGTGCTGGTCTCTACTTTTTTGAAGATGGACCCAACTCAAGTAGACTAAACATTAGTACTTGTTTTAATTCTGTTTCTGATTCCAGAGATAATGAAATAATGTTATGGCATTATAGATTAGGCCATCCAAGTTTTCAATATTTAAAGTATTTGTTTCTGACTCTTTTCAGAAATAAAAGTCCATCTTTTTTTGAATGTGAGATTTGTTAGCTTGCTAAACACCATCGTAATTCTTTTTCTCCCCAATCTTACAAAGCGTCTAACCGATTTACAATCATCCATAGTGATGTTTAGGGACTTTGTTGGGTGTTTACAAATTCTGGAAAATGATGGTTTGTCACATTTATTGATGATCCTACACGGCTAACTTGGGTTTATTTAATGAGGGAAAAATTTGATGTAAAAGCGGTTTTTAAAATTTTTTACACCATGGTGCAAAATCAATTTCGTAAAACAATTCAAATATTTAGGAGTGATAATGGCAAAGAGTACTTTAACAAAGTTTTGGGGAATTTTTTCTTAGAAACAGGGATTGCTAATCAAAGCTCTTGCAATGATACTTCTCAACAAAAAAGAGTCGCTGAAAAAAAAAAATAAACACCTATTAGAAGTAGCTCAGGCATTGTTTTTCACAATTAAGGTACCTAAATATCTTTGGGACAAGGCTATTCTCACTACAACCTATCTAATAAACCGAATGCCTAGTAAGGTTTTAAACTTTAAAACTCCATTGGATTTTTTCCATAAGTTTTATCTTAATAATAAGCTCTCTTCAAATTTGTCTTTAAAGATATTTGGGTGCACTATTTTTGTTCACATTCATGATCATAACCGAGGAAAACTTGAACCCCGAGCTCGAAAATGTGTTTTTGTTGGATATGCCTCTAATCAAAAGGGATACAAATGTTTTGACCTGGTTATTAAAAAATTATTTGTCACTATGGATGTAACTTTTTTTTGAACAAAATTCATTTTTTAATACTCATCTTCAGGGGGGGAGAAAAAATAAAGATTTGGATGTATATTTCCAACTTGAAGATATGTCGATTGGTCATTCCTTTGCACTTATAGCCAAAGTTGACCAGTCTCCTGCACCCTTAGCTGAAGTTGAGAACCCAAACATTATTGTACTAGATTTTTGTGAATTAGGTAATTTAAATAATGAAAATACAGGCCCATCCTTAATGCCATCACATGAAAGTCATGAATCTAATGGATCAAACATGAAAAAAACAAGCACCAAGAACACAAGGATAATACCCTTTGATATTGTTTACTCGCGAAAGAATACAACTTAAGGAGAAGAGTTAGTTGATCTCCCACACCGCCATGAATCCACAAATCCTCCAGGTAATGCTTTCTCTGAGCCTGCACAATTAGTCCTATCTACTTTAAGTACTAATCCTAGGTTTGAGTCTAGTAAGTCCATTGATTCCAGTATTCCTATTGCTGTCCGAAAAGGTGTAAGGTCATGTACCAAACATCCATTGTCCAACTATGTCATATGAAAATCTCTTACCCAATTTTTGTGCTTTTACTTCACAAGTGTCTTGTATGGAGATTCCTAAAAATGTGCAGGATGCTCTAAAGGTTCCCGAGAGGAAAGAAGCTGTTTTTGAGGAGATGAAAGCTCTTGAGAAAAATCAAACATGGAAGATGGTGAAATTGCCTAGAGGAAAGACAATTGTGGGGTGTAAATGGGTGTTCACAGTTAAACACAGTCTGATGGATTATTTGAAAGGTATAAAACTAGGTTGGTTGCTAAGGGATTTACTCAGACCTATGACATTGATTACCTAGAAACCTTTGCACCTGTAGCAAAGTTAAATACTGTGAGAGTTCTCCTGTCACTTGCAGCAAATCTTGATTGGCCCCTGCAACAATTAGATGTGAAAAATGTTTTCCTTAATTGAGATTTGGAGGAAGAGGTATATATGGATGCACCCCCGGGCTTCGATGGGAAATTTGGTTCGAAGGTGTGCAGACTGAAGAAATCCCTGTATGAGTTGAAATAGTCACCAAGGGCCTGATTTGAGAGATTTTCTCAGTTTGTTAAAAGTCAAGGGTACACTTAGGGACAAGCTGATCACACCATGTTTGTAAGATACTCGCAGGATGGAAAGATAGTTGTGTTAATCGTTTATGTAGATGACATAATCCTCATTGGGGATGATTTGCTTGAACTGAATTGATTAAAGAAGTCTCTTGCATCAGAGTTAGAGATCAAGGATTTGGGGTTTCTAAGATACTTTCTCGGGATGGAGATAACTCGGTCGAGGAAGGGAATTGTTGTTTCACAATGGAAGTATGTTCTTGATCTACTTAAGGAGACTAGAATGAGTGGTTGTAGACCAGCAGACACCCCAATTGATCCCAATCAGAAACTTGGAGATAACAAAGAAGGTGATCTTATAGATACTTTTCGGTTTCAGAAATTGGTAGGGAAACTGATTTACTTATCACATACACGGCCAGATATTGCATTTTCCGTGAGTCTAGTAAGTCAGTTTATGCACTCACCCTATGAGAAATATCTTGAAGTAGCTTATTGAATCCTAAGATATTTGAAAGGTATACCAGGTAAAGGCTTACTCTTTTAGAAGATTACACACAAAGCATTAACGCCTACACTGATGCAGATTGGGCAGGTTCAATTACTGACAGGAGATCTACGTCAGGGTTACTGCACATGTGTATGGGGTAATTTAGTCACGTGGAGTAAAAAACAAAACGTGGTTGCAAGAAGCAGGGCTGAAGCAGAATTTCATGCTTTGGCTCATGGGGTTTGTGAAATGTTATGGCTAAAGAGGGTACTAGAAGAGTTGAAGTTACCAGTGAACATGTCAATGAAACTGTATTGCGACAATAAGGCTGCCATCAGCATTGTACATAATCCAATGCAACTTGATCGTACAAAGCATGTGGAGATTGATAGGCACTTTATAAAGGAGAAGATTGATAGTGGAGCTATTTGTATGTCGTTTGTTCCATCAACGCAACAAATAGCCGATATCCTAACCAAAGGATTGTTTAGACCTAATTTTGAACTTCTTGTTAGCAAGTTGGGCATGATTGATATCTATGCACCAACTTGAGGGGGGTGTTGAAATTTTAGGAAGTAGTTAGGATGTTTATTTTTTGAAATTAGTATTTCAAATTTTAAATCTTAGTTAGACAGTTTCCTCCTTTTTTGCTGTAATTAGTTGTTCCTTTTTTTTTTTATAGCAAAATTAGTTCGAGAACTGGTACTATTGTTTTGCTATATATCTATGTATTAGTTCATTATTTTTTAAGTAGAATAATTATTTCTTCTTCTCAAAAGTTACACTTTTCCAAAGACCAACTCGTAGCAAAAGAGAACTTCATAAAACATGTAATTAACAGGTTTACATCATTCTTTTCTTTTCTTTCTTTCTTTTTAAGTACTAGTGTTACAGGCATATAATGTATTGCTGGATGATGTAAAACTGTTGATTTTTTCATCCTTATGTTCTACTTTCATATCTATGTTATTCATGACAGGATCTGTATATCCATGTTGGCTGGCCTTTATACCGAAAATATGGACATGCTTTTGAGGTAACACTGCATAGCATCTTTCCATATTTTGCTCACCAATCTGCAGTTGGACCTAAACTTTCTTGATCAATCAGGCATTCAAGTTAATCATGACTGATCCCGATTCGATTCTAAATTCCCTCACACGTAAAATTAAAGAAGTCGGTCCTGATGGGCTTGAGGTAATACTGGTTTGCGTAACATCTGCTTACTACTATCCTTATGTTGATACTCAAGAACATTTGATGTGTTGCCTCCCGCCAATTTTTCATCTTTTTTACAGGTGACAAAGGTGGTACCTGCTATGTCAGAGGAGATCAAAGATGCTTTGATAAAAATATCAGGAGGCGAATGACGCCACAACCTTTGAAGATTCGTGCAGACATTGAAATGAAATGTTTTCAATTTGATGGGGTTCTTCACATCAAGGCAGATCACACATCCTTTATAACTATTTCTTTCTGATGCCAATGTCCCCTTGATGGGCTTTTCACTTTTAACACTTGTCAATCTGTTTCCGAATGTGTTCTTTTGAAAATATCAGCTTTTATTTATTTATTTAACAGGAAGCTATGAAGAAAGCTGAAGCCACAGGCAATAATGCTTGTCCAGTGAAAATTAAACTGGTGGTTCCTCCAATATATGTTCTTACCACTCAGACTCTTGACAAGGTCTGTGCCAAACTTTACAATAATTTACAGCCCTATAATCATATCTGGCTTAGTTTCATGTACTCTTCCAGTTGAAAGCTTCATATGAATGATTTCTCTAATGATAGCATATTTTACCACACGGACAAGAATAACTCTTTCAACTGTCTTTTTGATACTGCTATTGTAACTCTGAGATACTGTCAGCCTAGCTTCAGATGATCTAATTGGTTCCTGTATTACTATTTCAACATTGTAGCAGAAAATCTAGCAAAATAATCACAGTGAAAATAGATTCAAACCCTAAGTTGAATCTGCATATTTATTCTACATCCTCTATCAATATTTTCAAATGTGTTAAGACACTTATACCTTAGGGAAAGGATATTGGAAAAGGCCTTGAGGCTTTAAGGAAAGACCCTTTTCCCTCGAAGGTTTATGTCTTATCCAGAAAGCCTTCGAAAAAGTTTGCATCTTAGGGGAAGTGCACGTCATTTTGGTGTCTTTAACCATGTAATATGCATTATTAGAATGTGTTTTTTTTTTTTTTTTTTTCATTTTTATCTGTTTTTGCAGTATCATTACATAAAGTCTTAAATAATTATAAAACTGTTCCTGTTTTAGTCGTTAGTCTACAAAAGGTTCTTATTTTATACATTACATTTCCATTGGCCTATCTATAAGTTGTAATCAATTTGCGACTCCCAACAATTTTTGGCTCTTCCTATTTTTTTTTTATTGGTTCTTTATTTTTATTGTTTCTTTTATGCCGAATGTAATGCTTCGTTTCTTCTAGTCATAGATCAGTATAATGTTTTATTGTCAGAGTGGTTCTTATTTCTTACACTACTACCTTTTTTTTTTGTCTTTTTTTAAATTTTCTTGAGGGTTTGGAAAGTTTTTATTTATGAAATCATCAATATGGTTCAATTTTAATTATATTTTGATGAGTTTAGAGTTTAGCTTTATATATTTTGACCCAGCTTAGAATCTACATTTGTTTGTCTAGTTTTATAAGCAATAACTGCTCATGTTCACGAGAATGCTCCTTGATGTATAATGTAGTGGCAGTTATGAGACTAGAGAAGGGAGTCCATAAAAAAAACTAGAATTAAGGAGAGAGATGTTGGAGTCTAAGGGATTTATAATAATTAGGACAATGACCTAATATATTGAACATTGGAATGTAAATTTAGTTCTGACACCCATGAAAAAGAAAGTCTAGTAAAAATTGATGGTCTGGAGATGCACCGAAGTAACTATTTTTGTTGTCTTATATGCAAGGATGGAGATATTGAGGAAAAAGTTGTCCACAGTATTAGAGCTGGATGGTTACAGTAGGGTCCACTTTTGGAGTTTGTATGTGACATGCATATCAATAAAATTTTATAAAACAATAATAAGACCTATTATCCTTTATGGGGTTGAATGTTGGCACTCGAGAGGCATCATGTTAATAGATTGAGCGTAGTAGAGATGATAATGTTGCGATGGATGAGTGGAAAGTTTAGAAAGGATGAAATTAGAAATGTAAATTCGAGAATTTGTAGGAGTGGCTCCTTAGACAATAAACTAATACTAATAGAAGGAATATGCAAGTTCAAGGTGCTAAAACATGAGAGGAAGACTCAAAAGAAAGTGGATTGAGATAGTGATAAAGCGGATATGAAAACACTTTCAATAATTGAAGGCTTGGCTTTGTACAGAACTGAATGGTGGAACATTCGGCGATGATATTAAACTTGAATCATGAAATATGAATTGTCATGATTTTATTTGGAGATTTTTTTCCCTTGATTCTCTTTTATTAGAGTTCTTATAATTGTTTTATATTTATTAATCTATTTAGAAAATGCATACTTAAAGTCTCACACGTTAGTGTTTAAAATCTTTGCTTTCGATCTCTTCCCTTGAGTGTGTTTGCGGATAGTTGGATACTTCTTGGTGATCAACTGCCCAAATCTGGGGCTTCAGTGCTTGACATACTGCAACACAACTTCAAAGGTCGTGGGATCAATTCCTATCAACCCATAAAACAAATGTAAAAATGCACCACTTAATTCTCATTTTACGTTTAAGCTTTTTAAGAGAAAGGAATGAAAGAACATGATTCGTTTTGTTGACCCAAATATCTGTAATAAGACTTTGTTGATATTTTTGTTGTATGAATCATCCAATGTTTCTTTTTGTGGGCAGGAACAAGGGATATTAGTTCTTAATAATGCAATCAAAGCTTGCATTGAAGAAATAGATCGCCACGAGGGAGAACTCTTAGTGAAGGAGGCACCAAGAGTTGAGTCCTTTTTGTGGAAGACGAAAGATGTCATTAGATTGGAATAAATATGGTCAGGTGATAGGGGAGAATGCTAGTCATTTTTCACAATTATTGGAGACTATTGTTAGGCATTCTGGTCATGCCCCTTTGCCATGCAAGAAATGGGCTGACATTCCAAAGCATTCAAAGGACTTACTGTGGCAAGAGGTCCAGGTAAATATAAAGTAATGTGTTTGTCATTTTTCTAATAATATTATTTTTTATCTATTTCTTAAATTGTGTACTTTTGTAGAATACGGTCGAAATTGATGATTCAAAGAAGAAGTGGGTGATGCAATGTATGTCGGCGAGGTATAGAGATTGGAAGAATGGTTTAAAGAATGATTACAAAAAATATAAGACAGATGAGGAGAGATTGCTACTAGCGTCTCAAAGGTTGATTGGACTTGGCTTGTCCATTACTGGAGTTCCCACGAGGCTCAGGTATAAATTATTACAAATTTCTTAATTAATCATTTTTGAAGAATGATATGTTTGTAATGTTATTAAATTTGTGTAGGTTATCTCAAAAAGGAATTGTAAGAATAAGAAAAACCAAGTAATTAAACATATGGGGGAGACAAAGAGTTGTGCACAGTATCGTTCGGAGATGGTGCGTAATTATATGTTAATTATATTATTTTCTTTTAATATTTAAGTGATCTACGACATATACTAATTTATTTATTTTTTCATGTAATTATAGCCAAGGATAAAGAAGATGGTAATTTACCTACTTAGGCTGAAGTTTTCAAGAAAACCTATACTAGGAAAAATGAATCTTACAGTGATCTTGAATCGGCTGAGCTCATTGTACGTAAGAAGTCAATTGTAAGATAAATTATTTATTGTAAGATAATTACTAATGTATTTTTTTTATATAGAATAATATGATGAAAAAACATAAAGATAGTGGCAAATTTGATTCTACACTCTTAAGCGAGAAGATATTCATTGAGGAGATGGGACCAGAGCGGCATGGTAGAGTACGTACATATGGCCTAGGCCCGACCCCGAGTTCGATCTTTACATCTGCTTCTAACTCATCTCGTAGTAGTACTTATGCCGAGATGCAGTCCCAATTGAATGAGATGCAAAACATGCAAGTGGAACATGACCGGCAACATGAGGAGATGGTTGTTGAGTTGTAAAACACGCAAGTGGAACATGATCGACAACATGAGGAGATGATTGCTGAGTTGCAAAACACGCAAGTGGAACGTGATCGACAATATGAGGAGAGGATTGCTGAGCTACAAAGGGAGATGCAGATGCAGATGCAAATGCAGATGCAGATGCAAATGCAAATGCAGAGAGAGATTTATAGCCAAGTGCAGAGCCAATTCCAAGAGTATATAGCCCTATACTTCCGCACCATGTTTCCTAATGATTATCCTCCCACTCAAGGACCTTGAAAGTCAACTAGATACATTTAGTTTTTGGTACATCGAATTTCTCCACTTTAGACTTTTTTTTCATATATATTGTTTAATTAATAACTGTTTTTTGGTAACTAGCCCCTTTTTAACTCCGCCAATGTAAAATTAAATATTTTACATTGCCGGTCCCAAGCCCGGATAAAGGAGGAGGGAAAAGATAAGGTATTGTCAATTTCTAAATATTTCCTGTTTGTGTTTGCTAAATGCCTAAATGTACTTCGTTAGATGTGAATGTTCTTGTTTGCTTCTTCTTGAGTTTCTCGCATTTCTGGACAGAAATGATGAAAAGGTTGCATGTAAAAAGATTTTGGAGAAGAAGGGGCTTGCAGGATTTCCGGTAATGCCCACACTGAAATGCTAGGACTACATTTATCGCTTGTATACACTTAGAATAACAATCATAAGTTTCTAACTCTGTCAAACTATATGTTAAATTAGGTAGAACAAGGTGAATACATGTATAAGACTGATGATGAGACCTGCCCAGTTTTTCATGAAAGTCGCAGCAACGAGAAGATGTTATTTCAGTGCGAGCATGTTACTTGCTGTAGATGTAAGTTCCTAGAACACATTAAAATCACTTATCTATCTTTTGTTGCTATTCCCAAATGCCAAGTACTTGAAACTAGGTATCCATTTTATAGACCATGAAGGACTAGTAGCAGCAACCTTGTCAGGGTTGTATGACGTAGCATTCAATGAGACCCACCGACCTTGGTTGTAGTAATAGTGGGGATTAGTTGTTAATATTTGGACATCCAATCTATCTCATTCTTATGGATGAGCCGAAGAAATATAGTGGGGATGAAAATTTAAGTCTATGAGTTAGTCTTGCTCTATTTTAGGTTAGCTGCGGGAAATATCCTAGGCAGGATCCTTGAAGTGGTGAAAACTGCCTTGTGTGTGCAGCATATGTATTGCAATGCTGTTTTAGACCATCCTTACAACATTTGGCAATACTCTATCTCCCCTTAAAAAATAATACAAATATTCATGTATGCATAAGTGGGTGAAGTGGAATTTAACACGTGACATTAACTTTGTAACCTTCATGTCATTAATCACTAGGGCACTAGATCGGCCCCACTTTTATACTAACAATTACTTGTTGACAAGAAATGATAAGAGACAATCTGAATAAAGAGATTGCTCCATTGCTTGAATTGTGCATCCAGGTTACTACTTGTCAAGAAAAAAAAAGAATTGAGCATCCGGTACTTGTAATGAAGGTTTTTGATTAGTAGAATTTTTTTTGACAAGAAATTGGATTCAAACAAAGGGTAAGAGGCTCAAAATCAAATTTAGTCAGTGATAATATAATTTGACTTTACCGGATTCGCCTCAAATGATACAAAGTGAAATGTTCTAATTATTAAAATATAATAAGAAGAAAAACTATGTTTATTTGTTTATGACATGTGTGATGTGCTGCATTGTCCGTCTTAATCTCGGGGGGAGGAATGCACGTGTTTCCTTAACATATTTGATAGATTATGTTGATGTGAGTTCCAAAGTTGACAACTTAATCATATAATCCCTTCTTATAGCTTCACTCTTTACAACTTCCTCCTTTACAGGTTCCCTCATTCTTAATCAACAAGGTGTTCAATCAAGTATTCTCGTTCATCAATTTTCAGCTGTTCAATAAGTAAATTTGTTCAACTCATATTTTCTTGTTGATCCCATTAAATCTGTTATGTAGTATTTTAGCCAAACAAAAATGAGTATAACTATGTTGCTCTTGTCATCGTGTCCTTACATTCTTTTCATTTTCCTCAGTCTTCTTTTCCAGCGTTTGTGCTGGTCACCCAGTGATGTGGAGTATGTAAAAGTAGGCTTATCCTATTTAGAAAAATGGTGCATTGAAGTAACTGATGAGGTATCATGAATCAATCCCTTTATTCTATTTATTGTCAGCTGTAGTTTTTTTTTTTTTTTTGAAACCCTTTGCTTACTAACATAGTAAGATTGTGAGCCTTACTAAGGAGGTCGTTTTGCTCAAATGGATTACCACATCAGAAATCCAAAACCACAGTCCTCTAAGTTTCATTGAAAAACTCATTTCCAAAACAACATATATATATATATATATATATATATATTGGAACTAAATCCAAGGTTTTGAAATTAGACAGCTATCGAACTTCCACATAACTCCCAAACTTAAAATTGAAATTCAACGGTGAAAAATAACCTTTCTTGGAAGAAAAAAAAGGATATTTGATTTCAACATACGTAACACGGTCCAAGGTTTCCAAAAATTTTGAATTCATTTTTCCAATTTATCAACAATTTGCAGAGATGTTGGCAGAGCTATCAAGAAGGGAGAAGGCAACAAATATCAAGCCTGATCATGATATTGATCTCTATATGAAGGTGAGAAAGAACTCCTTCGTAGTTTATACATTATTATAAGAGAAACAGAATTAGATCACACTCCTCTTTTGAGATGACTATGTGGTCTATCAAGTTAGGTCGATGAATTTGTTGATGTTTTGTTGGAATTTGGAAAAATCGGTTTTGAATTCAGTAGGTTCTGTTCAATCCAAGGTTTATTTAACTTGATTCCGCAAAGTGAATTTGGTTTCAAAGAAAAGAGGTTGAGTTTTATTTATTTATTTTTTACTGTAGTGTATGGTACGTTTTGAGGCTGGAAAACCCATGTATACGCCATTGTGAGTATTGGATATTATAATGTTGTTTTTTCACAAACTATATGACATGAGCATAGATGTGTGAAATGGGCTTTTCAACTATGTTAAATAGTATCTTTGCATTGCATTTGCTAATGTAGCCATTGATGACACACAACGGATGATGCAAATGAGTTGATTTAGATTTTATCCTTCAAAGGTATGTCTATTTGGTGACTCTTTCTATTCTAATTGTCCTTGTATATTTGATTTAAGAAGTTCCTATACTATCAGTGCCAGTTATCAAAGGAGATGAATTGAGTTTCCTTTAAATCTATTTCACTTTGCACTTGACTTTCTAGTATCAGGACCACTTTGCACGATTAATATTTTATGTTCTTTTACCATTAAATAGTCTTGTTGTTTGTTTTAAGGCTGCTTGAGACATTATGTTAAGGTCAGTTACATATTGTCACTAGTGTTCTATGATTATAGTGTTGTGTTGTTGCTAGTGAAGGTCACATGGTAGATTTGGGGATTAATCGTTAATCGTTCAGTACTTTAGTGTTATTTGTTTAAGTTTTGATTTTTATCTTTTACATGATAATTAGTTATAATTGTTTGTCATGTTTTGAGATATATTACGTGCAATGCCTCAACCATGTGGAAAATTCTATTTTATTTTTATCTTTTTCACTATTATTCAGAGTTCTCTTTTTTAGTTTTGTGTTCATTTTGCTTCTGTTTGTATGCTTTTTAGGTACCCATTTGTTATATTTGATAAAATTTCAGATCTTAGTATTGTTGATTTCCTGAAAATAACTCAAAATTCGGTTGATGAATGAAGTTCTTCCATTTTTCTTCTTGGGGTTTCAGAATAAATGTGGGATTGTTTCTATCTTTTAAATTCTATTAAATGCTTGATAATTTTGTATGCTTTCTAGCTTATTTAATTTGAAGAACACCAATTTCATTCTCTGCATGTAGTTTCAAACTTTCTTTTATGATGTTTTGTGTGGAACTGTTATGTTTTAATTTGAACTGCATCACCTTAATATATTTTCAATTGATTGTATTTTGGGTGCATTTTTTAGATTATTTTCAAATTGGTTTCCACTTAAATTGTTCGAATTTCACATGCAGATTGTTTTTTTCGTTGCCGTCGATGGGAGAAGTTTGGTTAATGGGTGTGTTCTTGGCAAATTCTAGATAGGAGAATTGAGGTGGATTGAATTTTGAAGAACACAATGAGGAGTCAGTTTACTTATATTTGACATAATGAAATTTCTTTGCTTTATTTCTTTTATATATCTAAAAGTTGAAGATGAGGGGCATTTGGGTCTTTTCATGTTGCTAGTTGGGGTCTAGGTCACCAATTTCAACGCATAGGGGTATCTCCAATATTCAGCAACATGTGAGGGGGGCAGGTGTAAAATCAAAATTTTTTTTCAAAAGTTCTTATGGCGACGATCGTGACCATAACTAAAGGCCTAATATATATATTTTTAAAAAAAAATACCCTATAGTGATGGCCAATAGCGGCTGTCGCTATAAGTCCCATATATATATGGTCCCGTTTGGCGTCCTACTATTCACCAGACGCTTTACCAAATGTATTGAAACCGTCAGATAAGGGTCAGATGAACGGACGCAATTGAAACTTACATTTAGTTATAAAACGTCGGCTATTTACAGCGCCGTCCTCAATCTTTTACATAATTAGTGCTACCTCCCTGTTATCTTAAAACCCAAACAAAACAAAGAGTAGAACTCTCTCTCTCTCTCGCTGAAACCCTCTCTCTCACTCTCTCATTCTCTCTCGCTTTCGCTCTAGCGGCAAATACGTCCCTCTCTCTCTCTCAACAATCGACCTAGCTGCATGAAATTTACAGGCAGAAATGGCAATGAAGCAATTACAAAACCTTAGCCTTTCAATCGTGAAACAAATTCTTCCTCTGCTTGAGCAACTTGCCCCCTTGTACATGGATTTAGTTAAAGGGAGAGAAGTTTTCATCCCCAAACCCGGAGAAACTCGATGATTAGTACGTATTATCTTCCATTATTATTGAATCTAGTAATTTCCCAAAACCAGATTGTGTATTTTTTTTTTCTTTAATTTTAATGTTAACATATTCTTTCATCATTTATATTCGATGTGCTTTACGAAGATTCTTGTAATTTAAAAAATGTCTTTAATTGTAAGAGATTTGCCTTTTTTTTATTTGGTCTTTCTAGTGGACTTTATCTGTCAGTGAAGAATATACTAAACCCTTCCTCCATGCAGTTTATAGATGAATTAAAAAGGGTTTACATTTCTCAATGCAGTCTATTGAGAATCGTTGTTTAGAATGAAGAAGAACATAGAGTGAGGCGCACATTTTCAAGAGAGTACTCATCGAGGAATTGTATGTGATAGTTGTTAATTAAAAATGAATATTAGAGTGAGGAGCACATTTTCAAGCCTGTCATCCTATGTTATGTGAGACGTATGTCCAATAATGTCATCCTGTCATCTGCTTACAATTATCATATAAAACCCTTCTACATGTACCTTCTTGAAGGTCACCCATTTTTTGCTATTAATGGTTTGTAGCTGTTGCCCATCTCCTTGATGGAGATCTGCTTATGTCCTGTTTATCTGCCAGATCATCTGTTTGGCAACCAGATGACAGCCCTAACCAGAAAAAATCAGTTTACTGCTAGATCCATGTAAGTTTCCAGACCATCTGTCATGAGCTCTGCAGGTGATTATTTTCATATGCCATGATTGGGTGCTTGCCATTTATAGAATCCAAGTGCAGGACCTGTCTTTAATAATACTCGATTAGAAACAGACTAGTGGTGCTCATTCATGCTGAGAGTTTTTGATAATACAGGACCTGACTTGTGAGATGATGTTTATTAATAATTACATATGATTGTCGACTTAATGTCATCATCTGTGGTTACCATGTGATTTTCAATTGTTCCTAAATTGGTTTGTCTGAGAAGTAATAAAGGGTTGTGATTTTAAATTCTGATTTCTTTTCTCTTTTCTCTCAAGGGAAACTTCCCTTCTTCAAACTGGAAATCTTATGATTTATCATTTGCTCTCTCAATAAATTCAAGTTGGGTACATGTCATGTCATGCAATTCTGCAGATAAAGGAATATTACGGAGTTTCCAGGAATCTTCTTATAAAGTTCAAAGATGACACGATTGAAGAAACTCCGAGACTAGCACAGTTGCCAAGTGTAGATGAAGTTTTATTGCTTCTCTAGAGAATATATAATTGACTCTTGTCATTCACGTGGCTCATGACTTTTGGGGTGTTCTATGTTGCAGGTTGTTACTCCAATAGCACCTCTTAGCAGCAGGTATCCTCTATAGATTTTCTCACTATTTTGGTTTATTTCAAGTGAATCATTCTCTTTCACATTCCGTTTACGACTATATATTTGATTAGATTCATCATTCAATGTTTTTACAAAGCCAAGAAAAATTCCGGCCATTTTCCTAAAAGTTATGTTCGGTGCTTTATTCTTTTGCAGGCTGGATACTACTGTTCGGTTTGTGAATGTGTTGTAAAGGATTCTGCATACTACTTGGACCATATCAATTGGAAGAAACGTATGTGGTTGGGTTGTCCATAAACATATCACTAAATGTATTTATTCTCATGAACCATTCTTTCCCGTTTTTTTAATTGTTTCTTATGGTTCTTCTAACTTGCTTCTTAGATCAAAGAGCTTTGGGTATGTCAATGCGGTTAGAGCGGGTATCTCTTCGACAGGTAACATACCATTTCATTAGTTAACAGGCCCTATGACTAAGCACTACAAATATCACCACTTTGTTTTACTGGGAAATCAAGACAAGCCAGTAAACATGAATATAGAGAACTTATTGTCTTATAGTCCTGATTTGGGATTTCTTATTTACAGAAAATAAGGTTTCCAATTCGGGGAACCTCTAGGAGTTGCCACAAAGTACATTGGGTATTTTCCAAATTATGAAATGACAAAAACATACATGCAGATGATAACTATTTTAGAACACCGATCTCTTAAACACATCCAGATGCATCAATGTTTGACATGTGACCAAGATAAGCCTCTTGATACCCAAATATTCCATGTAACACAAGCACAAGCAATAGTAGGAAAAGTTTTCCAATGTTTGCACAGGTCCAAGATCGATTTGAAATTCTCAAGAAGCAGAAAGTTGAGGGAAGCTTTACGGAGCAAGGTAAGATTTCAAGAGAAAAAAAATCCAAATTCTTTAAGGTTATGTACCACGATGTACTTGTATTGATTAACTAAATTTTCATACTTAAACCTGGAAACCATATTTTCCTTTGCTCGATTAGCTGAGAGGCATGGGGTTCACTCCCACCTTATCTATGAAAAATAAAAGAGAAAAAAAAAATAATGATAAGTTTTATCTTGGTTTCAGATTTAGATGACCGGATCCTAAAACAGCAACAAGAAGAGGAAGAACGGAAGCGCCAACGCTGAGAAAGGAAGAAAGACAAGAAGGTTAGTAACACTTCACATGGATTTTCTTTTTTTCTCTTTAGTTTTATTATTTCAAAATGGTTTATTGCTGATTTATTCTGGTCTCAGAAGAGAAGGCTGTAGTGGAAGAGGCTGAGGGAGACCTTGATGTTGCAGCAATGATGGGATTTAGAGGTTTCGGTTCATCCAAAAAATGAATAATGCTTCGAAGTTTCTTTCAATGTTACAATCTCTTTCACTTGTATGAGAGAGAGAGAGAGAGAGAGAGAGAGAGAGAGAGAGAGAGAGAGAGTGTGCGTGTTGCCTGAGTTCTCTTCTAGAAATAGATGTTTCAGAATTCTTTGTGAGAAAACAGTCTAATCTAGTTATGTTTATCTTCGGGTGTAAGATGTTTGTTTCTGTTTTTCAATACTTCTGGTCATCATTTTCATTGGTGACGCCTGTCTACAATGAAGCATCGCATCTTTATCTAAATCCAAACCTTAATCTCTTCCAATTTGAGATGCACTAAAAGTTCCATACTCTCTCATGGAAAAAAAAAAAAAACCTACACTAATAACGGAAGGAGATGTGATCATTGGAAATCAATTATTAATTATTTTGTTATTGAAGTGATGATGAAACCCATTTCGAATATAAATGATTGTTCTGGTTCCTATGAATTCTGATTCCACTACGGAAATAGGTGCATATAAAAAGATCCAGTTGGGTATCAGGAGGGCATGTTCAATAATAAAGGGAGAAAATTGGAAAAATATTCCCTCTCTAAAGGAACTGGCCTTGACACTAGCATGGCCTCCTAGAACTAAATGTTTCTGATTCCAATGCAGAAATAGATGTACCTAAATCTAGATAATCTGTTCTGATTTAATTGGGTAATTCTATTTCTAAAATAGCTGTATACAAAATCAGGATAATCTGCTCGAATTCTAATCAGGTACCAAGGGGGTGTATAGTGAAACCCTTTCCCTAATAACATAGTAAGATTTTGAGCCTTACTAAGGGTAGTTTTGCTCAAATGGATTACAACACCAGAAATCCAACACCACAGCCCTCTCTAAGTTTCATCGAAAAACTACAAAATTCTTTTGAAAAATGGACAGCTACAGACTTCCACATAACTCCCAAACAGTGAAAAATAAATTCCTTTTTTGAAAATTTTTGTCCGCTACAACCATGAAGCATCTATCATGTTTTTAGATGCCAAGAGGTCCAAGGTATCCTTAGTAAGGGTGAAATCCTTTACTTAGACTAGGGGGGCTCCTAGTGAAATCTAGTACATAAGTTACATAACCAGATGACATAACTTGGTGATGATAATGCGTGATTGTGGTTGGGCACTTTTTTGTAGTGGATGCAGCATCAAATTAAGGCAAAATTCCAAGCATTTTAAAGTGGAGTTTCCAGAAAGAAAGAAAAAAATTCTAAAACATTTAGAAAAGATCTAAATTGAGAAAAATAACTATAACTGGCAATCTTCATGTGTATTAATATAGGAAACTGTCATGTACACAGCGGGAACCACCTAAAAGGCAGAACCCCAAAGAAAGGAATTGGTCTTGTATTTTTCCCATATCACTCTGCTGTCAAGACAATCTTATCTTCATCTACGTCAAAAGCCTTCCTTGCTTGCTTCAGTTTCTCATGCATAGAAAGAAGTTCTGTACATCGGTGAAGTTTTGGCGTATCCTGCATGATCAAAGAGTTAAAAGAAACCAGACCAATCAGAAGCATAGTAAACATACCAAACAACCTACACTATTATTAAAGAGTGTAAAAATATGAATTTTGAATTCTCACTTTTGAAAGAAAATACACAAAATTCAAATATGAAGGCACATGCCTTCATCCCAATTTATACCTAGTGGCATGGTTTTGTCCCAACTGTAGCAAGGCAAATACACAAAATTCAAATAGTTTCACTTATTTGTAGATAAGTGGATGGAGCTAGTAAGAAAAGATATGAAGGCACATGCCTTGTCTTAAAAAATGGCTATTTTTCATGATGACTACAGTAATTTCAATAAATGATAGATAATAATATTGCCTGAAATATTTGTTGGGTTTCCACATACAAATGGCTACTTCAATTTGTTTACTTTCTAACGAGTAAATATTTAATAATAACTCATGATTACTTCAGTTAATCTACAAAATCTTTGATTGTTGCTTGATTTGTTAGTTCACTTGTATAGGTCAAAGTTCAAATCAATATGGACCCAAGCAAAGAATCTAGACCATGTTCAAAGGTATGTGCTTCATGGGCGATCCCATTGTTATGATATAGTCTTGAATCTATTTGGTGATTGATCACCAAGGATGTATAGTACACTTATACACAAAATCACAAATTAGGTGTCACAGGCGTAGTATGGGGAGCCCCTTTGGTCGAGCTATAAAATGACTCTGGTTGTAATTCTTGGGACTTAGTGAGTCACATATGGTTGGCATTTTGGATTTCAGATACATAGAGCTCGTTTTAGGGTTACGGGCATCCAAAAAAACCCACAAAAATAACAATATAAAAATATAAAACAAAGAACACACATGAACAACACATGATCTGTGTTATTCAGCATCGTGCCTACATCCATGGATGAGATGAGAGTGACTTAATTACTACCTATCTCAGACTATAGGAACCCTAGTGTTCTTGTTCTATTTTCATGAGCTATGCCACAATTATTCATGGATCATATCAAATTATAGATTTCTAGTTTCCAATTAACAAATTTACCACATTAATATCATAGACAAAGAAATTATAAATTATAAGCTAAAAACATATACATTAAAATGGAGAATGGTGATAAGAGTGTGATACACGCATTGGGGTCATCTCCGAATCCATACATCATGTGTTGCACTGTAATATCGAAGAAAAAAAGACAATTTTAAAGCAAAACTATCGAATTCAGATCATGAATGAATCCAATATTGAAAAAAAACAACATCACTGATATTTACTTACAATCTTTATGGAAAACACCTCGTTTGCGCTTGAAAGAAGAATCAGATGGCTGCAAAGATCCAACTTTTGGCTTTGAGGAGGGTCCGGTTGAAGAATTATGCATCTTCGCCTTGCAATCTATCATCAACAATGCGTGTTATTGAACGCCTCCCTAAATAAACACCATAAATTTGCACGATTAAGGTAAAAAATAATCAAAATCGTAAATTTAAGAGCTTAGTTCAGATAATACATATAGATCAATAGAATCAACCAAGAAAATATAGATCCCCTAATTGATAAAGAAATCAATGTATATCAAATGCATTAGCAAACGACATGGATCACTGAGAGAACATATGCATCAAATAAATCCCAAATAACAATCAAAACCCTAATCTCTCAATAATAAGTGATTCGTACTGGTACAAGTATGGATTCGTGGAATTAGTTTACCAAAGTGAAGATCAAAATCAAACCTTAGTAGCAGCCGTTCGTGCGAACGAGGTCGAGAGTTGCAGCCGTTTGTGTTCGTGAGATGAAGTTGCAATGAGAGCGAGAGAGGGTTGAGAACGATCTAGTTGCAGTTAGAAAGCTCGAGCAAGAGAGAATGAGAGAGTGAGGTTCGAGGGTTTCAACTATGGGTTTTAAACTCGTTCGAGATCGAGACGTATCGCCCGAGTTAACTCGGTATCGGAGCCCAATGAGACCAACTCACAAAGTGTTTTGAGATGACTGCGTATTGTGAGATAAGTGAGTCATCTCGGACGATATTTTCCAATATCTCGGGTGATACGAACGAGACATCATAGAAAATGTTTAACTCGTGAGTTAAACGAGATGTATCGGACGAGATTTTAAAAATCTCAACCGAGTTAACCGAGACAAATGAGTTAAAGACTCAACCCTCTATTATTTCACCCCAAAATTGATTGTTTTTTTAATTATATATTTTTTTGGGTTCATTTTTTAATAGGAATCATTTCTGATTTTTCAAAATTTTTAAATGGTTAAAAACCATTGTCTCAATGTTGAATGAGACGAGACGTATCGTTCGAGTCAACTCGGTATCGGAGCTGAACGAGACGAGACGTGATACCGAGTCTAAAAACCATGGTTTCAGCCGAACGACTATTAGAGAGAACGAGATGGAGAACTCTCTATTCTAATGTTCGATCGGGTTTTAATTGTGCCAGGGAGGTCACATTAATTACGAATAAATTGAGGGATGGTTCTGTAAAAACTCATTAATTCATAACTTAAAACGTAGACGCTGTTTAATTCAATCTCGTCCGTCCAATTAGCCTATATCCAACGATCAAGTTTTGTTTGTTAAAACGACTGTTAAATAGTAAGGCGCTGAACGCCTCCTATAAATATAGGGTCCCGTTTAGCAACAAACATTTTGGCAAAACATTTTTCAAAACATGGGTTAGAGATTTTGGAATGGGCTGATTTTTGGTGAGGATGATTTCTACGGTGAGGAGATCATCATCACCAAAAATCAGCCCATTCCAAAACTTCTAGCCCCATGTTACAAGTTGAAAAATCGTGGACCGTCCATTTTTTGTAAACCATTTTTGATGGGGTTAGAAGTTTTGGAATGGGCTGATTTTTGGTGATGATGATCTCTTCACCGTAGAGATCATCCTCACCAGAAATCAGCACATTCCAAAACCTCTAACCCATGTTTTGAAAAATGTTTTCCCAAAATGTTTGTTGCTGAACATTTCCCATATAAATATATATATATATATAAAAGTCCCATATATATAGTTGGCCGTTGATAATACATATAGCGTTGGACATTCACCGATGGTCCGGGTGGCTGTCACTATATGTATTTGTGACGGTTTTTTCATTATAACGACGATCAGCAACCGTTGCTATATCCCTATTTTATTGTAGTGATAACTAACCAAGGGTTTTGATTTTTAGATCATTTTTTATTAATCTATAACCGCTGACTATAGTGGTTCAACGGGCATGTCATAAAAATAAGAACACATGAGAATCCCAAATTCACCTGAACATGGGAAGGTCATGACCTACAAGGCACAGTTTCTTATTTAGTGGAATCAACCTATGTCGATAACTAAGTTGCACCCCTAATAAAAGATAATAATTAAATTACTCAATTATTTAAATGGGGCAAATGTATTATATGTATTCTAAAGAATTAACAAATTAAAAAAAAAAAAAAAAAACCATTTAAGATTATTACCTCTTTTGAAATTATTGATATTAGAGTCATCTGATGATTTGGGCAAAATATTTTTCAAAAGTCGAGAGTTATTAACTGATGGTGAATTAACCGGCAATTTGAAATTTTATCCTAAACTGCCCAAAATGTGCTCTATGTATGGAATTACTAAAACAGATTCACAATTTTTTTTTTCCAAATTACCCAAAATATTCTCCATGCACGAAATTATTAAAGCAAATTTAAACAAGGTATACAAGTTCTGAAACAACACTATAGAGTGAGAAAAAGCTGAAACTTGGATTCATGTAGATATATCGTAATTGAGATAAATAGGATAATTTATATGATTTTCCTGTCAAAAGAGGTTATTTTACCTTTTTCATCTACTGCAAACATGAGGGTATTTTAGATATTTCATATCCTCTGTTTAAGGTTGCTGCTTGTCATGGTCTTTTGATCAAGGGGTACATCTGCATTAGATAACACTAATGTCAAAGATTTCGTAGGATTAAACAAACATCTTTACGAGGGCTGCAACTTGGACGGGTTGGAGGGTCAAGCTAGGCTCAACCCAAGTTGTAGAACCCTCAACCCAACCATCTGGTTAGAGCTCATTAATCCAATCTCAATCCGAGATTGGGCTTCTAAAATTGGGTTGAGTTCGGATTAGCCCAAATTAAGTAATTTTGGGCAGGTTGAATTCATTGAGTAAGCCTAATTTCATTTGAATCAATACATAAATTTTATTTTATATCTTAAAAAAAAATACAATATAAAAAAATAAAATCACTAGTACATAAATTTGCACACAACCTCCAAATTCATCATTTAAATAGTATTTAGGCAAATCGTATTAAATCAAATCCCATATTATCAAAGTTACACTATCAACGTTACAACAACATACAAGAAGAAGACTTAGCATCTCCAACAATGCTTTTTGAAATAATGAACATATCTTGCCAAAATCTGACAAATGTTGTTTTGGTTAACCTAAAAATTGATGAGTGCTCCAATAAACTCTACAAATCTTTCATTTATTGAAAATTAACTCAAATATGAATAAGAGTCGTGACCTCGCATTTTGAAATCCAAAAACATGATCTGATGCCATAAGTTTCTAGAGAATGAAATTCTAAGAAGTTTGAAAAAAATAAAAAATTAACTGTTGAATCTTAATTTTAAGTTTTAGGAGTTAGATAGAAGCCCATTTCAACACCTAGGATCATAAGTAAAAAATAATTATTTTTTAAAATGTAGGTTAGAAATTTTGGATTGGGCTGATTTTTTGTGAGGATGATCTAAAAAATCAGTCCAATAAGAAACTTCTAAATCCATCAAAAGTGGTTTACAAATTATTGATAAAAAATTGATGGTCCACAATCTAAATCACTTTTGATGTGGTTAGAAGGTTCAGATTGGGCTGATTTTTTGTGAAGATGATCTGATTAGAAGATCATCCTCACAAAAAATCAACCCAATCCGAAACTTCTAACCCATATTTTGAAAAATGATTGTTTTTTCATAAAATCTAAAAGGATGATGTGACGACTGTCAATGTGATAATTCATGTGGGCACAACGTCTTTTAGAAGATTTAAAATCTTACTAAGATAGTAAGGGAAGTATTTTTATATTATAATTTTATTAATAATTAGCAAAATACTCTTGCTACATGTGGCAAGTCTTCGTCTCGATCTTTGTGTTCGCTACTTTAACTTGAAGGAGTAGAGAGTTTGTTGGACGCTTATTTTATCATTTGACATAATAAAGAGTATTTGACTTGTAATGAGTCCGTTGGATTTGCTCTTACTTAATTTGAAGATTTCTTAAAGTCAATCCTAATTAGGAGTCTATGAGCAAACGAAAATAATGAAATACTAAGTAGAGAGAAAAAAATGGGAGAGAATGAAGATGGAGAGAGCTTCGTAGTTGTGAATTGTGATTTGTGACTTTTGGAGTATTTTTTTCTCTCTTCAAAATTTATATAGAAATGACTCTTCATCCTCAAAAATCAGTAAAATACTTTGCTTTACATATATAACAATAAATTAAATGTAGAAAGAAACATCAATAAAAATATTTTTTTTCCTTAGTTTTACAAATATATTTAGAAAGAGAAAACCAATAATTTTTTTAATAATAAAAATATTTATATGTAAATATATAGCATTAGGTTCGGATTGAGTTGGGTTGTTCCAAGCCTCAACCCAAGAATTTAGGTTAAGATTTCCTAGCCCAAGCTCAACTCATTTTCCATATAACCCAACCCAGTATTGCCTAGGTTGAATTTGGGTTAGCCTGCCCAAGTTGCAGTCCTAATCTTTACTACTATAATGAGAGAAAGCAAAGTGAAGGTATTTTTTTTTTGATAACTGGGTATCCCTAAGATAGGGGAATTGAGCCTTATCTGGGCTTTGCCCAGTCCATAAATCATGGTCTTTTCCAAGGACTAGTTCTAGAGCACGTGCAATGTCCACAAATCACATGCACCGGGTAAGTGAGAGTGCACTCTCACGTGTGGCCCCTGGGGAATTAATGCTCATATTGAGAATCAAATTAACTATCTACAAGCATTAACCACTTATTGGTCTGAAATTGCTAAAGAGCCAATCCCTCAAGATTAACAAAGTGAAGGATTGTTGACACCAAGTTATTAAATTATAAAAAATATATATAAACCCATATTAAATTTAAATGTGGGAGTCTTTTTTATCAAATAAATGAAAATGACTTTTAGTAAGTCTATACTTAGAAATTTTAAATTACCACAATTACCTTTGTTCTTTGCACCTATATTTATTTTCTTAAATTAATTGTTGATTTGAACATTTCTCTCCACTTTAGGTCCTTCCCTCCATTTTTAAACTGATTGTCAAATCCATTGATCTTAGTCTAATTGAAAATACTTATAAAAATTACATTAATACCCACAACTTCAATTCATAATTTTTCTCCCAAAAATTTGATATCTTCAAGCTCAAAACATTTATAGTAATGGTAAATTATTTTTAAATTTAACCTCTTTAATCTTTAGTACGTAGTTCACATTTTTGTTTCGAATCATTTTTACTCGTATCACGAGAAAATACATCTATGGTTATGTGCACATCCCACGTCAGACTTATAAGAATCCCATAGGGTCATTTCAGCATTTTCCTTTTGTTTTTCACTCCCCTAGTTTTTTTCATTTGAGTAAATTAGCAGACCGCACGTGTGAAAATTTCTTAATGTACGAAGGATAACACTTGTCCATCACGTTCTGTGAAAAATTTTCGCTTCAGATCTTGTCGTTGTCTACAGCGACATTGTGTCAAACTTGGGCCCACGTACATTATCTACTTATTCTCTCGTCCTTATCTTGCCACAGATTGTACCGTAACACGGGCGCTGAAGCTTAAAACAGTAATTTGCACTTTTCACACTGTCTTGTGTGATATCTTCTTCGCCTTGTAATTTGTTGAGCAAGAGAGCTCTGGTTGTAGTAAAATTAGTCATGGAGAAATTTCTTTTCAGAATTGCCCTCAAATGTGACCCCTCGTACAAGCCACGCAGCTTTGCTGCATGAAAAGGATACTTACTCGTACCCTTATTAAAGACCCTTGACTTGGAGTTTTGCCTGTTGCATATTATATGTTAGAGTGTCCGTCACTCCATGCAATGAAGTGGTCCCACCAAAGACATGTTGTCGTTCATATCATAGACTTTAAAGTCCGACTATGATAGATTCATTGCTTAGATTCATCTTATCAATGTCAACTTATATAAGATCAATGCATCAATAATACAACTCAAAACTTAGCATTAACAATGATTTTAGATAATGATTAGAATGTTGCCATTGAATCCAACGATTGTACCGTATAAATCCAAGTAATTCTTTGAGAGAATATTAATCCAAGTGTAGGTGAATCGATTTAAACTTCTCTCTCTCTCTCTCTCTTTCTCATATTATGGATCAACCAACAATGGCCTCAGTGACAGAAAACATTCAGTATAAGGGGCATACCAATAAGGGAGGCCAAACCCTTCTTTAATAGACGAGAAATGAGGGCTAGAATTTTTCTAACAATATGTTTCCGAAACTGTGGAGGGTATTTCTCAGAGTGATTGACACGTGGCAATCCTGAAGAAGTGATAACCGTCTTGCCGAGTCCAGTGACGAATTCACCAAGCAACATTAAAATAGATCTTCTCAAACACTCTGTGTAACTAGGTCAAATGATCTGAGAGTGTTGACAAGATCAAGTGTAATAACTCTAGTGCTAACAAGATCAGATGTAACAACTCTGGCACCAGAGGACCAGATGTGACAATTCTTGTTATTGACAGGTCAGGGAACAGGCACAACTACCCCAACAGAAATCATTGGAAGGATCCTAGGAAATCCACGAGCTAGGAACTCTATAAATACCAAAGGGCAACTCAAACCAAAGGTTAGAAAAAACCTTCCCTGAGAACAATTTATTAGCTCGACACTAATTTCTAACTTGATCATCGGAATGGACCTATTGCAGGCCACTAACCAAGTTGGGAGTTCTTAAGGAGGATCTCGAGGTAGAACAAAAAAACAAAAAAAGTGCTTCTACAATTTGGTGCCATCCATGGGAATGTTACAAGGAGAAAAATGACCAATATGGTGAAGGCTAGAAATGAAGGACACAAAGAGCCATCAAACCCTTTGCCAGTAGATCCACCTCCATCATCGCAATATCCAATGCTTGCAATGTCTCATTTGTTAACAGAAATGAGAGAGGAGATGCGTAGGGGGTTAGAGAAGTAGAACGATGAGATCACAACGATATGGAGGGAAAACGAGGAGCTCAGACAGAGACTAGACAAAGGAACTGAGACAGGAGGAGGTCTAGAGGGAGAAGGTAGTCAGGGGCATACGCTCCATGTAGCATGAAGAATTGAGTTGAACGAACTGTGGATTTTACGTTAGTAAGAACGCAGCAGGGAAGTTCTGAAGCTCGGAATCCAATGACTAGGAGAGAAGTCGAATAGATGCTGAGAATGAGAGATGAGGAACTCGCTTGAGGAAGGGACCCAAGGCAGAGAGCTCGAAATGCCATTCGGGAGCTTAGGAGAACGCAGTTTACAACAATAATAATGAGCTCTGACCCCCTGAGAACATTTTAGCCGTTGAAATTTGAAACATACAACGACATGAGAGATCCGATGGACCATATCTTCCATTACAAGAGCCAAATGGTCTCATATCACAACAACAATTCACTATTATGCAAACTCTTCCCGTTGATTCTGAGGTTAGGGGCTATGTCGTGGTTCCAAAGGCTGCTAGCTGGGTTGATAGTGAATTTTTCCAAACTAGATGATACATTTGTCGAACAATTCGTTCACTTGCGTAAGAAGAAAGTTGGAGTGAACACGCTTTTTAACCTACAATAGGAAGTTGATGAGAGTATACGCTCATTTGTTACTCGATTCTGAACAAAGGCAATATCCGTTGAAAGTATGGACAAGGCAACGCGTGTGCGGTTTATGTAGCAGTGATTATCCCCAAAACACGGTTGCATGGGTCACTGATAAAATCTGACCCCTCACGGTTTGAAGATCTCTATGCGAAAGTTGAAAAGTA
Organism: Akebia trifoliata; assembly: GCF_017979445.1. Classification (NCBI taxonomy): domain Eukaryota; kingdom Viridiplantae; phylum Streptophyta; class Magnoliopsida; order Ranunculales; family Lardizabalaceae; genus Akebia; species Akebia trifoliata. Next base: position 14,009,956 of record NC_141388.1, on the reverse strand, counting down.
TATCTGGTAGAAGAGTCGATGAAAAACAGAAGGTGAGAAGCACAGACAATTGCTAATAGTACAAGAGGTCTGGAGGCCCCAAAAGTAACCACCGAGCTAGGAGATGGGAGTAGCAGAAAGAGACAACGAGACCCAAATGAGCAGTTGAGGTGGAAGAGAAGACGGGTTTACATACCGTTCAACGAGAAGTTGTTAGTGATACTAAGACACATACACAGTAACCTCGACTTCGTGCAACCACCTCGGGACTATCGAGGAAAGTTGGGAAAACCATACTGTGAATACCACGGAGTAGAAGACCACCCTACCAAGGATTTTTACAGATTACGACATATCATACATGATATGATTGAGGATGAAAAACTTAGGAGATATGTGGCCTCCGCAGCTAGAAGAAGATGAGAGACCTAGGGAGAAGAAGTTCGAAAACCACCATCTCGGCTACCCTAAGGGGAAAGACAGCACAAGCCTAAAGGGCGTAAGGTAGTGTATACTATTTCGGGAATATGCTAGTCAGACAGGCAATCAAATTAGATAACCAAATCAAGGGTAAAAAAGATACGCCATGAAGTTAATATAAATCAAGTATCTTTGGAGGTCCTCAGAGCACGAAGATCAAGTCCTCCGTAGGGAAGTTGGCGATAGTATTTATAGAAGATGACATTCGAGGTATTGCTATGTCCTATCAAGACACGCTCATCATAGCATTACCAGTCGGGAATGTCGACCTAAGGAGAATCCTGGTCAATATAGGTAATACAGTAGATATATTCTTCTTGGAAGCGACGAAAAATATTAGAATCTCAGAGAGTCTATTGCCAACTCAGTCCATTGTGTTCGAATTCAACGGGGCCCCGAGCAGTTTGGTAAGGGAGATCACACTCCCTGTAATAGCATGAGCAAAGGTGGTTATGACAAGGTTCATAGTGATCGATGCAGACTAGGCATACAATGCCATCTTGGGAATGAGATGGATACACGAGATGAAGGTCATTTTATTGACCTATTATCAGATAATCAGGTTCCCCAACAAAGATGGTATGATGGAAATCAAGGGAGACCAAGAAATGACATAGAGGTATTTTAATTTGGCACTGAAGTCCAGAAAGTGTAACTGAACCGAGCCTCAGAAGAAGAAAAATGAGCCACCCATCGAATACGAGCAATTAAGCAATTATAGAGGGAACCATGGATAGAACGAGCAAAAGTAGTTGAGGGAATAGAGCAAGTAGACCTAGCACTAATGGGGAACTGTAGACGCCCCATTTTTGCACTTTCTTGATTAATCAACTCGTCAACCCGATTGCGACGATTCCCAATGATGAATGATTATTCCAATGCTTTATTTGTTACTAGATATGTTTTAGAAATTCAAATGAGGTATCTCAAACTAATAAAACTATAGAAACCACACTATGCTAGAAAAATATAATCTCAAAAATATATAAATCATCATCTTGCAGACAAAAATAAGCTTTACTATAAAAATCACTAAAAAATGATCAAATTGTCAAAATAGCCATAACATCAAAACATCCTTAGAGCCCCTTTATGCTTAGAAAAATCCATTCGAACACATAAAACAACAAAATGAAATCAAATAAATCATTTCATCGATTTTCACCAGATTCGACAAAATTACGAAAATACCCCTCATAGGGTTCACGATCATTTCATGCCAAAAAAATTCGTAAATGATACAAACCAATAATCCCATTGAATTTCTTACGAAAAATTGATTCCAAAACATCCCGAAACATCGAAAACGGACTTGAAAAGCAAAAGTTTTCTTCGGGGGCAAAACGATAATTTTTTAATTTTTAAAATTTTTAATTTCGAAATTAATGGATAAAATATTAATTAATGTAAAGTCAGACTTTAATAAATTAATTTAAATCTAAACCAAGTCAATCTCATAAGATTTAAGTCAAAATCCTAATTAAAACCTTAATCTAAAGAAATCAAGTCAATCTCATAAGACTTAAGTCAAAACCCTAATCTAAAAAGACCAAGTCAATCTCATAAGAGTAAAGTCAAAACCCTAATTAAAACCCTAATCTAAAAAGACCAAGTTAATCTCATAAGACTAAAGTCAAAATCCTAATTTATTTTATCTAAAAGGAAACTTAGTCAAACCCTAATTCTTTCAAAAACTCTATAAATATAGAACCTCCACAACCTAATTTTGAGGTCAAAGAAAATCCTAGAAAAAGTACGTCAAAAAGCCTCCCTGGCCTTCCCAAACTCCTAATTTTGAAGTCCTAACCCCTTACTTATCATCCAAACCCTAACTTTGGCTCAAAAAATACCCAGAGACCCTTCAAAAATACCTAGAAATCCATCAAAAAATTATAAAAAAATTTAGATCTAGGAAGCAGATACTTCATCTTGGAGATCAGAAGCGGATTCAGTGACAGAAACGAAGTAAGGAATCTCATACGAGGAATCTCTCCACCATATCTGAGAGAACAAATTGTCGCGAACATCTAAGTACATTTTTCTTCTATTTATTTTATTTATTTGTTTTAGGTCTTTTAGCAATGTAGTTTTTTTTTGGGAAATAGTAGAAAACATCATTTGCCGAATGGGGTTGGTGTCTAACACCTTCTAATCCCGTAACGTAATCCCTGGACTTAGTTTCTTTTTGTAGATTAGTTGTTTTTATCTGTTTTGAGTCAATGCTCGGTTCCAGACCGTAATAACTAGGTGGCGACTCCCAAACCTCAAAATCAAAAGTGGATTGGCACACCCCGCAGATCAATGATGCTTTCAGGAACAACTTGTTAACATTGGGCAACACTGCTGCAGCAAGAGCGGGATATGCTGGTGTAGTTGTTAAGGGCCAACAAGGACGTATTCACATAGTATTTCGAAAATATGCTCGGAGTAGACCCTTTCATCGTGTATCACCGTTTGAACGTCGAAAAGACATTCCGGCCAGTTCGTCAAAAGCCAAGGAGATTATCACCATACCTGAGGCAAGGGGTGAATGAAGAAATCAACAAACTTTTAAGGATGGGGTTCATCAGAGAAGTCGAGTACCAGAGTAAATAGCGAATATAATCACAGTACCGAAAAAAGATGGGAGAGTTAGAGTATGTATTGATTTCACTAACCTCAACAAAGCCTATCCGAAAGATAGCTTCCCCTTGTCGAAATTGATAGACTGGTTGACGCCACCTTGGGGCATGAAAGAATGTCAATCATAGATGAATACTCGGGTTATAACCAGATCCCTTTGGTAGCAGATGATCAAGAGAGAACATCTTTCACGATCAAGCAAGGGTTGTTCTGGTTTAAAGTTATGCCTTTTGGATTAAAAAACGCGGGAACAACCTATCAGAGGCTAGTAACCAAAATATTTGAAGACATAATCGAAAGAACGATCGAAGTGTACATCGATGACCTATTAGTAAAAAACAGAAAAATAGGAGATCGCCAAAAGAACCTCGAGGAGACATTTGAGCACCTAAAGGGATATCGAATGAGGCTAAACCATAAGAAGTATGTGTTTAGGGTGTTTTTAGATAAAATCCTCAAGCATATCATTGCAAAGAGAGGAATTGAGGCAAATCCCGATCAGATTCAATCCCTGATTGAGATGCCTAGTCCGCAGAACCTGAAGTAGGTGCAAACTTTAGCTAGGAGGATAACAGCTCTGAACAGGTTCATTTCTCGAGTCTCAGATAGATGCTGCATGTTGTTCAACCTATTGAAAAAAGGGAAAAAGATTTATGTGGAATGAAGAATGCAAGGTAGCTTTCCACAACCTAAAGAGGTATTTAGGCAGTCACCCATACTCAGCACTCCAAAAAATGGAAAGAGTTGGGGATCTATTTAGTAGCCATGACATTATTCATAAGCTCGGTGCTATTCAAAGTGGACCTCGAGCGAGAATATCCAATCTATTACGTAAGCAAAATACTTGTCTCGTCAGAAGTCAAGTACACAAAAAATGAGAAAGTAAGCCTATCCTTAGTTTACTCGACCTACAAAATCTAACCTTATTTTTTGTCGCATTGAATCCGGGTAGTAACTGACCACCCGTTAAAGGATATGATGTACAGGTCGGATAAGTCCAAGAAGATGGCAAGGTGGGTGGTAACTCTTGGAGAATATGATATACAATTCAAGGGTTGAAGAACTTTAAAGATGCAGGTGTTGGTAGATTTCTTAGTAGATTTCCCGATAAAGGACCCAGATTGAGAAGAAGATGAAATGGTAAAGGTCAACGCATGGAGTGAACATGCAGGATGGAGAATGTATGTTGACGGAATGTCAAATTACACAGGGTCAGGCGTTGAAATAGTATTGGTTACTCTGAGCAACAACAGGTTCAAAAAGTATTGAAGCTCGGGTGTGGGACTTCAAACAACGAGGTAGAATATGAAACGGTTATAAACGGGCTAAAAATGGTGAAAGACCTCAAAATTGCCAAGCTTATGGTGTTCACAGATTCCCAGCTAGTCACAAATTAGTGCAATGGGGAGTATGAGGCAAAAGATGAGCGAATGTCGATGTATTTTGCGATCATAAGAAAATAGCTTAGTTGGTTCACCGAGGTCAAGATAAACAGAATCTTGAGGGATGAGAACAGGCATGCAGATTTACTGGCGTTCACTGCCTCAATGCTCGAAGATTTGGAATCCCGAGCGATACTCGTAGAATACCAACTAAAAGCATGTATTGACCGCCGACCGGAGAATTGTATACAGGTTAGCTAGACGTTAGGTTGGATGCAGAAATACGTAGAATACTTCCAAACAAAGACCTTCCCCGAGAATAAGAAAGAAGCTAGAAACCTCCTTTACAAGATCAAAAGGTACATACTCGACAATAGAGAACTATACAGAATGTCATTTGGAGGACCCCTTTTAAAATGCCTAAATATAGAAGAGTTTGAGCTTGTGATGGCAGAAATACACGAAGGAATATGTGGTAACCATTCGGGAAGGCGATCATTGGTAAACAAATTAATAACTCAATGTTATTTCTGGCCAAGGATGCAGGAGGATTGCAAAATGTATGTCAGGATGTACAACAAATGTTAGAAGTGTGCACACTTGAACTTCCAACCCGCAAACGAGCTTCATCTGATGACAACTTCCTGACCATTCTCAGTCTGGAAAATGGATATCGTTGGACCCCTACCTCAGGAAAAGGGAGGTAAGATGTTCGTCTTGGTAGCAACAGATTACTTCACCAAATGGGTAAAAGTTACTCCTCTCACTTGGATCAAGGAGGAAGAGGTTATTAAGTTCACTTGGGAACATATCATAATGTGCTTCAAAATTCCTTACGAATTAATTTCAGACAACGAGACATAGTCTAAAGGGGGTCGAGTACAGTCATACTATAGAGAGTATGAGATACGCCTTCCAATCATCTTCGAAGTATCCATAGGGAAACAGATAGACAAAAGCTTCAAACAAGACTATCCTCGATAACTTGAAGAAAAGGTTGACCGACATAAAGGGAGATGGGGTGGAAGAATTGCATTGTGCTATGGGTATACCAAACAATACTCGGAAGGGCCACGTGACTTACACCATTTGGATTGGCATATAGGACGGAGGCTGTCATCCCTACTGAGATACAAGTCCCCACCACCAGGACGCAAGTTGCTGGAACAAGCATGAACGAAGAAATGATAACACAGAATCTGGATTGATTGGATGAAACTCGGGAGAGAGTGGTAGAAAGGCTTGCACGGTATCGACAACAGCTGAAGAGGTATTATGATAGGAAGGTACAGATGAGGGGATTCACGATCGAGGATATGGTATTAAGTAAGGTATTCGCCAACACAAAAGAACTTAATAATATAAAGTTGAGAGCTAATTGGAAAGGACTATTTGTTGTCTATAAAGTCAGGAAAGTAAGGGTGTATTATTTAAAAATAGTTGCAGGAGATGTAATCACGACACCATGGAATGCCTTTAATCTTAAAATATATTATCAATGAAGCATCTTATCCCCAAGATCTATTGCATTCACGAATTCAGACCAAGCATTGCCCTTTCACTAGTTCCAAGCCCAATTGAGGAGTTGGTTTAGTAAAAAGCCCATGCCCTTCATTGGCACCGAGCCCTACTGAGGAGTTGGTTTAGCGAAAAAACTTGGCCCTTCACTGGTGTCGAGCCCAACTAAAGAGTTGGTTTAGCAAAAAGCCTTGGCCATTCATTGGCACCGAGCTCAACTAAGGAATTGATTTAGTGAAAAGTCTTGGCCTTTCACTTGCGTCGAGCCCAACTGAGGAGTTGGTTTAGTGAAGCGCATTGGCCTTTCACTGGCGCCGAGCCCAACTGAGGAGTTGGTTTAGTGAAAAGCTTTGGCCCATCATTTGCGTCGAGCCCAATTGAGGAGTTGGTTTAGCGAAGATCATTGGCCTATTACTGGCGATGAGCCCAATTGAGGAATTGGATCAGCAAGAAGCCTTGGCCCTTCAATGGCGCCAAGCCAAAGTAAGGGATTTTTTTAGCCAAGGGCTTTGGTGCTATTCTTTTTGTTGTCGAGTGAAACCCTACTATACAAAGTTAAAACATCTACTTAAGCCCTAAATCTCGGATCGTATAGGAATGTGGTCAAATTATTAAACTAAAATAGAAATTGTAGACACCCAAATTTGAACGGGCCCATGCTCGAAAAGGCCCAAAAAAAGTAGTTTTCCAATAAACTTGGCCAACGGGTCTCAAAAGCCTAAATCATTGAAATGCAGCGCTTTCGTCAAAATTGAGGCCCTTAAGACCCCTTAAGGGTCTAATGGGCCAGCATGAAAGGCTCGGCATGCTCCCATCCATCCCGTTCCACTCGAAACATCGATTTTCGACAAAATTTGCCAACGGACTTTAGGGGCCCAAATCACTGAAAAATGGCCTTTTGATTGAACCGAGGCCCCTAAGACCTCCCAATGGTCTAAGGGACCCACCAAAGGGATCAGACCCATCCTACGCTTTCCCAAACTTCACCGCTCCACGCTTGCATCCAAAAAATACCAAAAACTCGATAAAATTCCCCAACGGGCCCAAAAAGTCCGATTTGCCAACACGTGACATTTTTGATCAAATCAATGATTTCAAAAAATACAAAAGAAAATTAAAAAATTAAAAAAGGTGAGACTTGGGATACCTACCCTCCACCGATCCGCCTCAAAATCCACAAACATTTTAAGCCCATTCAAAGCCCATAAACCCTTAATTATCGAAAAACCAATTTTCCACCTTACACCCTAACCTAAAATTAACCCCATGTCACCTAAACCCTAAAACCTACCCACCCTCAAAATCCAACTCAAATCAAACCCCATCCAAGCCAAAATAACTTACAACCCTCCTAAAGCTCAAGCCCAATACATCAAAAACCTACAAACCACTATCCATACCCAACCCACCTCTAATCCACAATCCAAAACCCATCAAGCCTAACCCACATCAACCAATCACCCTCTCAACATCAAAAGATGACACATGTCATCATCCCCTTTCACCTCCCTCATCTAATCACCTACCCCCATCATCATTCTCTAAACAATTCATACCCTACCCTAACCTAACATATCTCCATTCCCTAACATCAACAACCACCCACATCACAATCCATACCCTACACCCCCTAACCTATCATCATTCTCTAATATCATCAACCACCCATATCACAACCCACATCTATACCCATCACTTTCCTTAAAACACTCCAACAAAATTACCTCAACCCATACCTCCCACCATCATCATCAAACTAACCCATACCTTTCTCTCTAATCAACCAACCACCATCACCAATCAACCAATCTCATCATCTCCCCATTTGCCACATGTCATCATCCCCTCAATCCTTCCAAAATCCAATCAACCAACCTCTTACACTACCCATCCCCCCAAATCTAATACCTCACCTCTTCCATGAACCCAACACTCAATCAATCACCTAACACCTTACACCCCTATTTTCTCCATCAACCATCACTCATCTCATCTCATCTCACCAAACACTCTACTAAAATAGATTTGAGTAGGATCCAACCCATTTGGATCTAAACCTCACCCATTTCCACTCATTAGACAATTACCCTTACCTTCACTTTAAATTTCATACCCTTCCCTTCTAAAACAAATGCCATTATCCATTTTCCTAACCAATCACCCCATTATATCCCTAAGCATCCCCCAAACATCTATAAATACCCCCATCTTCTTTCCAAAATGGGTTAACCACTATTATCAATTCTCTCACACTAATTCTCTTTACCAAGTCTTGTTAAAAAAAAAGAACAAAAAAATTTATTTTCTCTTCTCATCTCTTCTCCAATCTCCCACTAATCTTCTATAAAGAAATACATTCTCTCACATTCTACTAAGGACTCAAGAAGACTCAAAGAAGAAGAATGAAGGAAAGAAAAAAAAATAAAACATTGAAGCATCAAGGTGGGTTCGAAGTACCCCCCATTTTTTTTCTTCTCTACCCTCTCCTCCTCCCTCTTCTATTATCCCTTCTCATCCTTACTTTATTTTAAATGGATTTAAGATGAGTGGATCTCAAGGCTAAAGATCTATAAGGATCATTTTCATCTATGAAATGACCCTATGATCAAGCTGAAATAAATCCCTACTTAGGGTACAAATACATGACACGTGACACTTTATTTCTCACTTTTTTAAAATCAAAATGACAGAGTTCTTTGAGGTTACTGCCACTTGGTGGAGAGAAAATGGTGCCTAACACCTTCCCTTTTCTCCAATCGAGCTGCTTACCCCGATCCTTAGGTTTGATTAGTTCCTTACCCATCGCGAGTCACTATATGCCAAAATATCATTTTTTGAAAAATGTACATCGGGTGACCATTCACACCCACTTACAACATTAATGGTGGCGACTCCAAACCATAGTAGATGTGGCCATCGTAATGACGAAAACCACGTATTTATAGCTGACGGTTCCACTGAGGACCCATGGTTCATCCCTCGTGACAACTCGGTTCTTTTGAAAAAAAAAAGATTTTTATTTACTAACATTGTTCGTTTGTTGTTTCCTATATTTTTTTTATTTTCTCACGTGACCACATTGTAATATTTATTTACTTTCATCGCTTGGATTGTATATTTGTAAGGGGGTTGATGAAAAGAAAAAAAAATGGCACGTGCACTTGCGAGCATGGCCCACTTCACAAGCCACCCCACCCTCAATATACTTAGCCCCGATGCTTAGTAGTTCTATGACTTGAGATCGTTATTTCAAGTATCGGGAATGAACACATCAAATCCGATCACCAACCAACGACATGTGTACTTTGGTATGCATCGAGGTTTGAAGATCGGGTAGCCGTAAAGCCACCTATTAAACTCATGCATGTGCCCGGTTAGATGAGTTAGGACACAAGTTTTTAATGTTACATCGACCTCCAAGACAAAGTTGTATGTGTTTGATGTATTCGGGCCTCAAAGCCCAAGTTGTAAGCCCAATGGGGTACCCTTAGATCATTAGGTAGATGTTTTAATTTATTTTTATCCTCCCTTAGGTAAAAGGGAGTAGTGCACGAGGTATCATTCAAAACACAAAAAAAAGGGAGAAAACAGTGAGCAAAAGACTTAAAACAGGGGAGACATGAAAAACATGGGCAAAGAAAACAGTTCTATGATTTTTTAGAAACTGGATTTCTTTTTGGTCCGTGTCCATGACACGGATAGTCAAAAACGTGCCCTATCCGTGTTAGGAGCACGGTTAAAGCAGTGAATACTTTATCCATGTTGGGAGCACGGTTGAAGCAGTGAATACTTCATCCGTGTTTTGAACACGGTTGAAATAGTGAATGTCTCATCCGTGCCCAAAACACGGATAACAGAAGGACAATTACATCCGTGCCATTAATACGGACCAGAATGAACTCGAGCCCACATAATGAACTCGACAGTCCATTTTTGAAGAGACCCACTTACTATTGATCAAACATTGATGACACCTTTAGAAAAATCCCAAGTTTTGGACAAATTAAGTAAAATGGATTTTTGTTAATCAATGTTTAAAAAAAAAATAAAAAAAAAAATAAAACAAACAAAAATAGAAAAAAGGTGGGGGAGGAACTTGTGGATTTTCCCAAATCAAAACGATTTTGTGAACCGGGTCCTCGACCTACACCATCCATTTTAAATGGGTTTATGACCCAAATCCATTTCAACTGGGTTCATGACCCAGATCCAAATCCACTCCGATCGGGGTCCACGACCCAGATCCATTGCAACTGGGCCCACGACCCAGATCCACTTCTATCCAGGTCCACGACCCAGATCTACTCCAACTAGGTTCACGACCCAGATCCATTTCAATCGGGTTCACAACCCAGGTCTAAATCCATTTCAACTGGGTCCATGACCCAGATCTACTACAACTGGGCCCACGATCCAGATCCATATCTATGTCAACTGGGTCCACGACCCAGGCCCAGATCCATTTCAACTGGGCCCATGACCCGATCCATATCCATTTTCAACGGGGTCTATGACCCAGATCCACTTCGATCCGGGTCAACGACTCCGATCCGCTCCAACTAGGACCACGACCAAGATCCATTTCAACTGGGTCCACGACCCAGATCCATATCCGTTTTAATTGGATCCACGACCTGGACCCATATCCATTTTAACTGGGTCCACGACCCAGATCCATATCCGTTTTAATTGGATCCACGACCTGGAGCCATATCCATTTTAACTGGGTCCACGACCCAGATCCATATCGGTTTTAACTAGGTCCACGACCCAGATCCATTTCAAAATTGGGTCCTCGACCCCGACCCAGATCCATTACAACTGGGTCCACGACCCAGATCCATTTCAACTGGATCTAAGACCCAGGTCCGTTTCAATAGGGACCACAACCTAGAGCTGTTTCAGTTGGGTTTAAAACCCAGATCCACTACAAACCAAATCTAGATCCAATTTTGAACCAAGTTCATGATCTAACATAGATAACAATCGATCAATCGACCCAAATGCATTCAACTTTCTATAAAAAAAAAGATTTAAGAGCACCAATTGCAGTTCTTGATCAAAATCGGTGCCTAGAAAGATCTTACCCTGTTGATACGAGGGGGATAGACTACGTCTATTCAAGGAACTAAGGTGATTTAAGAGTGCCATTGTGCGCCGCCTATTCCTTGGAGATCTGTTTGGCCGGTGTTGATTTCAGAGAACTGAATTGAAGACTACCAAAAACATGGGTTGTTCCAACTCGATTTATCTCAAGAAATTACTTTTTCAAAATATCTTTCTGACTCCGTGTTGATGCCAGCTCCGTGCTGATGAAATTAACTTTTTCAAAATATTTTTTCGACTCCGTGTCGATGCCAGCTCCGTGCTGATGAAATTACTTTTTCAAAATGTTTTCCTGACTCCGTGTCGATGCTAGCCCCGTGCTGATACCAACTCTGTGTTGATGCTGACTCCGTGTCAATGCCAGCTTCGTGCTGAGATAATTCCTTTTTCAAAATATTTTCTCGACTTCGTGTCGATGCCAGCTCCGTGCTGATGAAATTACTTTTTTAAAATATTTTCCCGACTCCGTGTCGATGCCAACTCCGTACTGATGAAATTATTTTTTTAAAATATTTTCCCGACTCCGTGTAGATGCCAGCTCCGTGCTGATGCCAACTCCGTGTTGATGTCGACTCCGTGTCGATGCCAGCTCTGTACTGAGATAATTTTACTTTCAAAATATTTTTCCGACTCCGTGTCAATGCCAGCTCTACGCTGAGTTAATTCCGTTTTCAAAAATATTTTACTGACTCTGTGTCGATGCCAGCTTTGTGCTGATGTAATTCTTTTGAAAAATATTTTACCAACTCCGTGTTGATGCCGGCTTCACACCAATAAATTACTTTTTCGTTAAAACTTATAATAAATAACTTTACCCGACCTAATAAAACATCATGCATATTTACTTTTTGTAAACAAGATAGTAACGCTTGGTCTTCTGTACCCACAGGTGGCCAAGCGAAAGAAATACAAGCAGCCAAAGGTACCTCCATATTTTCTGAGATCATCTAAAGTTACCATGAGTTCTTCTGAACTAGCACAACCCCTAGTAACCGAAACGTCAGGTATTGATCCACAAATAGCATCACTATTGAAGATAATTGAGAGACAATAAAAGATAGTAAGTACTGTGTTAGCCAACGCCAGCATCATACAAGCCCAAACAATACAGCAGCACGCGTCCGGATCAAATCAGGATCTACCCGAGCAACCTCCACAGGGACCACAAACCATAATGCCTCATGCAGTCCTGAATTCCAGGGGCCCTTGCTCTATATCCCACAGAATCGACCACCCCCTGTGGTCATTCCTGACGACGAATGTGAGTACAGGGCCATAGAGGCCAAAAACGCAACAGACGAAAAATTGGCTCAACAAATTGAGTCTCTGCAAGAACAGATGAGAAGAATGAAGGGCCTCAACACGATGAGTAGGACTCGGTTAAAGGACCTCTGCTTTTACCCTAATGCACAGTTGCCGGCTAAGTTCAAGTATCCGAAATTCGAGAAATATAATGGAGTAGGGTGTCCTCTGTCGCATCTAAAGTTATACTGTGGATCCATCTGCCAATATGGTGAGGACGACAGGCTATTGGTGCAGTTGTTCCAGAGAAGGTTGACAGGGCCGGCACTTAAATGGTTCTCCGGATTGGACCATACCCTCATTAAGAACTGGTAGGACCTAGTAGAGATGTTCTGGTAAAATTACTGGTTTAATACAAATGTTGGTCTAGATCGGAATAACATGGCCAAGATGACAAGAAAGCAACGGGAAACGATGAAAGAATATGCACAGAGATGGCGAGAGTCGACCTCACAAGTAAGGCCAGCAATGATCGAGCAAGAGATGAACACCACGTTTATCTCAACACTAGGGAATGCCTTCTATACTCATCTGGTAGGGCACACCTGAAAACGCCCTCGATCCGCGGGGTGCGTGGATCCACTTTTGACCCTTGAGGTTTGGGAGTCGCCACCTAGTTATTACGGTCTAGGAACCAGATACGGACTCTAAACAGATAAAGAAACTAATCTACTGAAGAGAAAACGGGTCCGGGGATCACATTACGGGGTTGGAAGGTGTTAGGCACCAACCCCGCCCGGCTAATACCGGTCTCTACTTATCCCAAATAAGATTACATTGCTAACAAATAACCTAGATAAAAAAATAATAATAAAAGAAAGTTTACCTTCGATACGCAAAGATCTTGTTCCCTCAGATCCGACAAAAACTGCTCCTTGTACCGTACTCCTTGCTTCGTTCTGTCTCCGGATCTGATTTCTGATCTCCGAAGTAAGGTATCTCTTTTTTTGGATCTGAATTCTTCGAATTTGTTATGGATTTTGGGTGTTTTTGAAGGGCTTTTAGGTGTTTTTAAGGCTAAAATCGAAGTATGGGTGTTAAGTAAGGAGTTGGGACTTCAAAACTAGGGTTTATGGGAGGCTAGAGGGACTTTTTAACCTACTTCTCTTGGGGTTTATGATTTGATACGAAAATAGGGTGTGGTGACCTCTATTTATAGAATTTTTTAAGGGTTGATTTGGATAGAGTTAGTATTTAATTAGAGTTCTTTTAATTAGAGTTGTGTTTTAGTTAGAATTGTTTTAGGTAGAGTTGTGTTTTAATTAGAATTGTTTTAGGTGGAGTTGTCTTTTAGTTAGAACTCTATTAGATAGAGTTATTATTTAATTAGAACTCTATTATGATTTTGACTTTTGGTCTTATTTGATTAACTTTTAATATTTTGACTTTAGTCTTACTTGATTGACTTTTAATATCTTGACTTTAGTCTTGTTTAATTGATTTTAATTTTGACTTTAGTCTTACTTGATTGACTTTAATATCTTGACTTTAGTTTTGCTTGATTGAATTTAATTTTTGGATAACACCCCTCTATTATATCTTTAATTCTTTGGACCCCCAAATGGAGGGGTCCTTAAAGAAATATCTTACGAACCCTCAACAATTTTACTTGGGAGCCCGATTGATCGATTTTTTTAATTCAAAATTTTAAAATAATTTCATTAATGTTTCACTTTAATTATTTAATGTTTCATTTATTAATTTTGAAAATTTTAATTATGAAAATTGTGAAATTACCGTTTTACCCCCGGAGAGGACTTTTCACGTTTTAAGTCGGTTTTTAATGTTCTAGGATGTTTTAGAATCGATTTTTCGTAAGGAATTCAATGGAAATATTAGTTTGTGTCATTTATGAAATTTTTTGTGTTGAATGATCGTGAACTTTATGAGGGGCATTTTAGTAATTTTGTCAAATTCTGTTAAAATTGGCAAAATTATTTATTTGGTTTCGATTTGTTGTTTTATGTGTTTGAATGAGTTTTCCTAAGCGTAATGTAGGCTCTAAGGATATTTTGATGTTAGGGGTATTTTGGTAATTTGATAATTTTTTAGTGATTTTTATCGTGAAACTTCTTTTTGTGTGTAAAATGATGATTTCTACGTTTTTAGAGTCGTATTTTCCTAGCGTAGCGTGATTTCTATAGTTTTGTCAGTTCGAGATACCTCATCTGGATTTCTGAAATATTTCTGGTAACGAAATAAAGCAATGGAATAAACATTCATCATTGAGAATCCTTGCGATCGGGTTGACGAGTTGATTAATCAGGCTAGTGCAAAAATGGGGTGTCTACAGATGCCCCTCTTTGACAGAGGGTTGAAGCAAACTAGATAGCAAAATCTATTTTGGTAGATAGTGCGATATCCGAATGCCAAAGCTAGTGACAATTCATTTTGCAGCCTGATTTAGCAATTCGTCAGGGCGTTCGGATCCTTGAGGGTAAAACTCTCCTCGAACTAAAAAGTTGTCAGGTCTTCGAGCTTGAACTCTCACTGACTATGTCAGATCCTTGAATTTTATAAAATTCTCCCTGACTAATGCAAAAGTGCACGTGTGTGCAATGGTGTGATGCTTACTGAGTAAAAATGTATCAGGTCCTAGAGATCTTCTCTCACTGACAATAATGATTCAAAATTGAGATGCACTTATGCAACGAAAGCAATCATGGCAAGGTTGAACACTGAGGTAATTGGAGTCATAACATTGTAGGAACTTCGTTAAATCCTATTTGAAATTCTTTTTTAGAGTTCGAAAAAGTATGAGTGTCGTTTATCGGACTCAAGCCTATTGTAGCCAAGCTTCTCGGGCTAAGGAACTTAAATAATCCTATTAATTCAATATGATTTCAAACAAAGTTGGAGTCTCGTTTCTCAGACTCTGGCAAAGGTTTCCAGGAACTTAAACAATCCTATTAAAATTGGGGTCTCGTTTCTCGGACTCGAACTAAGGTTAATAGGCACTTCAAAAAACCTATTCATTCTATGATTTAAAAAGTTGGAATCTCGCTTCTCGGACTCGAACCTAGGTTTGTAGGCACTTCAAAAAACTTACTCATTCTATGATTCAAAAAGTTGGAGTCTCGTTTTTCGGACTCGCACTTAGGTTTGTAGGCACTTCAAAAATCCTATTCATTCTATGATTCAAAAAGTTGGAGTCTCGTTTCTCGGACTCGAACTTAGGTTTATAGGCACTTCAAAAAGCCTATTCATTCTATGATTCAAAAATTTGGAATCTCATTTCTCGGACTCGAACTTAAGTTTGTAGGTACTTCAAAAAGCCTATTCATTCTATGATTCAAAAAGTTGGAGTCTCGTTTCTCGGACTCAAACTTAGGTTTGTAGGCACTTCAAAAAGCCTATTCATTCTGTGATTCAAAAAGTTGGAGTCTCGTTTCTCGGACTCGAACTTAGGTTTGCAGGCACTTCAAAAAGTTGGAATCTCGTTTCTCGAACTCGAACTTACTAAGCCACGTTTCTCAGGCTTAGATTTATAGGAACTTAAACAATCATATTAATTCATTCTATGATTCAAAATCGAGTTCAAAGTTTGAAAGATTAGGCCTTTATTGGCTTATCATGCATCTGGATTCATAATTATCATTGGGCTTCACCGGACTTTTAAGCTTTTGTAAGATTTTCTTTTATCATGTGATTAAGAACAAAACTTTGGAATTAAATGACTTTCAAAAATGCCCCTAGTTTCAATGTTGACTTTAACTAGGACTTGACTGCGAGACTGATGGAATTGATTACGCTTGAAAAATATGGACTCTGATGTATGACAGATAGAAGAACTAACATTCTCTTAAATTTAAGACTCTTAAGATTATCATATGTGCAATAAAGAATTGATCATTATTTTTGAGAAATGCTTGAGCTGGACGTAAAAAATCTTGATAAATATTAGAATAGAAGATCTTTCTCTTCAAAGTGGTTGATGATTCTACATCTTCCATTAGCGAACACTTGAACAAGTAAAGATACTTTTGAAGATTCTACAATGTTCAAGATGACTTCTGATTTTTTTTTTACTTCAACATTGTCTTCGTCGGATATGAGCTCTTAGCTGAAAAACGAATATTGTGGCTTGAATGGTTCTGCATTTTCTAATTTCTGCACAATCTTCCTTTTGAATTTTTCTTCTTGATAGGACCTTTCCTCCCATTTGATGATGCCCTAATTTTTTTCTTAGATCGCCTCTTCAGGTTTTCAATCTAACGGGCTTTATTTTTTTTTTTCTGATGATGCCTTGATTTTTGCCTAGTTCGTCTTTTCAGATTTTCAACCTAGCAGGCTTTCTTTTTATGATTATGCCCTAAATTTTGTCAAAGTCGCCTTTTCGGATTTTCGACTTAGTAGGCTTCTCTTTTTTCTTGATGATCTTGAATAACCAACTCGACAACTTCTTGGTTCCCTGCACCTTAACCGAGTCAATTAACATTCAGGAGGACTTAATAGGTGGGCTTAGGACTTGGTTTAGAAAGAAAGGGTAAAAGGCTCGACTTCCCAAAATGCTCCTAGTCTAATATTATTTTCTATAAATTCTTTTGACTCTTTTTTCTAATGCCCCTAGTATTATACTCTCTTTTCTGTCAATTATTTTGATTTTTTCTAAATGCCCCTTGTTTGACATTTTTTTCTTCTGTAAATTTTCTCTTTTTTTTTTAATGCCCCTAGTTTGGCATTTTTTTTCTTTTGAATCTTCAATAGGGGATTTTCCTTTTGGATGACACTTTTCTTAAGAGAATACATTTTTTTGCGTTTTTTTTTGCGTAACCGGGCCTAAAGTAATTTCTCAGGTTGCCTACGTACCCCAAATATACTTTTTTTTTTTTAGATCAGGTCAAAACGTAGTTCATACTAAGATTCCCTCCCAAGGTTGGTCGGTATGGTTTAGAAAGAAGATGCTATTATTTTTTTAAAGGCTGCGAGGGGCTAAAGAAGGTTATTTCTTTTCTTTTTTGGTAAGATAGGATAATTGTTCGACCAAAGAAGGCCTCTTTTGGTGAAATACTAATTAATTTGGTCAAGGTTTAGGAATTCGGTATCTGGATTGCTCTGTTGAGTAAGGTCTTCTTTTGAGAATAAATATTCTTCAATCTTCTTTTGTGAAATCGAGTATGATCAAGTTTTCTGACTATTCAACTCTTCTACAACTTCGAGAAAATCTTTTATTCTCTTATGAATGAAAACTCTCATCTTTTGAGTGAAAGACATGGTAAATCCATTATAGGTCTTAGCGTCTTTGTCGATGCTTTCAGCTATATCATTTTTTACCAATAGTCTTTGACTTTGAAATCACTCTTGATCTATGTTTTTATGTAATCCATCCATATATCCTTATGAGATCATGCAAGAACCATTGTTGAATTTCTTAAGTAAGTTTACTATTCTCTCATGTTCTCCTAAGGATAATGTATCACCAATTTGCACTTCTTGAATGTACTCTTTAATTCAAATATTTATCGAGCTTGATTAGTGAGCTTTAAGTTAATCCCCATGTTAGATATTATGCTCAAATCATTATTACACGCATGATAATCAAAAGCTTCTATATTTTATTGGAATTGAAAAACATAGACTGACAAACTCAACTAAAACTTGAAAATAAAGATGACTAACTGAATTCAAAGACTAACGCAATTGAAGCTAAAAAAAAATAAAATAAAGAAGACTTAAAAGACGACAACATTCTGAATGGAGGGATACAATTCTAAAGTCTATGCCATTTCAGTTATCTTCGATGGATGACTTGAACTTGCCTGCTTTTACTATCTCTTCATATTCTGATTCAAGTCTGTCACATGCGGGATAACCCGTTGCTTCAATGATTTCTCTGTTCTTCAGTTCTGTCATTGCCTTAAGGTAATTGTGCTCATTCTGGCATGGAGCGAGTGCACTGTTAAGACCAATTGGGTGAATGAAGGAAACTGGGTCAATTGATTCGGGTTTGGATATGGATATTAAGTTCAGAGTAGGAGGGGGTTGATTTTGAAAGGTAGGCAAATGGTTAGTCTTAACATTGGGAGTAGTAGGAGTGGGTATGGTGACTTTTCCTTGCTCAGTAAGGTCTTGGATAACATGTCGGAGAGTAATACACCTATCAAGAACATGACCAGGCATCTGATAGAATTCACAGAATTATCCATTATCCATGTTTGGGGGAAGAGGATTAGGCAAAGGCTTAGGTTGTAAAGGTGTCAGCATTCCCCTTTTCATCAATTTTTGATAAGCAACACTAAGAGACATTCCAAGATTGGCAAACTGTCTCCTAGGCTTAGTTTGTGAAGACTGAGTAGCTTGAGGAGATAATGCGAAGGTGGTGTTGCCCACTTGTAAGGAATTGATATTAGGTTTGAAATGTTTGGGTTTTGACTCAGACGAGTTACCAAAAAGTCCCGAAGAGTAGGCATCCTCAACTTGATTTCCAGCCTCAAGAAGGGATTGAAAAGTGGGAAGGTACTGAGGCATCAAGTACTTGGCATAATTTGGAGTGAGATTCCTGAGGATAATCTTGACTTGTTCCTTCTCTTGAGGTCGGTCCCACAATTGAGAAGCTTTAGCTCTCCATCGAGCAATAAACTCAGTGAAAGTTTCCTCGGGTTTCTGTTTAGTAGTTTCTAGGTCTCTTCTTGTGAGTTCAATATCTGTGTTTAATGAATACCAACCAATAAATTCCTTCATCAATTCATGTCATGTTCTTACCCGAGACGAGTCCAATGACATTAACCAGTGTAGTGCAGGACCTGTCAGGGTTCTTTAAAAAAGTTGAGCCATCTGTTCTTCACTTAGACCCTGAGATTGCATTATGCCGACATATACTTTTAAGTGAGTCCTAGGGCATCCAATACCGTCAAACTTTTCCATATCTGGCATTGTGAACTTTTCTGGTAGACGGACCGTGGGAAACAAGGTCATTGCCCATAATCCAAGAGTAAGATCATCAGGATCTTTGATGTTTTTCAAAGCAGTTTCAACCTGAGTTATTCGATGAGCTAGGACAGGGTCGACGTGTAACTGATCATCTTCTTGGTTTTCAACGAGGTCAAACACATCTTGAGGTTCTATAGCTTTATCTTTTTTCCTTTTCAATTTTCAGGGATTCAATTTGTGTTTGGACAGAAGCAATAATTTGTGCTTGAAAAGATTCTAAAATTTGACGGAGCGCAGCTTCATCCATGGTACTCGTTTCTTCTCGTGGCAAAGACTGACTACTTAGCAATGGTACTCTAGAAAGAAGACTTTTTTCACGGACCTAAAGTGGTGCAGATGGTGGTTTAGAACGTTTGGGACCAATTATCACCTGATTGGAAGTAAACCAAGGTTAACCATTGACTCTAAAGGTTTGACTCTTAACCACATGATTAAAGTTTCGATATAGAATAGCCCAAGTTCGGTGGGAAATATTGAATCCAAATGCACTATAAGTCTATGGTGACCAAGAAAGTGAGAAATGTTAGACGCGGGTCTACTCCTGATTGGGATTGAACTTTTGATCAGACAAATTAATTTAATCCTAAGATTGAGTCTTTCTATACAAAGTAGTCTGGATCTTTAAAAGTGAAAACCAATTAGTCCAACTGATTTGGTACTGATCAGTTTGATCCATTTGTCAATTGGGCCAACTGGTTTGAGTGGTTCAAATTAATCGGTACATTTCACCGATTGGGTCGGACCGATATTGTGGGTTTTGTTTGATTATTCTGAATCGGTCCACCCATTTACCTATTGGTTGGATTGAATAAAGCAACCCGGGAACACCCATAGTCAGTTCGGATCGTGACCTATAGGATGACTTCTAGACTCTAGGTTTACTACGTGCAATGCAATTTATCTGGCTACCCTTGCCCAAACACACCTATATACCTTTCGATACGTGGTGACTTGGTTTGATATACCGTATAGGTGATAATCTAAAATCTCAACTCATTTCTCTGAAGTCAAAAACATCCAGTTTGATCTCCAGTTGAGAGGTGGCGCACGATGCTGAGCAAGGGCCCACTTAAATACCTCTCGTCTAGAATAGACGTAGTCTATCCCCCTCGTACAGTAGGGTACAGCGGGGTAAGATCTCGCTTAGGCACCGATTTTGACTAAAAAGTGCAATTGATATACTTAGATTATCTTTTACATACCTATGGGTACGAGTCAAGAGTTGTACCTTTCATAAATGGTTTGGCATCCCACGAGGGGACTGACCACATACTAGTACTACGTTGGCAATCGGGACATGTGACTGTGTGGCTCATAATAGGTCAAAGGCTCAGGTCGCTCCAGCTTGGGTGCATCAATATACCTCTCAGAATCACCTGATCAGATAGTATTGATGCCCCAGTTTGATATACCCTAAGGTACGTGACTGGAGTTGTGGTTTTCATGAATGACTTCCCATCTCCGAAGAGACCGGGTCACGCACTAGTGCCACGTTGGCTATATAGGACGTGTAAGTGGGTAAAACAGTAAACGTGCATGTGGTGTGTGCAACATAGGGTGGGGTGTGCCCGGGGCCTTTTTCAAACAAATGGGCCCATGGGCCAAATTATGTCATCACATATGGATATCAAATGAATATTGATCAAGAAAATAATACAAAACCCATCACATCGAAATTAAGATGAAAGCAAACACATCACAAATATATCTGTCAAGATCATGGCAAATCAATTAATGAGCATGGCATATAATAATTGATCAAACAAACATTGCAATAGGCATAATTTTTATAATTTTTAAGGTCCAATCAATGATCACTTTTGAGTGATCTAAAATAAATCGAGATTCCAATAGATGTTACATTGATGATAGAATGACAATGGTTGAGATGAGCTCACTCTCAGGAACATTAATTGTGCCAACATTAGATAAATTCGGATTTTTTGTGAATTAGGAAAATACAATCCGAACTTGCATCGATGATATCTAAGGCTCCCGATAACGAAATTGAGTGAACTCAAATTCTAAATTAATCTACTCGATGAGATCTACATTTTATTAATAGGTGCCCAGACTTAGTTCTCACTAGAATATTCTGTAAAAACGTTTTAACATTGCTGTCCCAACCTTCATTCGGAAACAATTCCAGATTTACAGATTGAACTTGCATCGATGATATCTAAGGCTTCCGATAACGGAATTGAGTGAACTCAGATTCGAAATTAATCTACTCGATGAGATCTACATTTTATTAATAGGTTCCCAGACTTAATTCTCACTAAAATGTTTTGTAAAAACGTTTTAACATTGCTGTCCCAACCTTCATTCAGCAACAATTCCAGATTTACAGATTGAACTTGCATCGATGATATTAGCTTCCGATAACGAAATTGAGTGAACTCAGATTCGAAATTAATCTACTCGATGAGATCTACGTTTTATTAGCAGGTTCCCAGACTTAATTCTTACTAGAATGTTTTATAAAAATGTTTTAACATTACTGTCCCAACTTTCATCATTCCATTATTTTCATATGTCAATTTGAATATTTCATTATTTAGGGGTCATCAAAAAGTGATCCTTAATTGGAAAAAAAAATGCAATGCCCAAAATCATCTACAATCAAGTCACAAAAATAAATAAATAGGAAAAATAAATAAAATAAATCGAACTAAATAATAAAAAAAAAACTAGGTCATCTTGGCAATGCTCCCATAATTGGGGTTTTTCAAGTTTGATCCTCAATAGTCCCCAACAGAGTCGCCACTGAAAGTGCCCTCGATCCGCGGGTGCGCCGATCCGCTTTTGACCCTTGAGGTTTGGGAGTCGTCACCTAGTTATTACGGTCTAGGAACCGGATACTGACTCTAAACAGATAAAAAAACTAATCTACTGAAGAGAAAATGAGTTCGGGGATCACGTTATGGGGTTGGAAGGTGTTAGGCACCAACCCCGTCCGGCTAATGCCGGTCTCTACTTATCCCAAATAAGATTACATTGCTAACAAATAACCTAGATAAAAAAATAATAATAAAAGAAAGTTTACCTTCGATACGCAAAGATCTTGTTCCCTCAGATCCGACAAAAACTGCTCCTTGTACCGTACTCCTTGCTTCGTTCTGTCTCCGGATCTGATTTCTGATCTCCGAAGTAAGGTATCTCTTTTTTTGGATCTAGATACTTTGAATTTGTTATGGATTTTGAGGTGTTTTTGAAGGGCTTTTAGGTGTTTTTTAGGCTAAAATCAAAGTATAGGTGTTAGGTAAGGAGTTGGGGCTTCAAAACTAGGGTTTATGGGAGGCTAGAGGGACTTTTTAACCTACTTCTCTTGGGGTTTATGATTTGATACGAAAATAGGGTGTGAAGACCTCTATTTATAGAATTTTTTAAGGGTTGATTTGGATAGAGTTAGTATTTAATTAGAGTTCTTTTAATTAGAGTTGTATTTTAGTTAGAATTATTTTAGGTAGAGTTGTGTTTTAATTAGAATTGTTTTAGGTGGAGTTGTCTTTTAGTTAGAACTCTATTAGATAGAGTTATTATTTAATTAGAACTCTATTATGATTTTGACTTTTGGTTTTATTTGATTAACTTTTAATATTTTGACTTTAGTCTTACTTGATTGACTTTTAATATCTTGACTTTAGTCTTGTTTAATTGATTTTAATTTTGACTTTAGTCTTACTTGATTGACTTTAATATCTTGACTTTAGTTTTGCTTGATTGAATTTAATTTTTGGAGAACCCCCTCTCTATTATATCTTTAATTCTTTGGACCCCCAAATGGAGGGGTCCTTAAAGAAATATCTTACGAACCCTCAACAATTTTACTTGGGAGCTCGATTGATCGATTTTTTTAATTCAAAATTTTAAATTAATTTCATTAATGTTTCACTTTAATTATTTAATGTTTCATTTATTAATTTTGAAAATTTTAATTATGAAAATTATGAAATTATTGTTTTGCCCCCGGAGAGGACTTTTCACGTTTTTAGTCGATTTTTAATGTTCTAGGATGTTTTAGAATCGATTTTTCGTAAGGAATTCAATGGAAATATTAGTTTGTGTCATTTATGAAATTTTTTTGTGTGAAATGATCGTGAACTTTATGAGGGGCATTTTCGTAATTTTGTCAAATTCTGTTAAAATTGGCGAAATGATTTATTTGGTTTCGATTTGTTGTTTTATGTGTTTGAATGAGTTTTCCTAAGCGTAATGTAGGCTCTAAGGATATTTTGATGTTAGGGGTATTTTGGTAATTTGATCATTTTTTAGTGATTTTTATCGTAAAACTTCGTTTTGTCTGTAAAATGATGATTTCTACGTTTCTAGAGTCGTATTTTCCTAGCGTAGCGTGATTTCTACAGTTTTGTCAGTTTGAGATACCTCATCTGGATTTCTGAAATATTTCTGGTAACGAAATAAAGCAATGGAATAAACATTCATCATTGGGAATCCTTGCGATCGGGTTGACGAGTTGATTAATCAGGCGAGTGCAAAAATGGGGTGTCTACAGATGCCCCTCTTTGGCAGAGGGTTGAAGCAAACTAGATCTCTGATTTGACGAGTTTAGGGATAACAACAGGAATCCCTTCTCAGAGAAAGCCAATGCTTACGGGAAAGAAGAGGGAAGAACCACAAGTTAACAACGTACAGCTAAACCGACCCTTCTTGATCCCTTCATTAGCACCTAGACCACAAACGTCGTCAACTTCATGGGTCCAACACCTCCACCGACATGGAACCCTCCACCTCAGAACCAATTCAGGGCAAACCCTCCACCAGTTGCACAGCAGGCACCACTATACAGGTAAAACCAGCAGGCATGACTCAACAGAGTAAATAGAGTGTTTACTAGGTTACCTATGACACTATCAAAATTACTGCCTATCTTGCTCAGGGGTGAATATCTTGCGAAACGCTCGTCAAATCCTGAGGTTGCTAAAGGGCCAGGGTACAACCCCAATTTGTTCTGCGAGTTTTATATGGGCGCACCAGGGCACTCTACAGATCAATGCTGGCAGCTCAAACATCAGGTACATAATTTGATTGATAAAAAGGCTCTCATCCTAGATGGACCTGCTAACCTGTCCCAACAACAAAATATCAATCAAAACCCTCTACCTACTCATAACGGGAAGGGGAGTGGGCATAGGGTAAATGTCGTTTGCGAAGAACTCGACTTCAATCCCTCAAATTTGATAGCGCCTATTGGGGCAAAAATCAGGGTACACTTCACAAAGGAATTAGGGACGTCGACGGTTAACACAATCAACAATTATACAACAAATTCATCGTAGAATTCACAATTGCCACTTAGACTAGCCGACCTCACCATCCATCCCACTCATCAAAATACTGCTTCCCAACCACCTTTAGTTATACCTTTCGGATCACTAAACAATTAAAATTCGACCCGACCGTCTCTTGTTATACCATACACACTGCTAAATTATCAAGGATCAACCCGACCCCCCTTCATATACCATACACTTCATCTTCACGTCCACAGCTTGTCATACCATACACTCCATCAACTCCTCACATAACCACTATATCCAAATCATCACCACCACCCCTCATTCTCAATGTAAAACCCGATCCACCTCCCATGACCATACACTCACCTAAACCATTTTCTTATAGTTCCAACCAGGCAATGCCTTGGAGCTACGAGATTACCATCATCACTACCATAGGGGTTGAGACCATGAAGAAAGTAATGGTGGCTGATATCGACCATATGACAAGGGCAGGGAGATGCCAAAAATTATTAGAAAAATGGGTAAGCATCAGGGAAGAAATGAAAGAGACCACATAAGAGGTGACAGATGAAGAAAAAAGGAAGACAAAAGGAAATGGTAAGTTGTACAAAGATGACAAGACAGAAGAGAAGGCAAAAGTGATAGATAAGGAGGCTACGAATTTCATTAAGTTCGTTCGCAAGAGTGAGCATAATATAGTGGATCAATTGAACAAACAACCAGCTCAAATTAGCATTCTGAGTTTGATGCAAAAGTCAGAAGAACACCAAGAGGCATTACTGAGAGTCTTGGGGAAATCGCATATACCTGCAACCACTTCGCCGGAGCAACTAGAACAAACAGTCAAACAAATCATGGCTCCCAATCCCATAATCTTCACAGAAGGAGAGTTCGTACCAGAGGGACGGGGGCACGTGGAACCGTTAAATATCATGGTCATGTCCAAGGGCATAATGGTTGTTAGGGTACTGATTGACAATGGCTTGGCCCTCAATGTCAGTTCGCTTGAAACCTTCCAAAAACTCAATGCTGCTTGGTCACATGTCAAGCCCAACAACAAGGTTGTCTGAGGCTTTGACAGTTCAAGCAGAGATTCTTTGGGAGAGGTAGACCTACCAATTACTATAGGTCTTTGCACCTTTGAGGTAACATTTGAAGTCATGGAGATACCGACAACCTTCAATTCATTACTGGGCAGGCCGTGGATCCATATAGTAGGGGCTGTACCTTCCTCGTTGCATCAAAGAGTCAAATTTACCATGGGGAAGAGGATGATATCAGTATTAGCAGAAAATCTTATCCCAACTGGGAGAGCTCCAGATGTGCTGTTTATCAATATCGAAATGACGAAGGACAAGGCATTCTATCATTCATATCAATTTGCTGCTGTCAACCGCGTGAAAAAAGGGAAGGAGAAAGTAAATGCAGAGCTATCACGGACAAATCTAATGATTGGCCGGGTTTTCAAAAGAGCAGGTAACCGACCCAGACAGGGGTTGGGACCAGGAGGAAGAGGGAAAACTACGCCGATTGAAGCAAAAAAGCACACTCCTTATTTTGGTATGGGGTTTAGGCCCACAAAAAAGGATATTACAGAAATGAATGACAAGAAAAAAGAGTTTCGATTAACGATAAGGCAAAACCATGAACCGAAGGTCTGGAATCTAGGCAGAGTTCCACATATTAGCGTTAACTTCCCAAAATCACAGATTAGGCCCGACAATTTATCAGAACTACTGCCAAAAAGATCGGTAAAAAGGCCAAAAGTGGTAAATTTCAAACCTGTGCACATTCATAAAGACTCAGTTTTGGAGTCCCAACCATCCTTCATAGAAGGCATTGATATTTTATTCAATGGGGATTCCAACGAAAGTCTATCAGAGACTATCCAAGAGCCTACAAAAGTGGAAATCACCACAAGCCAAGAGAAAGAATCACCCTTTCCCACTGGAATCGACTGGGCATCCGTCGTCATCCTACCCAGCTTGGGAGGGACTATGCCCCAACCAGACAATAATAATCAATCGGAGATAATGGTCATCTCCGAACCATCAACCAAATCATCCAACAAATCACTTTCTCATCTCATCTGCCCCCTCAAAGAAGGGAAAGTTCTAAACAACTGGGAGGAATTCCTGTTGACCCTTGAAGCTGTTGAGGCCTCAAAAAAAATGCCATTAGTCGAATTTAGTTTGCCCGAGGATCATAATGAGCCCTCGTCCTCGGGTAAAGACTGTTTTGAGGGCTCCCTATCTTTATTAATGAATTTGCATGATTGTTCTTCTTATTTCAGGTATCCAGAAAATAAAAAAAAAAAAAATATCTCTCAAAAAATAAAAAAAATAAAAAATCTTTAAAAATTGTAAAAAAATAGATATTTTTCAAAGACCAAAAAAAGAGTTTTCAAGAGATTTGTCTCAATCAAATGGTATCTAGATAGAACGGAGTTTGAAAGTGATGAGTATGATTTCAATCTTGAACTCGACTTTGACCTCATGGGGATCGAAGAAGAGTCTGAAGACGAAATGGAGTACCCACCCAAAGAAATCAAAGACTTGGTAGAACGTCATGAAAAATGTGTTCAGCCAAACATCGATGATACAAATTTAATCAATCTTGGTATTGAAGATGACCCACGAATTGTCAAGATCAGAGCTTTATTAACGTCGCAACAGAAAGAAGAAATGATCAAACTCTTACGGAAGTATCAAGATGTCTTTGCATGGTCGTACATGAATATGCCTGGGCTAGACACAGATCTGATCATCCACAAACTGCCAATCGCTACTGGAAGCAAATCGATCAAACAAAAACTAAGAAGATTGAAGCCAGAATGGACCCTCAAGGTGAAGGATGAGGTCATGAAGCAGTTCGAAGCAGGATTTCTTGCAGTTTCTACATACCCCGAGTGGTTAGCTAACGTTGTCCCAATACCTAAGAAAGATGGGAAGGTATGCATGTGTGTTGACTATCGAGACTTGAACAAGGCCAGTCCTAAGGATGATTTTCCACTATCATACATCGACACTTTAGTCGATAGTACAGCATGGCACGACATGTTCTCGTTCATAGACGGTTTCTTAGGCTATAATCAAATAAAAATGACAGAAGAAGACCAGAAAAAGACAACATTCATCATACCATGGGGTACTTTCTACTACAAAGTCATGCCATTCGGGCTGAAGAACATAGGGACGACTTACCAACGGGCAATGACCGCATTATTCCAAGATATGATTCACAAGGAAATGGAGGTCTATGTAGACGACATGATCTCTAAATCTGGCATAGAAGAAGATCATCTGATAAATCTCAAGAAGTTGTTCGACAGGCTGAGGAAGTACAGTTTAAGGCTTAATCCAGCAAAGTGTGTATTCGGGGCAACATCGGGCAAGTTATTAGGGTTCATTGTCAGCAGAAGAGGTATCGAGATAGATCCGACAAAAATCAAGTATATCTTCGAGATGAAAGTACTTGTTTCAGAGAGAAATGTTCGGGTATTCTTGGGAAGAATACAGTATATTAGTCGTTTAATTGCTCAGCTCACACCTATCTGTGAGCCGGTCTTCAAGCTACTGAGGAATGATACGCCGAAGAAGTGGAACAAAGACTGTCAGGAAGCATTCAATAAGATCAAACAATATCTGCTCAATCCACTAGTCTTGGTTTCTCCTACTCCAAGACGACCTCTGCTGATGTATATCTCAGAACAAGAAACATCAATGGGGTGCGTTCTAGGACAACATGATGAATCAGGACGGAAATAACATGATATCTATTATCTCAGTAAGAAGTTTATCGAGTATGAAGCAAAATATTCAATGCTTGAGAAAACTTATTGTGCACTAGTCTGGGCATCTCAACGACTACGTCACTATTTGCTGAGTTACTCGACTATGCTAATCGCCAGGATGGACCCCCTGAAATACCTATTCGAGAAACCAGCATTAACAGGTCGCACTGCAAAATGGAAACTATTATTATCTGAGTTTGACATCACCTATGTCACTCAAAAAGCTATCAAAGGACAAGTCATCGCCGACCACCTCGCCGAGCACTCGTTGCCTGACTATGAGCCACTAAAGACAAACTTCCACGATGAAGCCATACTATTCACTGAGATTGAGGACGATGATGACAAACCAGGTTGAAAAATGTACTTCGACGAAGTAGCCAATCAGAAAGGAAACGGAGTAGGGGCAGTCTTGATTAAACCAGATGGGTCTCACGTGCCAATTGCAATCAGGCTGAAGTTCCAATACTCTAACAACGAGGTTGAATATGAAGCATGCATAACAGGGTTGAAAGCAGCACTGAATCTCGAGGTAGATGAGATCGATGTTTTCGGAGATTCAAGCTTAGTAGTTTCTCAGACGACTGGAGAATGGAAAATTCGAGAACATAGACTGATCCCTTACCACGAGTATTTAGAATAACTGAGCTCACGCTTTGACAAGATTTCATTCACATACATGCCGAGAAATAAAAATCAATTTGCAGATGCACTAGCCACGCTTGCTTCCATGATTAGTATTTCAGAAGATCTGGTCATCGACCCTATTAAGATTGGGATTCAAGATGAACCGGCATATTGCTTACTCGTCGAAGTAGAAGAATCTGAAGAAAAGTCTTGGTACTCAGACATCAGGGCATATATCAAAGATTGAACCATCCCCTCAAATGTAACGCCAAATGATTGAAGGACTATTCAAAAATTGACAGGGCAATTCTTCATCAGTAATGGCATCCTGTACAAGAAATCGCACCACGAGGTCTTACGTCGGTATGTAGTAGAAACAGAAGCGAAACGACTAATTGAGACTGTACATGGGAGAGTCTTTGGACCCCACATGAATGGTCACATGCTGACCAAGAAGATCATGAGGATGGGATACTAATGGTTTACAATGAAGAGTGATTGCTACCAGCATGTCCACAAATGCCATTTATGTCAAATTTATGCCAACAAGATCAATGCTCCACCATCAGAATTGCATAGCATGACCACCCCTTGGCCTTTCTAGCTCTGGGACATGGACGTCATCGGTCAGATCTCGCTAAAAGCTGCTAATGGGCACCGTTTCATTCTAGTAGCTATCGACTACTTCACCAAGTGGGTAGAAGCTGCTTCATATGCCAATGTCACCAAAAACAATGTCTTGAAGTTTGTTAAGAACAATATTATCTGCAGATATGGGCTTCCCAGTGGACTAGTGACTGATAACGCCAAGAACTTCAAGAACAACGATATGATCAAAATGTGCGAAGACTTCCAGATCACTCATCACAACTCTGTACCCTACAGACCTAAGATGAACGGAGCAATCGAGGCAGCCAACAAGAATATCAAGAAAATAATCGAGAAGATGGCAGTTACGTACAAAGACTGGCATGACATGTTGCCTTTTGCACTTCAAGCCTATCGAACTTTGTTCAGAACTTCGACTGGGGCAACTCCGTATTCATTGGTCTATGGAATGGAAGCAGTCTTACCCGTTAAGGTTGAGATTCCCTTCTTCTAAATATTGAAAGAAGCAGAGCTCGATGAAACGGAATGGGTTCAAGCTCGATTTGATCAACTGAATCTGATTGAAGAAAAGCACCTTACAGTCATTTGCCATGGAAAAATCTATTAACGACGGATAGCCCGAGCCTACAACAAAAAAGTCAAGCCTAGAGATTTCTCACCAGGAGACCTTGTTTTGAAGAAGATTTTGCTAATCCAAGAAGATGCTAGAGGAAATTCAGACTGAACTACGGGGGACCATTCATCGTGCAGAAGGTAATGACTGGAGGAGCTCTGATCCTTACGGAAATGGATGGACAAGTCTTCCCACAAGTGATCAATGTTGACACTGTTAAGAAATACCACGCTTAAAAACTGATCCTGAGATGATGAAAGGCCATCTCTGCTATCTTAAACTAACTATCAACCCTAGCCAACCCTTTTGAGCCATCACGTTTGTTTCTTAACCTAAGACTGGGGCAAGTTAACAATTACAAAAAAAAAAAAGAATCAAAGAGAAAATCAGAAACTCAAGGAGGAACATCATCAAATTACTCCTGGCCCGCATGAAGATAAATTGTGAACGACTAAAAATACAAAAAAAATCAAAAAATTAAAAACTCGGATACTTGATCTGAGCTTGAACCAAATCTCCAGCCTAAACAAGTTCGAGAGAAGCTGGGAGGTGACATAGATCACCTTTTCAAAGTAAAAATAGACGAACCCCATGTCTAATCCATTCTAGATAAACCCAGACCTTAACTTTTTTGTATCCTTTCCACTACCGTAAGCCTAAGTCAACGTTTCATCCTATTAAAAGTTCTTTCTAATCAGGAAATGTTCCAGGGCAACACAGTGAGGATGGCAGCACCAATGATCTTGCGACTTGGTCCGAACCTCAAAGCCTTGTATGTTGTTGGAATACTCGAGAGGGGAATCTAGGTCGGATATTCGAAAAAAAAGAGAAGTGTAGAGTAGCCGATCTTACGACTCAACTTGAGTTGCCGAACCACAAATAGTCGTCAACAAACTCAAGAGGGGAATCTATATCGATTACTCAAGAAAGAGTGCCACTACAAGAGTAGAGTCGTCGAACTCGCTGCTCAACTTGAGTCACCAAGCCACAAAGACGTAGAGACTTCGAACAGAACTGTAATGTAAAAATCTAAAAATGCAAGCATATTCTGAAAGGGCACAGTGAAAATCTGTAAGGGCGTTATGAGTAAAAGAATCAGACTATGACAGGATCAAAGCCACCGGCATGATGAAAATCCCAAAAGGACGTCGATGCGCAAAAATGTGAAAACCGGGTTTGGTGAAAACCGTAATTGGCACCAGGGACAATAAGGGTGAGGAAAAAAAAAAAAAAAAAAAACAAAACTCCTGGCCCGCAAGAGTATAAACTGTGAATGGCAAAATCTTTCCAAGAAAACCCATGTCCCGAGTAGATAACAATCCTCCAAATACAAAGGCACTGGGGATGACTCTAAAGGAATCAAAAGAACAATTGACGTTTGTATCCCCTGTGTTTGGCAAAAGCATCAAAACCGTCACAACCAACGATTTTACAAATTCTGAATTTACCATACTCATTTGATAGAGACATCCTCATAAAATTAAAAAAAAAAAAACTATTATTTTGGCCAATGACGACAAATCTAGGTCTCATTCAACAAAATTTCGTGTTTTCAGAAATAATAGATATACCTGAGGCCAAGTAAGTACAAAACCTATTTTCTTTGCATTAATTTTTCAACATTTTGCATTACATTCGGATAATGAAAAGAAAATACAAAAAGTGGGAGTATAACGCAATCAATCAAACATCATGGTGAGAAATGAAAAAAAAGTCAAGGTGTTCCTCCAAAGCATGAATCCGGGCAGTCTGGCTCATTATTACTTTCTCGGCATCTAAAGCATCACGGCTCACCAAATATGCTGCAAAGTCCTTAAAATGAGGACACTAGGCAAGTCGATCCCTCAACTTAGCAACTTCAACTTGAAGCCTAGCTACTTTACCACTATCACTAGATCCAGACTGAGCAAGAGCAGATATTAACCGAGCAATCTCTTTCTACATTTTCTTTTCGGATTTGAGCCATATAACCTGAATTCGACGATTATCAGTCTGAGACTCCTCAACTCGATCTCGATAATCAAATAAGGACGAAACACCCGGGCGTATTCGGGGAACTATCGACACCGAGGGTCTCCTAGAAACGAGTTCTCGAATCTAATGCAAGTATGCCGGGAATAGGTGCGCTGCAAAGACGGGTCGACTCAGAACCTCAAATCGACCCCATTCTTTTACGAGTCGACTCAAAAGTACAGTTGATAAAAGGCCAACCAACTCATTGAAATTCTCAGAAATTAGTACACCCTGATCATAACCAAATTGACGAAGAACCCGAAGTGGTACATAATGAGTTGCCTCGTGAAGACCAATCAAAATGAGAAAATGGGCACCATCGAATGCAATCACAAGAGATCCTCGAGGTTGGAATGCATCTACCCATTTTACTTCTTCATCTGCAAGGTTGCCGACAAAAGAATACCAATCTTCCTTGCCACCTGAAACGAAGGGAGCGACTCGTCTTGACATCATAAGAACGAGATCGGCTTTAATGCAAAATGAGCGATTAACAACTTCAATTGAAGCCAGATGATCCATAAACCAAAGGTACAATAACAGGAGCATTCTAAACTTTGAAAACTAGTAAATTTAAGTTTAAATTTAAAACTAAGCTAAGTTTGGAATTTACCTATAGGAGTAGAGCACATCCTCGAAAAATTCGATCACGACCAGAGGAACAAGCTGTGAGAGATTGGAACATCTCGCTCAAAAGCATCGGGGCCAACCGACGTCCCTCCTAGACTTGTTGAATCACGTGAATGAGAGAAAGGTCCATGCTATCTCCACTAATCGGAAATAAAAGTTGACTCACCACCATCAAAGTGAGAGCATTAAAAGGAACCAACAGTTTCGAGGGATCTGTAAAATGCTCAACCAAGAAGGATCTAGACATCGTCTTCAAGACAATTTCGCCACCCGGAATCCTCAAAAACTTACGATACCCGACATCTCGATACCTAATAATATTTCAATCTCCTCAATAATGAGAGTCATTTCATGCTTTCCAAATCGAGAAAGGTTGAGTTCGGGAACCCAACACGTCAACATAGCCTCGATCAGGCCTCATTGCAGCGAGACCTTAGCAAGGAAAGTGTGAACACCAGCTTGTTCAAACCCCATTAAGCCTTCTCAAAAAAAAAAATCAAGAAATTAAAAAAAAAATCAAAAATCAAAAATCAAAAATACAAAAAAATCAGAAATTCTAAAAAGGTATATATCAAAAGCCTTTTTCAAGTTGCATTCGAATCCGATCTGTCAAAACACGACTGAAGAAATATCTAGATTTTTAAATTCAACAAATTTTCATCAAATCTGAGATCTCACACGAGCTCTGCGCCATCGAGATCAAGGAATTAATAAGGTAACTCTGTCAGACCCAGTGCTTGAGTAACCATTCTTTACAAAAGTCATCAATTCGATCGGTAGTTCAAAAGTCGTGTTTTACAAAGTTGTGACTGGTACAAATAGGGGTTTAGTCTATTCTTTGCAGTTCTTTGCACGCAATTCCTGCAAAGAAGGGCAGTTGTAGACACCCCAATTTGAATGGGCCCATGCTCGAAAAGGCCCAAAAATAGTAATTTTCCAATAAACTTGGCCAACGGGCCTCAAATGACCAAATCATTGAAATGTAGCACTTTCGTCAAAATTGAGGACCCTAAGACCCCTTAAGGGTCTAATGGGCCCGCATGAAAAGGCTCGACATGCTCCCATCTATCCCGCTCCACTAGAAACATCGATTTTCGACAAAATTTGCCAACGGACTTTAGGGACCCAAATCACTGAAAAATGGCCTTTTGATTGAACCGAGGCCCCTAAGACCTCCCAATGGTCTAAGGGACCCACCAAAGGGATCAGACCCATCCTACGCTTTCCCAAACTTCACCGTTCCACGCTTGCATCCAAAAAATACCAAAAGCTCGATAAAATTCCCCAACGGGCCCAAAAAGCCCGATTTGCCAACACGTGGTATTTTTGATTAAATCAATGATTTCAAAAAATGCAAAAAAATTAAAAATTAAAAAATGTGAGATTTAGGATACCTACCCTTCATCTACCCTCCACCGCTCTACCTCAAAATCCACAAACATTTTAAGCCCATTCAAAGCCCATAAACCCTGAATTATCCAAAAACCAATTTCCCACCTTACACCTTAACCTAAAATTAACCCCATGTCACCTAAACCCTAAAACCTACCCACCCTCAAAATCAAATTCAAATCAAACCCCATTCAAGCCAAAATAACTTACAACCCTCCTAAAGCCCAAGCCCAATACATCAAAAACCCACAAACCACTATCCATACCCAACCCACCTCTAATCCACAACCCAAAACCCATCAAGCCTTACCCATATCAACCAATCACCCTTTCAACATCAAAAGATGACACATCTCATCATCCCCTTTCACCTCCCTCATCTAATCACCTACCCCCATCATCATTCTCTAAATAATTCATACCCTACCCACATCACAACCCATACCTTACACCCCCTAACCTATCATCATTCTCTAATATCATCAACTACCCACATCACAACCCACATCTACACTCATCACTTTCCTCAAAATACTCCAACAAAATCACCTCAACCCATACCTCCCACCATCATCATCAAACTAACCCATACCCTTCTCTCTAATCAACCAACCACCATCACCAATCAACCAATCTCATCATCTCCCCATTTGTCACATGTCTTCATCTCCTCAATCCTCCTAAAATCCAGTCAACCAACTTCTTACACTACCCATCCCCCCAAATCTAACACCTCACCTCTTCCATCAACCCAACACTCAATCAAACACCTAACACCTTACACCCCTATTCTCTCTATCAACCATCACTCATCTCATCTCACCAAACATTCTACCCAAATGGATTTGGGTAGGATCCAACCCATTTGGATCTAAACCTCATCCATTTCCACTCATTACACAATTATCCTCACATTCACTTTAAATTTCATACCCTTCCCTTCTAAAACAAATGCCATTATCCATTATCCTAACCAATCACCCCATTATACCCCTAAGCATCTCCCAAACATCTATAAATACCCCTCCCTTCTTTTCAAAATGGGTTAACCACTATTATCAATTCTCTCTCACCAATTCTCTTTACCAAGTCTTGCTAAAAAAAAACAAAAAAATCTATTTTCTCTCCTCATCTCTTCTCTAATCTCCCAATAATATTCTACAAATAAATACATTCTCTCACATTCTACCAAGGACTCAAGAAGACTGAAAGAAGAAGAAGGTAGTAAAGAAAAGAAAAGAAAACATTGAAGTATCAAGGTGGGTTCGAAGTACCCCCCCTTTTTTTTTGTTCTCTACCCTCTCCTTCTCTCTCTTCTATTATCCCCTCTCATCCTCACTTTATTTTAAATGGATTTAAGATGAGTCGATCTCAAGGCAAAAGATCTATAAGGATCATTTTCATCTATGAAATGACCCTATGATCAAGTCGAAAATAAATCCCTACTTAGGGTACAAATACACGACATGTGCCACTTTATTTTTCACTTTTTTAAAACCAAAATGATCGAGTTCTTTGAGGTTACTGCCACGTGGCGGGGGAGAAAAGGGTGCCTAACCCCTTCCATTTTCTCCAACCGAGCCGCTTACCTTGATCCTTAGGTTTGATTAGTTCCTTACCCATCGCGAGTCACTATATGCCAAAAATATCATTTTTTGGAAAATGTACATCGGGTGGCCATTCACACCCACTTAGAACATGAATGGTGGTGACTTCAAACCATAGTAGATGTGGCCGTCGTAATGATGAAAACCACGAATCTACTGAAAGCTAGTGAGATTGCACGATTCATAAGAAAAATATGGGGAGGGGGGCAGAGTTCGAGACAACAACTAGAAAATAGACTTTTCATTTATAAACAAAACGTTCATTATAAAGAGAAATCACAAAAAAAATTATTACAAGAGTTGCCCTATTCATCTACGGTATGATCGGCTTCATTAGGAACATCCAATGTGTTTTTGGAGATGTTGGGAGGGGCTATCCTTTTTAACAAGTTCGGCTTTCTTGAGTTTAGTCTTTAATTTATTATAAGCCTTTTCTCACGTCGACTCCAACGCATCCAGCTGAGCTTGGAGGGCAACAAGTTGATCCCCGAGAACTTTTTCTTTCTCTTCCTCCTTAGCCTTGAGTTGCTCCTTTCATTATAGAAATTTCTCCCTCGACCGACAAAATAGCCTCTTTCGTCCGTTCGAGCTTGGACCTAGCAGCATCCAAGTCCCCATGGATCTTCAAAGTATGGGAGGCAGCTGCGTCCCTTTCACTTTGTAATTTCTTTACAGTTGCTTCAGCAGCATCTCTGTTTATGAGCGTTGCATATCGCAAATGTCCGAGTTTGGCCACGCTGTGCTGAACCTGAAATAGGTTTCAAGAATGTAAGTCAATAATACTATGAAGGAAATAAAGAAAAAAAAATATATAAATAATAAGGTTGCTTATCGCGACCAAAACTCGGAACAAGTCATAGAAGAACCGACTGGGATCCTCCATGAAATGCTTATTTTCGCCATGTCCCTTGGGAGGCACATCGATTCAAACATCGCCCGCGCAATCCTGGATTTGGATAACGTTAAATCCTCATTAGTAATTGGGCAGCCGGCCACAGAGGGTGAGGTAACTTAGGGGGTGCCTGCCGTTTCGCACCTCCTCTGCCCTGACCCAGTGGTAGAGGTTGAAGCTTGTGAGGGGTCGACATGAGGTGGTGGCGGGGCTGTGGTTGTTGGGATAGGAACTCAAATGGGATCTACAACCTGCGAATTGATAGGCTGGGCGTCGGTACCTGTAAAATCCTGAATTTTTAATTCGTATCTCGAGAAAAAAAATAAATAGTGGAATTTTAAGAAAATCTTGAAAGTGGGATTTAGGGGTAAAACTTTAAGATGTTTCTGATCATTTTAATGGAATCTGACCTCACCATTAGATTCAAAATGATAGAAAAACATAGTTTAGCCTGTAAGCACGCTCAAATGCGAGTCCGAATATAAAAGTTGCAAAATCCTCGATTACCGGGTCGGACCAGGCTAAAACAGTGACTTTTTATTAGAGTAATAATTCATAAAATTTGATCATACCGTTGGGTTCATAACGAAAAATTATTCAACATGGACTATTTATTTGTCAAATTTGGAGACCAGAAAGTCGAATTATCGTCAAAAACGAAAACGACATCAAGTTTATGGGTCACCTCAGGTCAAAAATATAAACTTTTGATGGAGACATAATTTGTAGAAATTGACTATACCATTAGATCCGGAACGAAAAATTAGATGAAATAGAGTATTCATTTGTCAGTTTTGGAATCCGGATGATCAAATTATCATCGATCGAAATAATTGACAAAATACCGAATTCGTCCCACATTTTATTTAAATAATATTTTAAATTTTTTTTTTCTCTCATCTTCCCCACTCGTCCAAACAGTGCGAAAAAAAAAAACGAAAAAAAAAGAAATTTGTTTTTTCTCCGATTTTTCCACTTCAGATCTCTCGTAAACGGTCCATTTTCGACGATCGCCGTAGAAGAGAAAAAGGTCCGCAGCTACGTTCTCTACAAAACCCACCCAACCTTTTTTCGTTTCACTTTCTATTTCATCCAATATCGTCAAAAATCAGCCGTATTTGGATACGAAAATTTCGAAACTTTGACCTCGGATTTCGTCCGTTTCGGGGTCAAACCATCTTTCGACGCAGAAGGGAGAAACGTCCGCAGCCTCATTCTCTACATAACCCAACCAAATTCCTTCCGTTTTCTCGTATTTTTCACCCCGTATAGTCAAAAATCAGCCGTATTTTTATACGGAGATTTTCGTAACTTCGACCTCGATTTTCATCAGTTTCGGGGTCAAACCGCCTTTCGCCGTAGAAGGGAGAAGAGACGAGCACATCGAGATCTTCAAAACCACTAGGTCGATTTCAAAAATCAGCCGCTTCGAAGTTCGGTCCGTCTCGATTTCCGCACCGATCGCCTCGATTTTCGCGCACACGCTTTGATCCTTTCGCCTATTGATTGTAAGGAACTCTCAATTTCTATTAGTAATCGTAGATTGTGAAAATTGCATTTAGGATTTTATCAAAAAAATTTGGATGTATTTATAAAATATAGAATTATTTTGTTATTTGAAAAATTCACGCCAGAAATTGCATGATTGATATGTTTACTTGTATTTTTAACAAATTATACGTGGGTAGGGTATTTTAATGGGTTATTTCCATAAATTGGGTCTTGTGCACTGTTCGGACCCCGTTTTGATATAAAATTTATTATCTTTTTCGATATTATTGATAAAAATAAATTCTTTAATTGGAAAATGTGATTTAATATTCAATGAACTCATATTGAGTTGATGAATATCAGAAAATGGATGTTTTATTGAAGAGATTGAAAATTGTAAAAATCGAAAAAAAAAGAGAAAAAGGGTATGAAACGGTAAAATGTCAGAGTCCCACCCGAGGGGTGATGTCTGCATTTTACGTTGTTGTGTTGTGTGTAGGTTGGTGAAC
Organism: Akebia trifoliata; assembly: GCF_017979445.1. Classification (NCBI taxonomy): domain Eukaryota; kingdom Viridiplantae; phylum Streptophyta; class Magnoliopsida; order Ranunculales; family Lardizabalaceae; genus Akebia; species Akebia trifoliata. Next base: position 13,971,197 of record NC_141388.1, on the reverse strand, counting down.
AGATATCCATGGATAATATTATTGGTTGCATGTTTATTTCCTTTCTGTTAGCGCGATGCGCTCCGTTATGTTATTTATTTTTGGCCGGGTGGCCACACTTGCATGGTAGGAAACTGGATATCTATTCTCAACCTTGTATTGTTAATTTCTCTTTTGTTTTCAAATGAAAATAATATATATATATGTAGCTATTTTGTGAGCTGTTAAAGAGTTTGTGAATGCCTGAAGGGATAGTGCGTCATATCATCCGGAGTGATGTACTATCTTGGGATGTACGGTAGGGACCACCAAACTCATACGTGGTATGGGACGCGTATGAGAGTGGAGTCACAACTGGAATCCGGGATATTCCTCTCTATCTTTACCAGTGAACTTGTAATGTAAAGGTGGTCGTATACGAATGGTTTGTATATTTGGGAATCACATGCACGCCTGATAGGCATAGACGAAGATGATTGGTCAGTGATCACTAACAATCTATAGTAGTCGAACGTTCTGACACATCGAAAAGAGACCCATTGCTTACGGTCACGTCAAACGGCCAGCCTGAGCCGGATAAATGGTCAACCAAGTGTGGTAAGTGCAGCGACCGGCCACAAAATCAGGAACTAAAAGCCAGAGAGAAATTGTAACATCATGTCCTGACTGGGAGCGATCCAGTCGTGAATCCCAACACTCTAATTCCAATACTCCACCATTGTGTATTATGTATCTGTTGTTTATTTTGATATATAAAATGAAATCCATGTTTATTATTTCCCTTTGATCAATTAGATTTGTATAAAAAGATAATGTTATAGTGAGTATTGCTGATCGATGTAATGTGAGTTTTAAAATGTTTAGTTGTTCATCCCTGGCTATATGTACCAGTTAATCGTAATTTCTTCTGTAAAACTTTGATTATTTTAAAATGATTCAGTATGCTTATTCGTTCATGTTAGGAGGGGTTATTGGCAGAAATTGTTTGTTTCCCTACTGGGTAACCATTGTTACTCACCATTTCCTTCTTCATTTTTTTTAGTTTCAGATTCAGAGCTTGGCGAGGCAAGTATAGAGTACGAATGAGGATCATCTGGTTGGTCAGATAGACAACCAGAATTCGTCACCTGGTAAGTACTAGGGCTATACCCCCTAGTGGTGTCAATTCCCCCAAATAGTTTTATAGATTCTGTCTTGAGTGTTAGGATTTCTGTTAGAGTGAGAAATTTTGTATAATCCTGTATTCTAGTTATTCTTCCGCACTCTGATCTTTCGTATGTTATTAGACGTATATAAGCTTCCGCTAGTATTATATTTTATATATGTATGCAGGATTGTATGTCGGTTATCAGGTGCAGGTTGAACGCCTTGGAATGCTAACATAAACAGAGGAGACCATGCCGAAATTTCGAGGTGTTACATAATACCTTGAGATCTGACATGGGGATTTGTGTTAGCGTTTGGCGGGGCGCCACAGATGGTATCAGAGCATAGTATTAGATCCGTATGGGATACTAATCTGCTATGTTTGGAAGAATTGGCTGATACCACAGTTATTAGAGCGATAATCATAGAATGTCACTAGGAATTCGGTATCCGAGCTCACTAGTAGTTCCGTATTGGAATTACGAGTTCTTCCGTGTCTAGAAGTCTATAGAGCCTAGTAAGCCTAAGATAAGATTTTAGATATGTTCTATTAGTAATGGAAATGGAGTCCATTACTAAGTTTCAAGCTACGGTAGTAATTCATAGTTACGTAAGAATGGTTTTGGCCTTATTCTAATAAGTGCCTTAATACGGATGAACATAAGCGAGAGGAGTGGACGAGGCATAGGCCAAAACACAACAGGGACAAGATAGGTTTTGGATCAGACTACTGACCTGATATCACAACTAATGTCATTCATCGGATAGGTAGCTGAGTCTCATGATAACTTTAGAGAAGAAATATGAATAATACAACCACCATCACCTCGACGCCAAATGGAAGGAAGGTAATTAGCGACAAACAGTTACGAAACTAACAAATTTATAGGAAAATAACAATAAGTGGGGAGTGATATTATAGACATACCAACTCAATGGATGGAAGAATATCATAAGAAATAACATATACTATTAAATCAGTCGAAAGAAAGAGTTGTGGTATATTATGAATGTGGCAAATCGGGACATAAAGGAGAACAATGTTTGAGTCAATATCACTTGATTAAGGATGCGTGCCTCCAAAAAGATGCTAGACAAATCAATTGAAGGAACAATAAGGCCACCAGATTTAAATAAAGTTGATAACATATTCGTGCCATCCCGAACAGACAAGACTAGATATCGGAAGTGAGAGATGGTACAAGACTTACCACGATTGCAAGGCGCATCACTAAATCCAAGAAATGAGGGAGCGTTGGACTTCTTCGCAAAAGGGAAATACTATTCCACCTTAGGGACCATTACCACAGGTCGTGCCTTTGAAGAATGAGAGAATTCCCAAGCCCAAAAGACAGGTAAATCCAAGGATGTGGTTGTAGAATTTTTAACGATTACGTCTATCAAGATTTGGAGACTTTTTCGATCTGATTGAGGTCAATAAGTGGGTTTTGAAGACCTGAAAGATTTTGAGTGACATGTAATGCCGAAGAAATCAATGGGTGACGGTGATTACATTCTAGTTGGACGAGAATGCTAATCATTAGTAACATTTTGAGATGAATGTATTGGGAGATGGATCGTTTGAGTGGGTAAACTTCGAGAGGATATTTCTCGATAGATTTATATCCGAGATTGCTCGAGAAATCAAATACTAAGAGTTTTGAGATTAGTGCAGGGTAATCTATCAATTACAAAGACTAAGATATGATGTACATTAGGTTGTCACGATATGCGCCCGAGCTTATCCTGACAGATCTGTAGAAGGGCCGTAAATTCTTTAGAGGACTATAAACTTACCTAAGGGCCAGGAGGTCGATGATTTAGACTACCAATTATAGAGATACAGTCAATCGAGCTTAAAGGATAAAACAAGAGGAGATAGAGTTTCAGACCTCCAAGGGACAAATGAGTTGACCTTAGATTTCTTTTCTTCCTAGATCAGATTCGGCTAAGAGGCCGATGTATTCGAGGTTAATCTTCCCCGGATCCGTGTATCCACAATATAGAACTCCTCCACTATCAAGTTGTAGAGTTGTCCAATCGTCGAGTTTTAGAGCACTTGGAGCTCCAATGATACCAAGAGGGCCAAAGGAATCAACAAGGCATGTTCAAAGTCTATAGACCCTAGTCTACTAACTGCCTACTCCATAAAGATCTACGAAGACAAGATTGTTAACATGTTACGCGTGTGGTCAGGTGGAAAATATTAGGAAATAATGCCCTTTATCACAGTCGCGAGCAAGGATTGTGACCCAGGAGAAAGTACCTATCTCCAAAGAAGTTTTGGAAGGTACAGTTTCTAATTATAATGTTAGAACGTGGAGTTTTACTCAATATTGATTCTTCTAGATTATATGATTCTGTGAAGAGTTTGCACACTTGCTAGAGCTAGAAACCACAGACACAGGTCAAGTAATGAAATTATTTATACCATTGGGAGGCCTTGCGAAAAAAGAATAAGATTTTTGGAAGATCATTTAAGAATTTGCAAAATAGGTATTAGAATAATTGTAAAGTGTGAAAAGACAAGTGATGTTGAATTGGTACGTTAGTATTTATATCAATAGTTTAGTCAATTACTCATATATTACGCTAGTAGATAAGTAGGTGTTTCTTGTATATCCTTCATATTGAGAGCTACTTCCTCGAATATCAAAACAGGGAGTTGCGTATCTCTCTTTTCGATTGAAGATGGCTTAACTTTGGGAGGCCTAACGACTGAACTATTAGATAAAGCAGCTCTTCCTTTACAACTTCTTGAATCGATTCTCCTCCTTTGAAAAGATAGATCATCTTTTTCCTTTTATCTTTCTATCCTCGGTGTCGATTCTAACTCTTCTTTTGCTTTCTCTTTTCACGATCGCTTTCCAGTAAAAGAATTCATTATTATCGTTCTCGTTACGTGATCAATGCCTTCTATAGACAAGCGCTCACTTCAAGACTTCGATCGTGGTTCCTTTTCACTCCTTGAAACGAAAGAGTTATAAGTAATGATTATGATTCCGTAGAAGCAGCGGCTACTACCTACCTGTGCCCACATCCATCCTAAAGAGATTTAGTAGAGTATAAGTTAGGAGGTGGGTCGATGTAAAATGTGAGAAAGAATAATCTTGTGACAATGTTGCATTAATGATGACTTAATGGAATTGTGAGAAAATAGATGTATGATTTATTCCCTCGAGTAAGATCTTAAATTATAAAGGTTATGACAGAGGTTTTGAGGAAATATCGCAATAAGTAGAAAATATAATATTGAATTAAATATAAAGATAATGGTGTGTTTGCGGTAAGACTATGCATTGAGGAGTAATATTCATAGCAATTATGAGTAAAATATAATAGACGGTGTAATTGGTGAGAGAAGTAAAGATAAGGAGAGAGAAAACGTGAAAAGATTGTTGTTGATAGACATTGGTGGGGAAGTGATACAAGGCAAATTGATTGTTATCTTAGGGTTAACAAATACTGGATTTGTTGGAGTATGAATTTGAATTAGAGTAATAAATTAATGAATATACGGAATATGGGAGACATAAGTTTACGAGTTATAAATGAGATTGACTTGGGACTAAGAATAGATGATAATCGAAAATAAGTGTTGTTACTTATATATGTCGTATTAGTAAAATCGCGACAAAGCTCAATAAGGTATGATTTAAATTTCGAGGACGAAATTTTTATTAAGGGGGGGAGAATGTAAAATCCCGAATTTTTAATTCGTATCTCGAGGAAAAAAATAAATAGTGGAATTTTAAGAAAATCTTGAAAGTGGGATTTAGGGGTAAAACTTTAGGATGTTTCTGATCATTTTAATGGAATCTGACCTCACCATTAGATTCAAAATGATAGAAAAACATAGTTTAGCCTGTAAGCACGCTAAATGCGAGTCCGAATATAAAAGTTGCAAAATCCTCGATTACCGGGTCGGACCAGGCTAAAACAGTGACTTTTTATTAGAGAAATAATTTATAAAATTCGATCATACCGTTGGGTTCATAACGAAAAATTATTCAACATGGACTATTTATTTGTCAAATTTGGAGACCAGAAAGTCGAATTATCGTCAAAAACGAAAACGACATCAAGTTTATGGGTCACCTCAGGCCAAAAATATAAAATTTTGATGGAGACATAATTTGTAGAAATTGACTATACCATTAGATCCGGAACGAAAAATTAGATGAAATAGAGTATTCATTTGTCAGTTTTGGAATCCGGATGATCAAATTATCATCGATCGAAATAATTGACAAAATACCGAATTCGTCCCACATTTTATTTAAATAATATTTTAAATTTTTTTTTTCTCTCATCTTCCCCACTCGTCCAAACAGTGCGAAAAAAAAAAACGAAAAAAAAGAAATTTGTTTTTTCTTCGATTTTTCCACTTCAGATCTCTCGTAAACGGTCCATTTTCGACGATCGCCGTAGAAGAGAAAAAGGTCCGCAGCTACGTTCTCTACAAAACCCACCCAACCTTTTTTCGTTTCACTTTCTATTTCATCCAATATCGTCAAAAATCAGCCGTATTTGGATACGAAAATTTCGAAACTTTGACCTCGGATTTCGTCCGTTTCGGGGTCAAACCATCTTTCGACGCAGAAGGGAGAAACGTCCGCAGCCTCATTCTCTACATAACCCAACCAAATTCCTTCCGTTTTCTCGTATTTTTCACCCCGTATAGTCAAAAATCAGCCGTATTTTTATACGGAGATTTTCGTAACTTCGACCTCGATTTTCATCGGTTTCGGGGTCAAACCGCCTTTCGCCGTAGAAGGGAGAAGAGACGAGCACATCGAGATCTTCAAAACCACTAGGTCGATTTCAAAAATCAGCCGCTTCGAAGTTCGGTCCGTCTCGATTTCCGCACCGATCGCCTCGATTTTCGCGCACACGCTTTGATCCTTTCGCCTATTGATTGTAAGGAACTCTCAATTTCTATTAGTAATCGTAGATTGTGAAAATTGCATTTAGGATTTTATCAAAAAAATTTGGATGTATTTATAAAATATAGAATTATTTTGTTATTTGAAAATTCACGCCAGAAATTGCATGATTGATATGTTTATTGTATTTTTAACAAATTATACGTGGGTAGGGTATTTTAATGGGTTATTTCCATAAATTGGGTCTTGTGCACTGTTCGGACCCCGTTTTGATATAAAATTTATTATCTTTTTCGATATTATTGATAAAAATAAATTCTTTAATTGGAAAATGTGATTTAATATTCAATGAACTCATATTGAGTTGATGAATATCAGAAAATGGATGTTTTATTGAAGAGATTGAAAATTGTAAAAATCGAAAAAAAAAGAGAAAAAGGGTATGAAACGGTAAAATGTCAGAGTCCCACCCGAGGGGTGATGTCTGCATTTTACGTTGTTGTGTTGTGTGTAGGTTGGTGAACAGATATCCATGGATAATATTATTGGTTGCATGTTTATTTCCTTTCTGTTAGCGCGATGCGCTCCGTTATGTTATTTATTTTAGGCCGGGTGGCCACACTTGCATGGTAGGAAACTGGATATCTATTCTCAACCTTGTATTGTTAATTTCTCTTTTGTTTTCAAATGAAAATAATATATATATATGTAGCTATTTTGTGAGCTGTTAAAGAGTTTGTGAATGCCTAAAGGGATAGTGCGTCATATCATCCGGAGTGATGTACTATCTTGGGATGTACGGTAGGGACCACCAAACTCATACGTGGTATGGGACGCGTATGAGAGTGGAGTCACAACTGGAATCCGGGATATTCCTCTCTATCTTTACCAGTGAACTTGTAGTGTAAAGGTGGTCGTATACGAATGGTTTGTATATTTGGGAATCACATGCACGCCTGATAGGCATAGACGAAGATGATTGGTCAGTGATCACTAACAATCTATAGTAGTCGAACGTTCTGACACATCGAAAAGAGACCCATTGCTTACGGTCACGTCAAACGGCCAGCCTGAGCCGGATAAATGGTCAACCAAGTGTGGTAAGTGCAGCGACCGGCCACAAAATCAGGAACTAAAAGCCAGAGAGAAATTGTAACATCATGTCCTGACTGGGAGCGATCCAGTCGTGAATCCCAACACTCTAATTCCAATACTCCACCATTGTGTATTATGTATCTGTTGTTTATTTTGATATATAAAATGAAATCCATGTTTATTATTTCCCTTTGATCAATTAGATTTGTATAAAAAGATAATGTTATAGTGAGTATTGCTGATCGATGTAATGTGAGTTTTAAAATGTTTAGTTGTTCATCCCTGGCTATATGTACCAGTTAATCGTAATTTCTTCTGTAAAACTTTGATTATTTTAAAATGATTCAGTATGCTTATTCGTTCATGTTAGGAGGGGTTATTGGCAGAAATTGTTTGTTTCCCTACTGGGTAACCATTGTTACTCACCATTTCCTTCTTCATTTTTTTTAGTTTCAGATTCAGAGCTTGGCGAGGCAAGTATAGAGTACGAATGAGGATCATCTGGTTGGTCAGATAGACAACCAGAATTCGTCACCTGGTAAGTACTAGGGCTATACCCCCTAGTGGTGTCAATTCCCCCAAATAGTTTTATAGATTCTGTCTTGAGTGTTAGGATTTCTGTTAGAGTGAGAAATTTTGTATAATCCTGTATTCTAGTTATTCTTCCGCACTCTGATCTTTCGTATGTTATTAGACGTATATAAGCTTCCGCTAGTATTATATTTTATATATGTATGCAGGATTGTATGTCGGTTATCAGGTGCAGGTTGAACGCCTTGGAATGCTAACATAAACAGAGGAGACCATGCCGAAATTTCGAGGTGTTACATAATACCTTGAGATCTGACATGGGGATTTGTGTTAGCGTTTGGCGGGGCGCCACAGATGGTATCAGAGCATAGTATTAGATCCGTATGGGATACTAATCTGCTATGTTTGGAAGAATTGGCTGATACCACAGTTATTAGAGCGATAATCATAGAATGTCACTAGGAATTCGGTATCCGAGCTCACTAGTAGTTCCGTATTGGAATTACGAGTTCTTCCGTGTCTAGAAGTCTATAGAGCCTAGTAAGCCTAAGATAAGATTTTAGATATGTTCTATTAGTAATGGAAATGGAGTCCATTACTAAGTTTCAAGCTACGGTAGTAATTCATAGTTACGTAAGAATGGTTTTGGCCTTATTCTAATAAGTGCCTTAATACGGATGAACATAAGCGAGAGGAGTGGACGAGGCATAGGCCAAAACACAACAGGGACAAGATAGGTTTTGGATCAGACTACTGACCTGATATCACAACTAATGTCATTCATCGGATAGGTAGCTGAGTCTCATGATAACTTTAGAGAAGAAATATGAATAATACAACCACCATCACCTCGACGCCAAATGGAAGGAAGGTAATTAGCGACAAACAGTTACGAAACTAACAAATTTATAGGAAAATAACAATAAGTGGGGAGTGATATTATAGACATACCAACTCAATGGATGGAAGAATATCATAAGAAATAACATATACTATTAAATCAGTCGAAAGAAAGAGTTGTGGTATATTATGAATGTGGCAAATCGGGACATAAAGGAGAACAATGTTTGAGTCAATATCACATGATTAAGGATGCGTGCCTCCAAAAAGATGCTAGACAAATCAATTGAAGGAACAATAAGGCCACCAGATTTAAATAAAGTTGATAACATATTCGTGCCATCCCGAACAGACAAGACTAGATATCGGAAGTGAGAGATGGTACAAGACTTACCACGATTGCAAGGCGCATCACTAAATCCAAGAAATGAGGGAGCGTTGGACTTCTTCGCAAAAGGGAAATACTATTCCACCTTAGGGACCATTACCACAGGTCGTGCCTTTGAAGAATGAGAGAATTCCCAAGCCCAAAAGACAGGTAAATCCAAGGATGTGGTTGTAGAATTTTTAACGATTACGTCTATCAAGATTTGGAGACTTTTTCGATCTGATTGAGGTCAATAAGTGGGTTTTGAAGACCTGAAAGATTTTGAGTGACATGTAATGCCGAAGAAATCAATGGGTGACGGTGATTACATTCTAGTTGGACGAGAATGCTAATCATTAGTAACATTTTGAGATGAATGTATTGGGAGATGGATCGTTTGAGTGGGTAAACTTCGAGAGGATATTTCTCGATAGATTTATATCCGAGATTGCTCGAGAAATCAAATACTAAGAGTTTTGAGATTAGTGCAGGGTAATCTATCAATTACAAAGACTAAGATATGATGTACATTAGGTTGTCACGATATGCGCCCGAGCTTATCCTGACAGATCTGTAGAAGGGCCGTAAATTCTTTAGAGGACTATAAACTTACCTAAGGGCCAGGAGGTCGATGATTTAGACTACCAATTATAGAGATACAGTCAATCGAGCTTAAAGGATAAAACAAGAGGAGATAGAGTTTCAGACCTCCAAGGGACAAATGAGTTGACCTTAGATTTCTTTTCTTCCTAGATCAGATTCGGCTAAGAGGCCGATGTATTCGAGGTTAATCTTCCCCGGATCCGTGTATCCACAATATAGAACTCCTCCACTATCAAGTTGTAGAGTTGTCCAATCGTCGAGTTTTAGAGCACTTGGAGCTCCAATGATACCAAGAGGGCCAAAGGAATCAACAAGGCATGTTCAAAGTCTATAGACCCTAGTCTACTAACTGCCTACTCCATAAAGATCTACGAAGACAAGATTGTTAACATGTTACGCGTGTGGTCAGGTGGAAAATATTAGGAAATAATGCCCTTTATCACAGTCGCGAGCAAGGATTGTGACCCAGGAGAAAGTACCTATCTCCAAAGAAGTTTTGGAAGGTACAGTTTCTAATTATAATGTTAGAACGTGGAGTTTTACTCAATATTGATTCTTCTAGATTATATGATTCTGTGAAGAGTTTGCACACTTGCTAGAGCTAGAAACCACAGACACAGGTCAAGTAATGAAATTATTTATACCATTGGGAGGCCTTGCGAAAAAAGAATAAGATTTTTGGAAGATCATTTAAGAATTTGCAAAATAGGTATTAGAATAATTGTAAAGTGTGAAAAGACAAGTGATGTTGAATTGGTACGTTAGTATTTATATCAATAGTTTAGTCAATTACTCATATATTACGCTAGTAGATAAGTAGGTGTTTCTTGTATATCCTTCATATTGAGAGCTACTTCCTCGAATATCAAAACAGGGAGTTGCGTATCTCTCTTTTCGATTGAAGATGGCTTAACTTTGGGAGGCCTAACGACTGAACTATTAGATAAAGCAGCTCTTCCTTTACAACTTCTTGAATCGATTCTCCTCCTTTGAAAAGATAGATCATCTTTTTCCTTTTATCTTTCTATCCTCGGTGTCGATTCTAACTCTTCTTTTGCTTTCTCTTTTCACGATCGCTTTCCAGTAAAAGAATTCATTATTATCGTTCTCGTTACGTGATCAATGCCTTCTATAGACAAGCGCTCACTTCAAGACTTCGATCGTGGTTCCTTTTCACTCCTTGAAACGAAAGAGTTATAAGTAATGATTATGATTCCGTAGAAGCAGCGGCTACTACCTACCTGTGCCCACATCCATCCTAAAGAGATTTAGTAGAGTATAAGTTAGGAGGTGGGTCGATGTAAAATGTGAGAAAGAATAATCTTGTGACAATGTTGCATTAATGATGACTTAATGGAATTGTGAGAAAATAGATGTATGATTTATTCCCTCGAGTAAGATCTTAAATTATAAAGGTTATGACAGAGGTTTTGAGGAAATATCGCAATAAGTAGAAAATATAATATTGAATTAAATATAAAGATAATGGTGTGTTTGCGGTAAGACTATGCATTGAGGAGTAATATTCATAGCAATTATGAGTAAAATATAATAGACGGTGTAATTGGTGAGAGAAGTAAAGATAAGGAGAGAGAAAACGTGAAAAGATTGTTGTTGATAGACATTGGTGGGGAAGTGATACAAGGCAAATTGATTGTTATCTTAGGGTTAACAAATACTGGATTTGTTGGAGTATGAATTTGAATTAGAGTAATAAATTAATGAATATACGGAATATGGGAGACATAAGTTTACGAGTTATAAATGAGATTGACTTGGGACTAAGAATAGATGATAATCGAAAATAAGTGTTGTTACTTATATATGTCGTATTAGTAAAATCGCGACAAAGCTCAATAAGGTATGATTTAAATTTCGAGGACGAAATTTTTATTAAGGGGGGGAGAATGTAAAATCCCGAATTTTTAATTCGTATCTCGAGGAAAAAAATAAATAGTGGAATTTTAAGAAAATCTTGAAAGTGGGATTTAGGGGTAAAACTTTAGGATGTTTCTGATCATTTTAATGGAATCTGACCTCACCATTAGATTCAAAATGATAGAAAAACATAGTTTAGCCTGTAAGCACGCTTAAATGCGAGTCCGAATATAAAAGTTGCAAAATCCTCGATTACCGGGTCGGACCAGGCTAAAACAGTGACTTTTTATTAGAGAAATAATTTATAAAATTCGATCATACCGTTGGGTTCATAACGAAAAATTATTCAACATGGACTATTTATTTGTCAAATTTGGAGACCAGAAAGTCGAATTATCGTCAAAAACGAAAACGACATCAAGTTTATGGGTCACCTCAGGCCAAAAATATAAAATTTTGATGGAGACATAATTTGTAGAAATTGACTATACCATTAGATCCGGAACGAAAAATTAGATGAAATAGAGTATTCATTTGTCAGTTTTGGAATCCGGATGATCAAATTATCATCGATCGAAATAATTGACAAAATACCGAATTCGTCCCACATTTTATTTAAATAATATTTTAAATTTTTTTTTTCTCTCATCTTCCCCACTCGTCCAAACAGTGCGAAAAAAAAAAACGAAAAAAAAGAAATTTGTTTTTTCTTCGATTTTTCCACTTCAGATCTCTCGTAAACGGTCCATTTTCGACGATCGCCGTAGAAGAGAAAAAGGTCCGCAGCTACGTTCTCTACAAAACCCACCCAACCTTTTTTCGTTTCACTTTCTATTTCATCCAATATCGTCAAAAATCAGCCGTATTTGGATACGAAAATTTCGAAACTTTGACCTCGGATTTCGTCCGTTTCGGGGTCAAACCATCTTTCGACGCAGAAGGGAGAAACGTCCGCAGCCTCATTCTCTACATAACCCAACCAAATTCCTTCCGTTTTCTCGTATTTTTCACCCCGTATAGTCAAAAATCAGCCGTATTTTTATACGGAGATTTTCGTAACTTCGACCTCGATTTTCATCGGTTTCGGGGTCAAACCGCCTTTCGCCGTAGAAGGGAGAAGAGACGAGCACATCGAGATCTTCAAAACCACTAGGTCGATTTCAAAAATCAGCCGCTTCGAAGTTCGGTCCGTCTCGATTTCCGCACCGATCGCCTCGATTTTCGCGCACACGCTTTGATCCTTTCGCCTATTGATTGTAAGGAACTCTCAATTTCTATTAGTAATCGTAGATTGTGAAAATTGCATTTAGGATTTTATCAAAAAAATTTGGATGTATTTATAAAATATAGAATTATTTTGTTATTTGAAATATTCACGCCAGAAATTGCATGATTGATATGTTTACTTGTATTTTTAACAAATTATACGTGGGTAGGGTATTTTAATGGGTTATTTCCATAAATTGGGTCTTGTGCACTGTTCGGACCCCGTTTTGATATAAAATTTATTATCTTTTTCGATATTATTGATAAAAATAAATTCTTTAATTGGAAAATGTGATTTAATATTCAATGAACTCATATTGAGTTGATGAATATCAGAAAATGGATGTTTTATTGAAGAGATTGAAAATTGTAAAAATCGAAAAAAAAGAGAAAAAGGGTATGAAACGGTAAAATGTCAGAGTCCCACCCGAGGGGTGATGTCTGCATTTTACGTTGTTGTGTTGTGTGTAGGTTGGTGAACAGATATCCATGGATAATATTATTGGTTGCATGTTTATTTCCTTTCTGTTAGCGCGATGCGCTCCGTTATGTTATTTATTTTAGGCCGGGTGGCCACACTTGCATGGTAGGAAACTGGATATCTATTCTCAACCTTGTATTGTTAATTTCTCTTTTGTTTTCAAATGAAAATAATATATATATATGTAGCTATTTTGTGAGCTGTTAAAGAGTTTGTGAATGCCTAAAGGGATAGTGCGTCATATCATCCGGAGTGATGTACTATCTGGGATGTACGGTAGGGACCACCAAACTCATACGTGGTATGGGACGCGTATGAGAGTGGAGTCACAACTGGAATCCGGGATATTCCTCTCTATCTTTACCAGTGAACTTGTAGTGTAAAGGTGGTCGTATACGAATGGTTTGTATATTTGGGAATCACATGCACGCCTGATAGGCATAGACGAAGATGATTGGTCAGTGATCACTAACAATCTATAGTAGTCGAACGTTCTGACACATCGAAAAGAGACCCATTGCTTACGGTCACGTCAAACGGCCAGCCTGAGCCGGATAAATGGTCAACCAAGTGTGGTAAGTGCAGCGACCGGCCACAAAATCAGGAACTAAAAGCCAGAGAGAAATTGTAACATCATGTCCGACTGGGAGCGATCCAGTCGTGAATCCCAACACTCTAATTCCAATACTCCACCATTGTGTATTATGTATCTGTTGTTTATTTTGATATATAAAATGAAATCCATGTTTATTATTTCCCTTTGATCAATTAGATTTGTATAAAAAGATAATGTTATAGTGAGTATTGCTGATCGATGTAATGTGAGTTTTAAAATGTTTAGTTGTTCATCCCTGGCTATATGTACCAGTTAATCGTAATTTCTTCTGTAAAACTTTGATTATTTTAAAATGATTCAGTATGCTTATTCGTTCATGTTAGGAGGGGTTATTGGCAGAAATTGTTTGTTTCCCTACTGGGTAACCATTGTTACTCACCTTTCCTTCTTCATTTTTTTTAGTTTCAGATTCAGAGCTTGGCGAGGCAAGTATAGAGTACGAATGAGGATCATCTGGTTGGTCAGATAGACAACCAGAATTCGTCACCTGGTAAGTACTAGGGCTATACCCCCTAGTGGTGTCAATTCCCCCAAATAGTTTTATAGATTCTGTCTTGAGTGTTAGGATTTCTGTTAGAGTGAGAAATTTTGTATAATCCTGTATTCTAGTTATTCTTCCGCACTCTGATCTTTCGTATGTTATTAGACGTATATAAGCTTCCGCTAGTATTATATTTTATATATGTATGCAGGATTGTATGTCGGTTATCAGGTGCAGGTTGAACGCCTTGGAATGCTAACATAAACAGAGGAGACCATGCCGAAATTTCGAGGTGTTACATAATACCTTGAGATCTGACATGGGGATTTGTGTTAGCGTTTGGCGGGGCGCCACAGATGGTATCAGAGCATAGTATTAGATCCGTATGGGATACTAATCTGCTATGTTTGGAAGAATTGGCTGATACCACAGTTATTAGAGCGATAATCATAGAATGTCACTAGGAATTCGGTATCCGAGCTCACTAGTAGTTCCGTATTGGAATTACGAGTTCTTCCGTGTCTAGAAGTCTATAGAGCCTAGTAAGCCTAAGATAAGATTTTAGATATGTTCTATTAGTAATGGAAATGGAGTCCATTACTAAGTTTCAAGCTACGGTAGTAATTCATAGTTACGTAAGAATGGTTTTGGCCTTATTCTAATAAGTGCCTTAATACGGATGAACATAAGCGAGAGGAGTGGACGAGGCATAGGCCAAAACACAACAGGGACAAGATAGGTTTTGGATCAGACTACTGACCTGATATCACAACTAATGTCATTCATCGGATAGGTAGCTGAGTCTCATGATAACTTTAGAGAAGAAATATGAATAATACAACCACCATCACCTCGACGCCAAATGGAAGGAAGGTAATTAGCGACAAACAGTTACGAAACTAACAAATTTATAGGAAAATAACAATAAGTGGGGAGTGATATTATAGACATACCAACTCAATGGATGGAAGAATATCATAAGAAATAACATATACTATTAAATCAGTCGAAAGAAAGAGTTGTGGTATATTATGAATGTGGCAAATCGGGACATAAAGGAGAACAATGTTTGAGTCAATATCACATGATTAAGGATGCGTGCCTCCAAAAAGATGCTAGACAAATCAATTGAAGGAACAATAAGGCCACCAGATTTAAATAAAGTTGATAACATATTCGTGCCATCCCGAACAGACAAGACTAGATATCGGAAGTGAGAGATGGTACAAGACTTACCACGATTGCAAGGCGCATCACTAAATCCAAGAAATGAGGGAGCGTTGGACTTCTTCGCAAAAGGGAAATACTATTCCACCTTAGGGACCATTACCACAGGTCGTGCCTTTGAAGAATGAGAGAATTCCCAAGCCCAAAAGACAGGTAAATCCAAGGATGTGGTTGTAGAATTTTTAACGATTACGTCTATCAAGATTTGGAGACTTTTTCGATCTGATTGAGGTCAATAAGTGGGTTTTGAAGACCTGAAAGATTTTGAGTGACATGTAATGCCGAAGAAATCAATGGGTGACGGTGATTACATTCTAGTTGGACGAGAATGCTAATCATTAGTAACATTTTGAGATGAATGTATTGGGAGATGGATCGTTTGAGTGGGTAAACTTCGAGAGGATATTTCTCGATAGATTTATATCCGAGATTGCTCGAGAAATCAAATACTAAGAGTTTTGAGATTAGTGCAGGGCAATCTATCAATTACAAAGACTAAGATATGATGTACATTAGGTTGTCACGATATGCGCCCGAGCTTATCCTGACAGATCTGTAGAAGGGCCGTAAATTCTTTAGAGGACTATAAACTTACCTAAGGGCCAGGAGGTCGATGATTTAGACTACCAATTATAGAGATACAGTCAATCGAGCTTAAAGGATAAAACAAGAGGAGATAGAGTTTCAGACCTCCAAGGGACAAATGAGTTGACCTTAGATTTCTTTTCTTCCTAGATCAGATTCGGCTAAGAGGCCGATGTATTCGAGGTTAATCTTCCCCGGATCCGTGTATCCACAATATAGAACTCCTCCACTATCAAGTTGTAGAGTTGTCCAATCGTCGAGTTTTAGAGCACTTGGAGCTCCAATGATACCAAGAGGGCCAAAGGAATCAACAAGGCATGTTCAAAGTCTATAGACCCTAGTCTACTAACTGCCTACTCCATAAAGATCTACGAAGACAAGATTGTTAACATGTTACGCGTGTGGTCAGGTGGAAAATATTAGGAAATAATGCCCTTTATCACAGTCGCGAGCAAGGATTGTGACCCAGGAGAAAGTACCTATCTCCAAAGAAGTTTTGGAAGGTACAGTTTCTAATTATAATGTTAGAACGTGGAGTTTTACTCAATATTGATTCTTCTAGATTATATGATTCTGTGAAGAGTTTGCACACTTGCTAGAGCTAGAAACCACAGACACAGGTCAAGTAATGAAATTATTTATACCATTGGGAGGCCTTGCGAAAAAAGAATAAGATTTTTGGAAGATCATTTAAGAATTTGCAAAATAGGTATTAGAATAATTGTAAAGTGTGAAAAGACAAGTGATGTTGAATTGGTACGTTAGTATTTATATCAATAGTTTAGTCAATTACTCATATATTACGCTAGTAGATAAGTAGGTGTTTCTTGTATATCCTTCATATTGAGAGCTACTTCCTCGAATATCAAAACAGGGAGTTGCGTATCTCTCTTTTCGATTGAAGATGGCTTAACTTTGGGAGGCCTAACGACTGAACTATTAGATAAAGCAGCTCTTCCTTTACAACTTCTTGAATCGATTCTCCTCCTTTGAAAAGATAGATCATCTTTTTCCTTTTATCTTTCTATCCTCGGTGTCGATTCTAACTCTTCTTTTGCTTTCTCTTTTCACGATCGCTTTCCAGTAAAAGAATTCATTATTATCGTTCTCGTTACGTGATCAATGCCTTCTATAGACAAGCGCTCACTTCAAGACTTCGATCGTGGTTCCTTTTCACTCCTTGAAACGAAAGAGTTATAAGTAATGATTATGATTCCGTAGAAGCAGCGGCTACTACCTACCTGTGCCCACATCCATCCTAAAGAGATTTAGTAGAGTATAAGTTAGGAGGTGGGTCGATGTAAAATGTGAGAAAGAATAATCTTGTGACAATGTTGCATTAATGATGACTTAATGGAATTGTGAGAAAATAGATGTATGATTTATTCCCTCGAGTAAGATCTTAAATTATAAAGGTTATGACAGAGGTTTTGAGGAAATATCGCAATAAGTAGAAAATATAATATTGAATTAAATATAAAGATAATGGTGTGTTTGCGGTAAGACTATGCATTGAGGAGTAATATTCATAGCAATTATGAGTAAAATATAATAGACGGTGTAATTGGTGAGAGAAGTAAAGATAAGGAGAGAGAAAACGTGAAAAGATTGTTGTTGATAGACATTGGTGGGGAAGTGATACAAGGCAAATTGATTGTTATCTTAGGGTTAACAAATACTGGATTTGTTGGAGTATGAATTTGAATTAGAGTAATAAATTAATGAATATACGGAATATGGGAGACATAAGTTTACGAGTTATAAATGAGATTGACTTGGGACTAAGAATAGATGATAATCGAAAATAAGTGTTGTTACTTATATATGTCGTATTAGTAAAATCGCGACAAAGCTCAATAAGGTATGATTTAAATTTCGAGGACGAAATTTTTATTAAGGGGGGGAGAATGTAAAATCCCGAATTTTTAATTCGTATCTCGAGGAAAAAAATAAATAGTGGAATTTTAAGAAAATCTTGAAAGTGGGATTTAGGGGTAAAACTTTAGGATGTTTCTGATCATTTTAATGGAATCTGACCTCACCATTAGATTCAAAATGATAGAAAAACATAGTTTAGCCTGTAAGCACGCTTAAATGCGAGTCCGAATATAAAAGTTGCAAAATCCTCGATTACCGGGTCGGACCAGGCTAAAACAGTGACTTTTTATTAGAGAAATAATTTATAAAATTCGATCATACCGTTGGGTTCATAACGAAAAATTATTCAACATGGACTATTTATTTGTCAAATTTGGAGACCAGAAAGTCGAATTATCGTCAAAAACGAAAACGACATCAAGTTTATGGGTCACCTCAGGCCAAAAATATAAAATTTTGATGGAGACATAATTTGTAGAAATTGACTATACCATTAGATCCGGAACGAAAAATTAGATGAAATAGAGTATTCATTTGTCAGTTTTGGAATCCGGATGATCAAATTATCATCGATCGAAATAATTGACAAAATACCGAATTCGTCCCACATTTTATTTAAATAATATTTTAAATTTTTTTTTTCTCTCATCTTCCCCACTCGTCCAAACAGTGCGAAAAAAAAAACGAAAAAAAAGAAATTTGTTTTTTCTTCGATTTTTCCACTTCAGATCTCTCGTAAACGGTCCATTTTCGACGATCGCCGTAGAAGAGAAAAAGGTCCGCAGCTACGTTCTCTACAAAACCCACCCAACCTTTTTTCGTTTCACTTTCTATTTCATCCAATATCGTCAAAAATCAGCCGTATTTGGATACGAAAATTTCGAAACTTTGACCTCGGATTTCGTCCGTTTCGGGGTCAAACCATCTTTCGACGCAGAAGGGAGAAACGTCCGCAGCCTCATTCTCTACATAACCCAACCAAATTCCTTCCGTTTTCTCGTATTTTTCACCCCGTATAGTCAAAAATCAGCCGTATTTTTATACGGAGATTTTCGTAACTTCGACCTCGATTTTCATCGGTTTCGGGGTCAAACCGCCTTTCGCCGTAGAAGGGAGAAGAGACGAGCACATCGAGATCTTCAAAACCACTAGGTCGATTTCAAAAATCAGCCGCTTCGAAGTTCGGTCCGTCTCGATTTCCGCACCGATCGCCTCGATTTTCGCGCACACGCTTTGATCCTTTCGCCTATTGATTGTAAGGAACTCTCAATTTCTATTAGTAATCGTAGATTGTGAAAATTGCATTTAGGATTTTATCAAAAAAATTTGGATGTATTTATAAAATATAGAATTATTTTGTTATTTGAAATATTCACGCCAGAAATTGCATGATTGATATGTTTACTTGTATTTTTAACAAATTATACGTGGGTAGGGTATTTTAATGGGTTATTTCCATAAATTGGGTCTTGTGCACTGTTCGGACCCCGTTTTGATATAAAATTTATTATCTTTTTCGATATTATTGATAAAAATAAATTCTTTAATTGGAAAATGTGATTTAATATTCAATGAACTCATATTGAGTTGATGAATATCAGAAAATGGATGTTTTATTGAAGAGATTGAAAATTGTAAAAATCGAAAAAAAAAAGAGAAAAAGGGTATGAAACGGTAAAATGTCAGAGTCCCACCCGAGGGGTGATGTCTGCATTTTACGTTGTTGTGTTGTGTGTAGGTTGGTGAACATATATCCATGGATAATATTATTGGTTGCATGTTTATTTCCTTTCTGTTAGCGCGATGCGCTCCGTTATGTTATTTATTTTAGGCCAGGTGGCCACACTTGCATGGTAGGAAACTGGATATCTATTCTCAACCTTGTATTGTTAATTTCTCTTTTGTTTTCAAATGAAAATAATATATATATATGTAGCTATTTTGTGAGCTGTTAAAGAGTTTGTGAATGCCTAAAGGGATAGTGCGTCATATCATCCGGAGTGATGTACTATCTTGGGATGTACGGTAGGGACCACCAAACTCATACGTGGTATGGGACGCGTATGAGAGTGGAGTCACAACTGGAATCCGGGATATTCCTCTCTATCTTTACCAGTGAACTTGTAGTGTAAAGGTGGTCGTATACGAATGGTTTGTATATTTGGGAATCACATGCACGCCTGATAGGCATAGACGAAGATGATTGGTCAGTGATCACTAACAATCTATAGTAGTCGAACGTTCTGACACATCGAAAAGAGACCCATTGCTTACGGTCACGTCAAACGGCCAGCCTGAGCCGGATAAATGGTCAACCAAGTGTGGTAAGTGCAGCGACCGGCCACAAAATCAGGAACTAAAAGCCAGAGAGAAATTGTAACATCATGTCCTGACTGGGAGCGATCCAGTCGTGAATCCCAACACTCTAATTCCAATACTCCACCATTGTGTATTATGTATCTGTTGTTTATTTTGATATATAAAATGAAATCCATGTTTATTATTTCCCTTTGATCAATTAGATTTGTATAAAAAGATAATGTTATAGTGAGTATTGCTGATCGATGTAATGTGAGTTTTAAAATGTTTAGTTGTTCATCCCTGGCTATATGTACCAGTTAATCGTAATTTCTTCTGTAAAACTTTGATTATTTTAAAATGATTCAGTATGCTTATTCGTTCATGTTAGGAGGGGTTATTGGCAGAAATTGTTTGTTTCCCTACTGGGTAACCATTGTTACTCACCCTTTCCTTCTCCATTTTTTTTAGTTTCAGATTCAGAGCTTGGCGAGGCAAGTATAGAGTACGAATGAGGATCATCTGGTTGGTCAGATAGACAACCAGAATTCGTCACCTGGTAAGTACTAGGGCTATACCCCCTAGTGGTGTCAATTCCCCCAAATAGTTTTATAGATTCTGTCTTGAGTGTTAGGATTTCTGTTAGAGTGAGAAATTTTGTATAATCCTGTATTCTAGTTATTCTTCCGCACTCTGATCTTTCGTATGTTATTAGACGTATATAAGCTTCCGCTAGTATTATATTTTATATATGTATGCAGGATTGTATGTCGGTTATCAGGTGCAGGTTGAACGCCTTGGAATGCTAACATAAACAGAGGAGACCATGCCGAAATTTCGAGGTGTTACATAATACCTTGAGATCTGACATGGGGATTTGTGTTAGCGTTTGGCGGGGCGCCACAGTACCCCTCCTCAACCTTTTTAGAAGAGGTTGCGTATTCTCTTCATCTTCTTCCTCAAGATGGGAAGAGGGCGGAATCTCAACTACCTCGTCGTCAAAGGCATTTGAGACGGAGGCCAATGCTAGATGGTTCGACGTAAGAGACATATCCTTGTTGGTGGTGGGCTGACGCGAGGACATGGACTTCCTCACTTGCTCGCCTTCTTCATGGGAATCTGCCAAAGGGAGGAACTTGGTAACTCAAAGATAGAGCACCAGGTTAGAAAGATGATGTGTTATTATCTCCAAATCACCAATGCCCTTATCCTTGCCCGAGCCTACAATTGTTGCTGGCAAAAGAATTAGTCAAACAGTGGAGGATAGAAGGACAATAAAAGTTTAGGATAGGAGACTCACCAAGCCTGTTGAATGAGTTGAACGTGAGGGAAGGAAACTTGTCCCCGGCGACACTCTCCCATTGACCTGACAGTTTGATCTGGAATAAGAACCATTCCTTGTCCCAGTCGGGAAACTCGAATAGGGACTGCTTCCCTCTCCTCTTGGTTAAATAAAAGAAACATGTTTCTTAAGGCATCACTTTAGAGCAAATTGGGCCCTTATATCGATGAGTTCGAGTTGGAAACCGTCTTCCAACCAAGCATTCATAAATCAGGGAATAAAAGTTACCGCTCATCTGGCCAGGAGCTCTCTGATAAAAGTTTAAGATCTCCCAAGTTAACCTATTAAGAGGAACTCGGAGAACGGCCTTAAGTTGTCCCCAATAGACCACTATGGTGCCCTTAGGATAGTGTGAGATGGCGAGGGCTCATCCGTAAAAGATAAGTCCATGTTATCAGGGATAGCGTATGTATCTTTGATCTCAGTTAAAGGAGGGCAATTGGGGGAATAAGTTTTCCCCCTAACAATGAAAAGAAACAAAAAGAGGCAAAATTTTGAGGAAAGGGATGAAGTCCTATCTCTCTGACCTTGATAAAAAACATTGAAGATGAGAGTCTGACATGAGAACTTGGGGATGCTTTGTGGGTGTCGATCCAAAGAGAACAAGAAAGCAAACAAAAAGAAAAACGTTAAGGAAAATAACAGAGAGCAAAAGAAAAAATGAAAAGGTAGGAGGAAGCATTCATAAATCAGGGAATAAAAGTTACCGCTCATCTGGCCAGGAGCTCTCTGATAAAAGTTTAAGATCTCCCAAGTTAACCTATTAAGAGGAACTCGGAGAACGGCCTTAAGTTGTCCCCAATAGACCACTGTGGTGCCCTTAGGATAGTGTGAGATGGCGAGGGCTCATCCGTAAAAGATAAGTCCATGTTATCAGGGATAGCGTATGTATCTTTGATCTCAGTTAAAGGAGGGCAATTGGGGGAATAAGTTTTCCCCCTAACAATGAAAAGAAACAAAAAGAGGCAAAATTTTGAGGAAAGGGATGAAGTCCTATCTCTCTGACCTTGATAAAAAACATTGAAGATGAGAGTCTGACATGAGAACTTGGGGATGCTTTGTGGGTGTCGATCCAAAGAGAACAAGAAAGCAAACAAAAAAGAAAAACGTTAAGGAAAATAACAGAGAGCAAAAGAAAAAATGAAAAGGTAGGAGGAAGCATTCATAAATCAGGGAATAAAAGTTACCGCTCATCTGGCCAGGAGCTCTCTGATAAAAGTTTAAGATCTCCCAAGTTAACCTATTAAGAGGAACTCGGAGAACGGCCTTAAGTTGTCCCCAATAGACCACTGT
The DNA here is from genome assembly GCF_017979445.1 of Akebia trifoliata. Lineage (NCBI taxonomy): Eukaryota > Viridiplantae > Streptophyta > Magnoliopsida > Ranunculales > Lardizabalaceae > Akebia > Akebia trifoliata. The sequence continues at coordinate 13,948,405 of NC_141388.1, read as the reverse complement.
GGTGCCCTTAGGATAGTGTGAGATGGCGAGGGCTCATCCGTAAAAGATAAGTCCATGTTATCAGGGATAGCGTATGTATCTTTGATCTCAGTTAAAGGAGGGCAATTGGGGGAATAAGTTTTCCCCCTAACAATGAAAAGAAACAAAAAGAGGCAAAATTTTGAGGAAAGGGATGAAGTCCTATCTCTCTGACCTTGATAAAAAACATTGAAGATGAGAGTCTGACATGAGAACTTGGGGATGCTTTGTGGGTGTCGATCCAAAGAGAACAAGAAAGCAAACAAAAAAGAAAAACGTTAAGGAAAATAACAGAGAGCAAAAGAAAAAATGAAAAGGTAGGAGGAAGGGAGTATTTATAAGTTGAGCAAACCTCAAGATATGTGATAGAATAGAAGGCCAAAATGCCCTAAAAAAATGTGGTAATAATAAGGATGGCGACGCATTTATTAGCATTAGAAACCAGTCAAAGAATACGAACATGCGTGTAGAACCAACTATTCACAAGGTGCCATGCGTGTACAGTGCATAAATGAGCTGCACAATGAAACAGTAGGGCGTACGCATTACAAAGGCAATAATTGCATGCATCATCCTTGAAGTTTGAACGACCGAACATTAGGAATTTACACAATTAATGGACCAAGTCAGATTAACACCCAACTAGAAATCGCCACATGTCATCATTTATTATCAAAATCTCAGGATCTCGGATCAAGGTCCAAAACCTCGAGAGGGGTTATTTTTCGAAGCGATTGACACGTGGCAATCCTGAAGGAGTGATAACCATCTCGTCAAGTCCAGTGATGAATTTACCAAGAATTATCAAAACTAACCTTCTCAAATACTTCGCGTAACTAGATCGAATGACTTGAGAGAACTGACAAGATCAAATGTAACAACTCTAGCACCGATAGGATCAGGTGTAACAACTCTAGCACTAGACAACTAGATGTGACAATTCTTATTATTAACAGGTCAGGGAACAGGCACAACTACCCTAGTAGAAATCATTGAAAGGATCCTAGGAAATCCATGAGCCAGGAACTCTATAAATACCAAAGGGCAACTCAAACCAAAGGTTAGAAAAAACCTTCCATGAGAATACTTTATTATCTCGGCACTAATTTCTAACTTGATCGTCGGAGTAAACCTGTTGTAGACCACCAACTGAGTTCGAAGTTCTCAAGGAGGATCTCAAGGTAAAGCTAAAAAGTGCTTCTTTAATAGATGAGAAATGAGGGCTAGAATTTTTCTAACAACATGTTTCCGAAACCATCAAGGTTAAGGTGTGGATCCTTTGCACTAGCTTTTTACCTTAAATTCCCTATAGTAAATCTTCTAGGGTAGAGATGGTCATTTAGAAAGAAACACCACCACTAGTTTTTGTGTTTTCTTAGTGTAGATCAGATTTGAAAATAAATCCAATTTTTATTTTTTTTTAAATCATGATCAATGATTTTGAAAATAAAAGGTCATTGACCTCTAAGATTTAAACGATATAATACATGGAACTTTAAGAAAAAAATACTACAAAATCCACTCTCTTAAGGTTATCCATTTCAACCAAAAGGAAATTCCCTTTCTAATTTATAAAGAAGAATAAAGATCGTTTAATTATTGGTTTTCCTAACTAATAGAACTAAATCTAAGAATTTCTAAAATCATCAAAACGTGGAGAGGCCAACGGACTGTAAGAACCGTTGGTGCAACATTGAATGTATCAAATTGAAAGTAAAACACACTATTTAGTGGATTCCAACTCCCAACTAGAAGACCCCCCCCCCCCAATTTTACTTGATCGAGTAATCTTAATTGCCTATAATTTTGACACTTAGGAGAAATATTTACTTGACAAATCATTTGCTTGATGTATCGACAAATCCTTTTCCACTATTAGAATAAACCATGGAAAATCATGAGGAAAACTTCTCTGTACTCCTTCATTTAAATAAGGATTGTATAGGCTTTTGTTTTTGAAAAATCTTATCAAGTGTTGTTGAGTCACCTCGTGGCATCCAAAAACATGATTTGATGCCACAGGGATGTAGAAGACAAAAGTTTATTAACTTAAAAAAGCTATTTTTCATTTTTAAATTTTAATTTTAAATTTGGAATTTCAATAGCCACCTATTGATCATGGTTTAGAAACTCGTTTCTAAGGTTTGGTTTATAGAGAAATTAAGGATAAATTCATGATAATTGCTCTAAATTAACATGATGTACGCATAGTTCTTATTTTATAAGTATTTTATATTTATTTTGATCTGGGGTCTGATAAAGTTTTTTATTTTTAATAGATCAAAAGTATGAGACACATATGGGTAGATATGGAAAAATTCTGAAGGTTCATTGCACTTAAGAGCCTAGAACAAAGATCCAACCCAAAACTCAAGGTCATCTGGCCCACTAGGTCCATGATGCAATAAAGGTTGTGATACGAATCTCGTGATAACGTGTCAATTACGTAAAAGGGACCAAAATTGATTAGGGTTTACTTTTTGCTATTACAGATATTTTGATTAGAAATAAACCCTAATCTCTCTATAAATAGTGATTAAATTAGAGTCATGAAAGTGCCATCGATCCGCAGGATGTGCAAATCCGCTTTTGACTTTGAGGTTTGGGAGTCGCCACCTAGTTATTACGGTCTAGGAACCGAATATTGACTCGAAATGGATAAACAAACAACTAATCTACTAAAAAATACTGAGTCCGGGGATCACATTATGGGATTGAAAGGTGTTAGGCACCAATCCCGCCCGGCAAACGCTGGTCTCTACTAATTCCCAAAAACGATTACATTGCTAAAAAGACCTAAATAATAATAATAATAATAAATAAAAATATTTACCTTTACAACGCAACGATTTTGTTCCCTCAGATCTGATAGAACAACTTTTCGTATAGTACTGATCGCTTCGTTTTGTCACTGGATTCGCTTCAGACCTCTAAGACGAAGTACTTCCTTCTTAGATCTGAATATTTCTAATTTGTTTATGGATTTCTAGGTATTTTTGAAGGTTTTCAAGGTATTTTTTGAGGTAAAGTTGGGGTATGGATCTAGGTAAGGAGTTAGGACTTCAAAATTAGGATTTATGGGAGGCTAGGAAAACTTTTTGACCTACTTTTCTTAAGATTTATATTTTAATACGAAAATAGGTTGTAGGGATCCTTATTTATAGATTTTTTTAAGTGCTTTTTAGATAGAGTTAGTGTTTAATTATAATCATTTTAGATAGAGTTAGTGTTTAATTAGAATTATTTTTAAATAGAGTTATTGTTTAATTAGAATTATATTAGATAGTTTTATAATTTAATTAAAATTCTATTAGATAGTTTTAGAATTTAATTAGGTTTCTTTTAGATAGTTTTAGAGTTTAATTAGAATTCTTTTAAATAGAGTTAGAGTTTAATTAGAATTCTATTAGGATTTTGACTTTGGTCTTATTAGATTGATTAGGATTTTGACTTAAGTCTCACTTAATTGACTAGAATTTAGGATTTTGACTTAAGTCTCACTTGATTGACTTGCCTTTAGGATTTGACTTAAGTCTTACTTGATTGACTTGAATTTTAATTAAGATTTCACTTTACATTAATTAATATTTTAATTATTAATTTTAGAATTTTTAATTATTAAAATTATAAAATTACCATTTTACCCTCGGAAAGGACTTTTTACGTTTTAAGTCATTTTTTAATGTTCTAGGATGTTTTGAATCGATTTTTCGTAAGGAGTTTAATGGGAATATTGGTTTGTGTCATTTATGAAATTTATTGTGCGAAATGGTCGTGAACTTTATGAGGGGCATTGTAATTTTATCGAATTTTGTGAAAATTGGCGAAATGATTTATTTGTTTTCGATTTGTTATTTTATGTGTTCGAAAGGATTTTCATAAGCGTAATGTAGACTCTAGGAATATTTTGAGATTAGGGGTATTTTGATAATTTGGTCATTTTTTAGTAATTTTTATCGTGAAGCTTCTTTTTGTCTGAAAAGTGATTATTTCTAAGCTTTTGAGGTTATATTTTTCTAGCGTAGTGTGGTTTCTACAGTTTTTGGTTTTTGGTGGGAGGTAGCCCATTCTTAGCCCATGGGCCAAGCAAAGAGGTCGTAAGCTTTTATTTGGAATAAAACAAACATTTTTTTTTTAGGGTTTGAGCTTTTAAGCCCATTTTGATTTTAACGTATTTTTTTGGATGTTTTTGCATGGGGCCTGTTCAAATTGAGGTGTCTACAAAAATGGTTTATTTGTAATTAAAAATACTTATAAAAGAGTTTTTTTTTTTTTAGATTATATGTTAGAAAGATTATTTTTATAGTTTTAAAAATTAACCTTTGTGATTATAGAGTCATGGGTTACAATTTTAATTGATCTTGACCAAAATGACCTTGATTATATTAATTTTAAACATAAAAGTGAGGGCATATTTTGAGATCCAAATTTTGATGTTGTGTGGCAAATCATTTTCTTACCATTCATTTTCTTAGGGGGGAGGGTGAGAAAAGATTTGCCAACTCAAGCCGCAATCTCACACATTCAACAAATCATTTTTCTCGTCTTTAAAAAAAAAAAAAATTATTTTGCAATATTCACTCAAACACTGTTAAATTTAAAATTTCTACAACAAATTATTTTCCTAAGAGTTTGTCTTTCCATCAAACACACCTTGAGGTTAATCGATTGCCATACTTTTGTCTCATTATCATATATTAAATGGATCCAATGACAATCTATTTGACATCCATACTTTTGTCTCATTATCATATATTAAATGGATCCAGTAACTATCAAAGTGAAAATTTGAGCAATCATCCATACTTTGGAATTCTTTGTGATAGTCACAAATTTAACAAATAATTATCAGATCAAATACATGCTTGCGACAAAGAATAATAATCAGAAGGTGCAAAGTAGTTTAGTTGGAAAAGTTTATAAATGTAGATACCATAAAGTTGGCCTAGGTTTGAAATCCGACCTTACTCGACTTACTATTCTCACTAAAAATATAGGCTTACCTGGTGACAACACCAAAATTTTAGAACTGATAAAAAAAAATCAACTAAAAACAAAAAACAACAATCTAACGTGCCTCAAGTCACAAAGAAGAAAGAAAGTGAGAAAAGAACATGAAATTTTTCATAGGTTCCATTGCTAATTAATGTCCATTACATCCATGGGCTCTCAAAGCCAATTTCACTAGAGAATATATTTTTACAAAACTATATATCTTCAATTCCTTAAGAAGCCCCTCTTCTTACGTCCTCACTCTTATTTATAATGCGGTGGGTATGTGAAATGTTAAATCAAATATTGCATCCATGAAGTATTGAGTAAGACCTTAGACTATTTTTCATGTCATATTCTGTTCGTCGCAAATTATCCTGTAAAATATAAGAGAATAAAATATTAAAAACCTTGGCAAGCAAGGACTGATCCACAAAGATAACATTGATCCACAATTTCTAACTTAAAGTAATCAAAGATAAGGTAACCGATTTAAAACTGATCCAGAGAGAATTTTAAACTAAATTAAAAATAATAAAAGCAAAGGAATAAGATTGCAATGTAAATACTAGATCAATCCAATACTCCACAAGCAAATAATCTCGTCAGTTTATCAATGTTTATTTTTATCACAATCCAACTAACAAATCTAATGTTATTGGATCGGAGAATGATTCTTACTCAATAAATCATTATCACAGATAAACATTGAAATAAAAATATAAACAAATAAACTGATTACGATGATCTTGCTCATGACTTCATTGACCTTTCTAATGGAGGTCTAGCCACATATCATTGCAAAAATCATAAAATCAAAAACAAAAAAAAGTTATTAGAGATGAGAAAAAGGGAGATAGAATATTCTTTTATTGATCTTGATATAAAACTGATAATATCTCTTTCCAATTATAAAGTTTGAATAGAAAATAAACTAAAAATCTAAAAAATTAAAAAATAGAAGAAATAAGGTAGAAGAAAAAGATATGAGAGGATGACCTCAGAGGAGATGAGATAGATTTGGCTCTGCTCTGATTTCTTATTTATAAAGACCAGATTAAGAATTTATAGATTCAAAGAAATTCCGTACATAATAAAAGTCTAAATCCCAATTCATCAGGTTACAAATGAAGCCACCATAAAATTACATGAATTTCTAGGCAATACTTACCTATTTCACCGCGTCGACTAAGGAGATCTCGGCGCCACGATTAATGTGGGCTCAGTAGGTTTGGATTTTGTTATGTAATCATGTCTTGGGTCCTAGATTGTAATGTACTTATTCGATAATCTTAGTTCATCCTTTTGGATCTCATGACTTTGACTTATACAAATAAATAATCAAAATTAGGCCAAAAAATCATAATTTATTCGAAAATAATAATAAACATGGATTATTAATGAATTGTCTATTTAGGGGATTTAAAATATGATTAAACCTTTAAGTCTCTATAAATAGGGTCCATAGAAACGACTTTTTAGGCCCTGATCACACTCACAAACCTAGATTTTACTAATCCTAAGTAAAAATAAGAAAAATTTAAAATAAAAATTCTACTTTCGTAATTTACGTGACTGCATTTGACTTATGAGAATTTGTTGTGAATATACCTACAATTTTCAAACATTTATAAAAATATCAAAATTAAAATCAATGTATGTAATGAAAACATTACGACATTTCATAAATCAATCAAAGGTCATTTATGTTTGAGAATAGTCTTAATTTGTATTTCTCTGTTTAGAAAATTTTAGAAATTGATAGCTTGAGTGCTTGTGCAAATTTTCTGATTAAGTTCCGAACATGTCAATTTTTTAAAATAAGGTTTCATCTCCTAACTGATAAGAATGGTCTGTTCAACCTAAGTTCTAACTCAATACTAAGCATCTTGTCTAGGATAAGGAGAGGTATGGATGTTCACTTTAATATCTGTAAGAGGCTTTATCTGTGATATTTCATCTTACTTACGTTTTTACAATTGACGACTTTCATCCTACTGAAACACTGTATTTGACTTCATTGGGTTTGTTTTGCAGTTTTTGATCTTAATATTTTTTTTATTACTTTAATCCTTTTTGAACTTTTCTATCTTTTTTCTTTTGTCAACTTCTTTTCATACATTACCATTTTCCTTTTCAACAAAAAACAGATAACTCTTTTTTAAAGTACCTAGTTTAATCCAATTATAGTTATTCAAGTCCTACTAACTCCACTTCTATTTTTCATCTAGCCAGTTAACTAAGAGATAATAAAGTCAAAGTTCACTAGACTAGGTATTCCTTAATACTCTAGACAGAGAAGAAGGTCAATTCTTATTCAGTGAAGTCTAAATTTTCAGGTGATGTGAATTTTTCAAAGTAATCTTTTTCAATAATTTTCAAATGAGGAATATTAATAAGGACTCGTGAAATTCATTTGTCGCCATCGCAAATTATAACATTAAATGTACTTAATCTAACAAACACATTATTTTTGAGAAATTGAATAATGACTTTATGGTCATTAATTTGGCATGCACTGCCTTCCAGTTGTTTTGACATATAGTCTACTACAACTAGAATCAGGGGCGGATTTACAGTGGGGGCAATTGCCCCCACAAGAATTTTCTAAAACTATAGGGAGGTAATAATAATTTTTAATTTTTTTTTACATTTGCACTGTTTGCCCCCACAGAATTCTAAAAGTTTTTTAGAGTAAGAATTTGCCCCCACACACATCTACTGTCAAGCTTCTTCTCTAATACAACAACTTAACAAAATTGAAAAACTCCTTAGTTCTTAGTCTCAACTCTCACGAAGTCACGATCTACAATCTTCCGTCTCCACCACCACCAACCATGACGGCGTCACTGATTTCTCTTCTCCAATACTCAACCTCCTCTCACGTTCTACAAGCCCTAGACGGCTAGACGACTCCTTCTCCATCGCCACTAGTCGACAAGGCGAGAAGAACCCCACGATTTTGAACCTCGAAGTCAAAGAGCTCTTAATATGTGACATCTCATTCGTGCTCCATTGGTTTTAGGTATGTAGTTTCTCTCTCTCTCTCTCTCTATTGTGAACATTGTGATTTGATTTTGTGAGAGGTTTGTGTGTGTGTGTGAAGGGGGTTTTCGAGCCCTAGATGAAAATTGAAGATTTTATACAAATTCTCATTGGAATTGGATTTTGGAAAGGGTGAGGATCGATGGATTAAGATTTGAGGTTTCATTTTGGAGTTTGATTTGATTTTAGATTTAATTTTTGGATGGGGTTCATGTTAGGTGTAAAACAATGGATCAAATATATGTTAAGTGGATTAAATACAATTTTGAATGGAGGTTGAAGAACTTGAATATGACATTTTGGGAAGAAAAATCAAATAAGAATTTTTAGGAAAATAGAAAAATATTGGAATTAAAAAAAATATATCTAGGATTTTCTACATAGGGTTAAGATTAGGTTGAAATGATGAATTAAAGATATATGAGATTGAATAGATTAAAAGTTCATTTATGGAGGAATTTTTAAAACTTAGGGTTTCTGCTTGGATTTGATTTTTGGATGGCGTTCAGATTATGTTTAAAACAATGGACCAAAAATATGCTAAGTGGATTAAATAAAATTTTGAATGGAGGTTGAAGAACTTGAATATGACATTTTGGGAAGAAAAATCAAATAAGAATTTTTAGGAAATAGAAAAATATTGGAATTAAAAAAAATCTAGGATTTTCTACATAGGGTTAAGATTAGGTTGAAAATGATGGATTAAAGATATATGAGATTGAATAGATTAAAAGTTCATTAATAGAGAAAATTTTAAAATCTAGGGTTTCAACTCGAATTTTTGAAATCAAGTTAACATGTTTGAATGAAATACAGTAGCCCTTTTTATTTTTATTTTATTATTTGGTTTTTTTTTTTTGAAATTTAAAATTTTGTATATTAATATAAGTTTGGATAGTCTAGGATAGATTTTTTTTTTTTTCTGATTTTAGTAGTTCTCTCTCTCTCTCTCTCTCTCTCTCTAATTCAAAGCCTTATGAGTAAAATTGCAATTGTTAGTGGTATTAGAGTTTGATTCTTGTATTGCATCAAATGTGTTTGATGATTTGTGTAAGAGTGTAACATTTTGGTTTTTTTTTTTAAATGCTGATTAACTTCAAAGATGAACGGACTTTGAAGTTGGAAATTTTTATCTTGAGGTTGGTGTGTTTATAAAATCTAAGTTTAAGATAAACCTTGGTAAATTGTCAATGAATATTCCCTTCAAATATATTTATGTATTACCAGTCAAAGTTGGTGTGTATATTTTAATAATTTTTCTTAATTACTTGTTATATTTTTTACTCACCCAAGTATAATTTTACAGGAATCTTTCAATTTATCACCTAACCTAAGCCTTGATCAGTCAACGATCAAAACTCTTCAAACTCTATAATTTAAGCATCGAATAAACGTCAAACTTCAAAGGTATTCCCTTTAAATTCATGTCATTATTATTTTTATATAAATGTATAACAGGTGGAGCCCAAATGTTAATTTAATAATGAAAATTTTATATTTCTCTTATGAATATATAGGGGCGGAATCCTATTATTTAATTATTGATGAAATAATATTTTTTTTTTTATGAATAAACAGGGGGGTGAAGCCCTATTAGTTACTTCTTGATGAAATAATATTATTCTTTTTATGAATATACAGGGGGGCGGAGCCCTATTGTTAATTTATTGATGAAATATTGAATATACAGGGGGGCGAAACCCTATTGTTAACTTATTGAAGATATATTATTATTCCTTTTATGAATATATAGGGGCAGAGTCCCATTTGTTGATTATTGATTATGCTTATAAAATTGTAATATTATTAATTTTAATTTTTATTGTTCATTGAAATTATTGATTACGAGATTTAGATTAGATTAGTTCTTGTTACCTTTCTTTTACATGTAAAACCATTTTTCAACGTTGGATTACATAACTTTCTAGGATAGAATAATATGTATCTTTGATATATAGAAACATGTTAAAAATCTTGATATCTAACTAAATAAATTAAATTTGTGAATCAGATATGGATAAATTTCTTATAAGAAAGTCCAATTTGGAGCAACCATCCATTACTCGAGAAAGGAATGATCCTAGTGATGATGACATACGGCGATGTTCAAAGCATAGTCGTGTTGAAATCAATCTGGAAGATCTTCCTTCAGATCCTAGGTTGCGAATCGAAATTTTAGATTATAATTCTAATGATCGAGATGAAATTCAAAGAGCGTACTTACAAAAAGGTCCATGTCAACCTCGTGAACATAATTTCCCTCAAAGAAAGTTTGGGAAGGTGTCACATCGTTTCAATTCAACTTGGTTTGATAATTTTGGAAATTGGTTAGAGTATAGTATTACGAAAGACATTGCATTTTGCTTATGTTGCTATCTGATGAGAGTTGATTTTGAGGAGTAACTCGGTGGCGATTCTTTTATTACCGCGGGATTCACAAATTGGAAAAAAAAAAGGAAAGATTTCAAATCCATGTTGGAGGTCCAAATAGCGCTCATAACAAAGCTTGGAGGAAATGTCAGGATTTAATGAATCAAAGTCCACACATTGAAGTTGTTTTTTCTCAACAATTTTATCAGGCTAGAAATGAGTATCGGATTCATTTGACTGCAATAATCGATTGTATTCGATTTCTTTTACGTCAAGGGTTAGCCTTTTGAGGTCACGATGAATCTGAATCTTCTAGAAATCATGAAAATTTTATTGAACTTCTACAATTTCTTTCAAATCATAATGAAATGGTCAAAAATGTCGTGTTAAATAATACTCCCAAGAATCTGAAGATTGTATCTCATGATACACAAAAGGATATTGTGCGTTGTATGGCAAGTGAAACTACCAATACAATAATTAATGATCTTGGAGATGATCTATTTTCTATTTTGATTGACGAATCTCGTGACGTATCAATCAAAGAACAAATGTCAGTTTTGATTCGTTATGTAGATAAAAAGGGATGTGTTATTGAGCGATTTCTTAGCATTGTCCATGTTAGTGACACAACGACTTTATCATTGAAAGTAGTGATTGAAGCATTATTCTCAAGACATGGATTAAGTATGTTAAGATTACGTGGACAGGATTACGACGGGACTAGTAATATGAGAGGAGAATTTAATGGTCTCAAAAGTCTCATCATGAAAGAAAATCAATCTGCTTTTTATGTTCATTATTTTGCTCATCAACTTCAACTGGCACTTGTAGCTGTTGCAAACAATCACAGTCAAGTTGCTAATCTTTTCAATATTCTTGCTAATTTGTTGAATGTTGTGGGAGCTTCGTGCAAACGTCGAGATATTCTAAGAGAAAAATGTGCTAACAATATTATTCAAGCATTGGAAAATGGTGAAATTTCAAGTGGACATGTTTTGAATCAAGAAACTAGTCTCCAACAAGTTGGTGATACACGTTGGGACTCACATTATGCTACTTTGATGAGTTTGATTTCTATGTTTTCTTCTGTTGTTGATGTGCTTCTGACTGTTGAAGAAGATGGCACAAATTCTGAGCAAAGAGGTGAAGCAAGTGCTTTATTAGATTCGATTCAATATTTTGACTTTATATTCATCATGCACTTAATGAAAACTGTTTTGGGAATTTCAAATGAATTGTCACAAGCACTGCAGAGGAAAGATCAAGATATTGTAAATGCTTTGGCCTTGGTTAAAGTATCTAAGCAACGGTTACAAACGATGAGAGATATTGGATGTGAATTTTTGCTCAATGAAATTTCTTCTTTTTGTGAAAGACATGATATTGTTATACCGAATATGGATGACATGCATGTAGTTCGAGGGTGGCCAAGACATAATGTTGAACAAGTCACCAATCTACATAATTATTGTGTTAAATTATTTTGTATCGTGTTAGATTTGCAGCTTCAAGAGCTTAATAATCGTTTTACAGAAGAAAACATCGAGCTACTTCTTTGTGTGGCATGTTTGAATCCATGTGATTCATTCTCTGCTTTTAATAAGGATAAGTTGATTCGTCTTGCTTAATTTTACCCATTAGAATTTTCTAACGTGGAACTTATGGCACTTGATAATCAACTTGAGACTTATATACTTGATGTGCGCTCTGACAATGAATTTTTGCAACTTAAAGGAATCAGTGGCCTTGCAGAGAAGTTAATTGAGACAAAAAAGAATGTTTTATATCAATTGGTGTATTTGATTGTGAAACTAGCATTGATATTATCAGTGGCAACTGCAACCGTTGAAAGAGCTTTTTCAGCAATGAATATAGTAAAGAATCGATTGCGTAACCGAATGGGAGATCAATGGATGAATGATTGCTTGGTTACGTATATCGAGAAAGATGTGTTTGATACCATTGATAATGAGATGATCATTCAACGCTTTCAGAATATGAAAACTCGACGGGAACAATTGTGAAGATTTATGTATATATATCAGTGATTGGATCTTTTTGAAAATGATGTGAAAATTTTGTGTATATATATTACTAGTTTATACTTTTTGTAAGTGTCAAATTATTGAAAATACATATAGTAAAAGTTACTTTTTGTATATTTTAAAAGTCAAAATTTAATATTATTAATGAATTCATAGTTGCCCCCACGAAAACAAAATCCTGGCTCCGCCCCTGACTAGAATGTACTAGAATATGTAGGAAATGGGGATAGGACCCATAAAATCTATTCCCCACAAATTAAAAATTTCGATTATCAAAATCGGTTGTGGGCCATCTCATTTCTTTTACTAATCTTACCTAAACGTTAACATCTCTTTTAAGATTTAATGAAGAAATCAGCATCTTGAAAAATGGTGGGCCAATAAAAATCACATTATAATATTTTTACAACTGTCTTCTTGCAACCAAAATACCCTCCACAGGCATTGTTGTGACAAAAATCTAGGATGCTTTTCTGATCTCCATTAAGAATATGCCATCTAATTATTTGGTCTGGGCAGTACTTGAACAAGTACGGATGATCCCAAAAAATTATTTAGACTTGACAAAAAACCTCATCTTCTCTTGTTTGGTCTAGGAGAATGGTGTTTTTCTTGTCACAAGATAATTGACAATGTCAACATACCAAGGTGTGTCATGGATAGAAATCAACATGAGTTGTTCAATTGGAAAATTCTCAGAGATAGGTAGGGAGTCTGGACTGGACTCAACTACTAACTTGGACAGGTGGTATGCAATCACATTTTCAGATCCTTTTCCTATATCAAATTTTGAGATAAATTCTTGAAACAAAATGATCCATCAAATTAATCGTGCTTTAGCATCTTTTTAGCAAGTAAGTATTTTAACGTAACAGGGTCTGTGAAGATCACAACCTTGGATCCAATGAGATAGAATCATAATTTTTCAAGTGCAAAAATTACTGTTAGTAGTTCTTTTTTGGTGGTGGAGTAGTTGAGTTGGGCATCATTGAGCATTTTATTCGCATATTGAATGACATGGAGGAGTTTTTCAATTCTCTATCCTAAAATAACACCATAACGTAGTCGAATGCATCACACATCATCTCAAAGGGAAGATCCCAATTGGGTGGCTGGATGATAGGTACTGAAGTTAACTTAGTTTTGAGTTTTTCAAAAGCTTCTATGTAGGGCGTAGATAGATCAAATGTAGTGTCATTGGTGAGTAAGTCACACAAGGGGTTGGAGATTTTTTCAAAATCCTTGATGAAATACTGATAGAACCTTACATACCCGAGAAGTGAATGGATTTCCTTTACAATTTTCGATGGAGGTAGATAGTAATAAGGTCAATTTTTACCTTATCTACCTTGATCCCTTTGTGGGAGACAATATGTCCTAGAACAATTCTGAAGATTACCATGAAGTGCCACTTCTCCCAATTAAGCACAATATTTTTCTCTTGACATCTACTTAAAACCTGTTTAAGGTGATTAAATAATTTTCAAAATTTGACCAAAACAAAAAACAGTCATCCATGAAAACCTCTAAGAATTTTTCTACCATATAAAAAAAAAATAATCAACTTGCACTGTTGAAAAATGGCTAGTGCATTGTATAGCCCAAAGGGCATGTGATGATAAGCAAATGTCCCAAATGGACATGTATATGTGGTAATTTCTTAGTCTTCTAGGGAAATTGAGATTCCATTGCATACCGAATATCCATCAAGAAAATAGTAATAGGTATGTTTTGCTAATCTCTCAAGTATTTGGTCAATAAATGAGAGGGGGGAGTGGTCTTTTCTAGTCATAGAATTCAATTTTTTTATTTAATGCATATTCGCCACCCAGTTTGGATGCGAGCAGGAATCAATTTGTTGTCCTGGTTGGTAACAATTGTGATACTAAACTTTTTTGAAACAATCTGAATTGGACTAACCCATTTGTTGTTCGAGATGGGGTATATACTACTTGCATTTAACAATTTGAGAACCTATCCAAGGACAATATCTTGTAATGTCAGATTCAATCGTCTTTGTGGTTCTCTCGAAGGTTTCAAATTTTCCTTGAGATGGATCTGGTGCATAGCCACAGAGGGACTGATGCCCTTGATGTCAACTATGGTCTAACCTATAGCTTCATGATGTTCGCGTAATACATCAAATAAAAGATTATCTTGTGAAAATCCATCATAGGGACGGATTCAAGTATGGAGTTTACCTCCATAATGAAATTCTCTAAATCGAAATCAATGTCAAATTGGTCTAGGTACTCTTTTAGCAGGTCAATGTTCTCCATTTCTTTGAATGTGCTACTGACCAAGGTATCAATCATGTTGACTTCTTCCAAGTCATCCATGTGCATGGATTGAAATTTGTTATGGAAGACATTCATTTTAACTTATATTTCTCCAAATGCCAAGGTCATGATCTCGTTCTTACATCTAATAACGACATCAGATATTGTTAAGAATGATTTGCCTAGAATGACATGAATGTGAATGTTCGACTTAATGATAGATTCAATGTCAAGAATCACTAAGTAGGAAAATAAAGATCTTTAACCTTTACGATGACATCTCTACAATTCCCTTTGGAACCTTAAAAGGCCTGTTAACTTAACTCAATGTGATATCCGTAGGTTTGAGTTCTCCTAAACTTAGTTGTTTGTAGATAAAGAATGGAAAAAGGTTCACATTAGACCCTAGATTTAACAATTATTTCTCAATCATGGTATCCTCGATGTGCATAAAAATTGTAAGATAACCAGGATCCTTGAATTTAGGTACAATTGTTTATTGGATCAGACAAGAAGATTGGACTGTCATTACAACTTCTTTTGGCACAAGAGTTTTCTCTTTACTGTGGTGAGATCTTTGAAAATTTTAACATAAAAAGGAATCTAACAGACTGCGTCTAAGAAAGAGGTATTGATCTGAATATGACTACTTTGATTTTACTTGGTGAAGGTGTATCCTTTTGATTATCATCTTCTTCTGTCGTAGGTGCAATCATGTTTTTCTATTTTGTTGGGAGATCATAATGTTCTTTAAGCTCGTGAACCTAATTGTCCTTTAATTTTTTAGAACGTAAGGCATTGATTGCTTGGACATAATCATTAGAAGAACCTGATTGAGTTACTATCTCATATTACAATTTTGGAGCATTTTGAACATGTCCTCTTGGGTCTGAGACTGTTTGATTGGGGAATTGCCCCACATTCCTTTCCCCGATAGAAATAACTAATTGACCTAACTGAACCTCAAGTTTATTGATTTCTTGCGCATTTACTTGACTGATTTGCGATTGATTATAGTTGGTCTGTATTTATTGTTATATGATTTACTGTTGCTGCTTTAAAAACTCAGTCATCATTATGTCTAATGACGAGTTTGTTTGTGCAATTGGGGAGAATAATTAGTTATATGATCGACAATAATCATCCTTCAATTAGAATTCTATGATGATGAAAAGTATTGTTGTTATGGGATTAGTAACGGGTCAAGAATATTTATTATAGCTCTTCTAGAAACTTGGATACCACCCTGTTTGATAGGTTCATTTTGATGATATGAAAAATTTGGGTAGAACCTATTTTCAAGTGATATGTTTGGCTGTACGAATTAAAGGTGTGTTTCCTATAAGTGTTATATAACCCAATATCATTGGTTTGCTCAACCTTTACTATTGGTAGACTTGGACAACTCTTAATGGAGTAGTCGAAACTTTCACATTGGAGACACTGATTGTGGCTTAGTTGTGACACGCATCACTAGAGTAACTTATTGGGAGTTGGTTTTGATACTGAAAGGATTAAGGTTCTTATTTAAGTTTTGTATACCGCTGACCATGTTTGTCATGACATTTTTGAGATCTAGATCAGTCTTGATCTCGTACATGCTTGGTTTCTTGGCTTCCATGTTTTTTTTATTGAATTCTCTTAAGTTGGTGTTCCAATTTCTAGCACTTTCAACTAGTTCAATTAGGAACTCGTAAGCCTGATTGGGAGTTTGATTCATAAACTTGCATTTGTGAATAAACTCCAATGGGATATATTGGGTTGTTGGAAGGTCACGATAGAAGAAGTTGACCAATTAGGCTTTATTTATCCCGTGATGATGACATTTGACAAGCATGTTATTAAATCTCTCCCATGTCTGGGAGAATTCTTCATCGGGCCATCCCTTGAAATTTCAAATGGCATTCTTAAACTGCTCGATCTTTGTCATTGGAAAGAATTTTACTATAAATTTCTTTAATAACTCATCCCATGTGGTGATAGAGTTAGAGTTTAAAGAGTTCAACCATGCAATTACATAATCTTCCAAGGAGAGAGGGAACAACCTTAGCTTGATTCTTTCCTCATTCAAGTTATTATTTTTAAAGGTTTGATATAAGTTTAAGAATTTATTGAGATGGTTGTAGGGTTGTTCACACTCAAACCCATGAAATTTGGGCAGCTGTAGACACCCCATTTTTGCATTCGCCTGATTAATCAACTCGTCAACCCGATCGCAATGATTCCCAATGATTGATGTTTATTCCAACACTTTATTTTGTTATCAGATGTGTTTTACAAATCCGGATGAGGTATTTCGAACTGTCAAAATTGTAGAAACCACGCTACGCTAGGAAAACACGACCTCAGAAACATAGAAATCATCATCTTGCAGACAAAAAGAAGCTTTACGATAAAAATCACTAAAAAATGAATAAATTACCAAAATACCCCTAGCCTTAAAACATACCTAGAGCCTACGTTACGCTTAAGAAAACTCATTCAAACATATAAAACAACAAATCGAAACTAAATAAATTATTTTACCAAATTTCACAGAATTTGACAAAATTATGAAAATGCCCCTTATCAAGTTCACGACCATTCCACACAAAAAATTTTATAAAAGACACAAACCAATATTTTCATTGAATTCCTTACGAAAAATCGATTCTAAAGCATCTTGAAACATTGAAAAACGACTTAAAACGTAAAAAGTCCTCTCCGAGGGCAAAATAGTAATTTTATAATTTTAATAATTAAAATTTTTGAAATTAATAAATAAAACATTAAATAATGTAAAGTGAAACATTAATAAAATTAATTTAAAATTTTAAACCAAAAAATCGATCAATTAGGCTTTCAGGCAAAATTGTTGATAGTTGCCAGGATATTTATTCAAGGACCCATCTAGAGGCTCAAAGAATTAAAGATATAATAAAAGGGGGCTCTCCAAAAATTAAAGTCAATCAAGTAAGACTAAAAGTCAACCAAGTAAGACTAAAGTCAAAGTATTAAAGTCAATCTCATACGACTAAAGTCAAAACCCTAATCTAAACTAATCAAGTCAATCTCATAAGACTAAAGTCAAAACCCTAATCTAAACTAATTAAGTCAATCTCATAAGACTAAAGTCAAAACCCTAAATTAAAACCCTAATTAAAACCCTAAAAGAAACCCTAATCAAACCCTAATTCTTCTAAAAAACTTTATAAATAGGAGCCTCCACACCTTATTTTCGTATCAAATAAAAAACCCTAAGAGAAGTAGGTCAAAAAGCTTCCCTTGCCTCCTATAAACCCTAATTTTGAAGTCCCAACTCCTTACCTAACACCCATACTTCGATTTTAGCTTCAAAAATACTTAGAAACCCTTCAAAAACACCCCAAAATCCATAACAAATTCGAAGAATCTAGATCTAAGAAAGAGATACCTTGCCTTGGAGCTCAGAGATCAGATCCGGAGATAAAACAAAGCGAGGAATACTATACGAGGAGCTATTCTATTAGATCTGAGGGGACAAAATCGTTGCGTTCGGAAAAGGTGAGTATTTTTATTTTTTTATTATTATTTAGGTCTTGTTAGCCATATAGTTTTATTTGGAAATTAGTAGAGACCGGCGTTTTCCAGACAGGGTTGGTGCATAATGTAGACACCCTAATTTGAACGGGCCCACACTCGAAAGGGCCCAAAAATATCGATTTTTCAATAGGATTCGCCAACGGACCTCAAAGGCCCAAATCACTAAAAAGTGACTTTTTAATCGAACCGATGCCCATAAGACCTCTTAATGGTCTAGGAGGCCCACCAAAAGGACTCGGCCTACCCTACGCTTTCCCAATATTCACCGCACCATTCTCAAAATCAAAAATAACAAATTCTCAATAAAATTCACCAACGGGCCCTAAAAAGCCCGATTTGTCAACACGTGGCATCTTGATCAAACCAATGATTTCAAAAATCACAAAAAAATAAATAAAATTAAATAACGAGACTCGGGACGCCTACCACACCTATCCCTTTATCGCTCCATCTCCGAATCCGAAAAAACCTAAGCCCACCTAAGGCCCATAAACCCTCAAATCTTCAAAAACCGATTTCCCATCTTAACCCTAACTTAAACCTAATCCCACACCACCTAAAATCTACAACCAACCTACACCCTCAAAATCCAATCCAAAATAACCCTCAACCAATCCCTAAAACCCAAAATCATTTCTAAAATCCGAGCCCAATACTACAAAACCCACAAATCATTAACCATATCCAATTCATTATCCAACCAACATCAACCAATCACTCTTTTATCATCAAAAGATGACACATGTCATCACCCAATCTCACCTCTCTCATCCAACTACCTACCCCATTAATTTTCTTTAAACCTCATTTACCCACACATCAACCCATCACCTTTTCTCTCAAATCAACACATCAACCCACACTCTCCCCTAACCTACCCTCATAACTCCCTAACCCATATTCTCTCAAATCAAACACATCAACCCACACCTCCTCCTAACCTATCATCATTATACCTCCCCCTAATCTACCATCATCATTTTGTATAAATCCATATCTACAACCTAAACCTACACCCCATCCTCTCAAATCAAACACTCAATCTCTCCCATCAATGAAATCCAAACCCTTAACATCCACACATCTTGCCACATGTCACCATCTCCCTTACCCTCCCAACCACCCTCTTACACCCTCCATTCTCTTAAACTAAACACCACCACATCAATCAACTACCCTCTTAAACACTCATCATCTCACCTCACCAAATACTCCACCCAAATGATTTGGGTAAGATCCAAACTATTTGGATCAAAACCTCACCCATTTTCACTAATTACAAAATTACCCTCAATCCCACTCTAAATTTCATACCCTTCACTTCTAAAACCCATGCCATTTTCTCTTATCTCAGCCTTTAACCCCATTATACCCCTCAAACCATCCTCCAAACACTATAAATACCCCTCCCCTCATCCCAAAAAATGGTTCCCAACTCTCACAAAAAATCTTTTATTAAGTCTCACAAAAATCACTCTACTCTCTACTCTCAACTCTCAACTCTCTACTCATCTCTTTTCTACTCTCTCACACTAATCTAAAAAGAGTTATACTCTCATGACTCATTAACGACTCAACTCAAGAAGACATTGAAGAAGAAGAAGAAGAAAAGCAAGGGAAGAAAGGGGTGAAGCATCAAGGTAGGTTAAAAGAATACCCCCCTCCTCTCTCCTTCTCTACCCTCTACTCTTCCCTCTTCTATTACCCCCTCTTCTCTTCATTTTGTTTTTAAATGGACTTGGGATGAATGGACCTCAAGGCAAATGATCCATTAGGATCATTTCTTTCAATGAGATGATCTTATGATTGAGCCGAAAGTAAATCCCTACTTAGGGTACAAATGCACACACGTGGCACTTTATTTTTTACTTTTCAAAAATCAAAATAACCGAGTTATTTGAGGTTACCGCCACTTGGCAGGGAGAAAAGGGTGCCTAACACCTTCCCTTTTCTCCAACTGAGCCGCTTACCCGAATCTCTAAGTTTGATCAATCCTTATCCATCGCGAGTCACTAATGCCAAAAATGTCATTTTTTGAAAAATGCACATCGGGTGACCATTCACACCCACTTACAACATGAATGGTGGCGACTCCAAATCTTAGTAGATATGGCCGTCCTAATGACGAAATTCACGTATCTACACCTAACACCTTCCAACCCCGTAACGTGATCCCAAGACCCGTATTTTTCTTTCGTAGATTAGTTTAGTTACCTTTTAGAGTCAAAATTCGGTTCCTAGACCGTAATAACTAGGTGGCGACTCCCAAACCTCAAAGGTCAAAAGTGGATCCGTGCACCCCGCGGATCGAGGGCGCTTTCAGTGGCGACTCCACTGGGGACTTTTGAGGATCAAACTTGAAAAGCCCCAAGTATGGGAACATTGCCATTTAGACCTAAATTTTTTTTTTAGTTTATTTGACTCGTTTATTTTTAAGGTTTGTATTATATTCTCTCGGTATTTTTTTTAGCATATTATTTCGGTTCAATCAAGTATTATTTCTGTGGTTCAATTGAGGGTTGTTTAAAATGACCCAAAATAATGCAAGATTGTAAAGAGGTGATTTTTGTTGATGGTAGAATAATGATTATCGGATCAGATTTTTATTTATTTATCTATTTTTTATTTTTTTTATTTAGATCTGTCCTTTAAAAAAAAGTTTTGGGTGTGTGCCGATTTGTTCCTTGATGGTATACATGAGAGAAGAAAATTTTATTGGTTGTTCATTAGGTACGTGTCGATTTGACCTTTGACAGCATATTATTTTTTTTCCTTCCTTCTAAAAAAAAATGTGCCGTTGTGTGTTGTTGGCAGTAACAAAAAAAATGTGCTGGTGCTGTTGGGTGTTGTTGTTGCTGTTGGGTGTTGTTGTTGCTGTTGGGTGTTGTTGTTGTGTTGTTGTTGATGTTGTGTGTTGCTGTTGTGTCTTGTTGCTGTTAGGCGTTGCTGTTGAGTGTGTTGACGCCATGTTGGATGTTTGGGCAGCAATAAAAATTGTGTTTTGGCAACAAAAAAATAAAAAAGAATTTCTTTTCTTTAAAATCAATTAGTTTTTTTTTTAAATAAAAATAAAAAAGGGATTCATCACTCCAAATCACAACAACTATCATGCTATCTTCAATTTAATGTTCATTGAAGCCTCGATTTATTTAGGGTCACCCAAAACCACCCTTAATTGGACCATAAAAAGAATCTCCTTGGTTTGGACTAAAAATAATGAGCTTGTACCAACGATTGGATCCAATTATTATTCGTTGTCTCAATTGCCTATCTAACGTTGCCATGATTTTGATAGGTTTGATGTGCGTATCTTTAATAATGTGATTGGAATAATGTTTATTTTGATTTATGTTTATGTGGTATCAATGTTATGACGGTATGATCAGGCCCATGGGCCCAGTGTTTGGAAAAGGCCCCAGGCACACCGCACCCCTGTTTTGTATACACCATTAGCACGTTTATTGCTTTGCACGCTTGCAAGTCCCATATAGCCAATGTGGCACTAGTGCGTGGCCCGATCTTTTCGGAGATGCGACGTCATTCATGAAAACCACAACTCCAGTCACGTACCTTAGGGTATATCAAACTGGGGCATCAGTACCGTCTGATCAGGTGACTCTGAAAGGTATATCGATGCACCCAGGCTGGAGCGACCTGAGCCTTTGACCTATTGTAAACCACACAATCACATGTCCCGATTACCAACGTAGTACTAGTACGTGGTATGTCCCTTCGTGGGATGCCAAACCATTTATGAAAGCCACAACTCTTGACTCGTACCCATAGGTATATCAAAGATAATCCAAGTACATCAATTGTACTTCTTGGTCAAAATCGGTGCTTAAGCGAGATCCTGCCCCGTTGTACCCTAATATACGAGGGGGATAAACTACATCTATTCTAGACGAGAGGTATTTAAGTTGGCTATTGCTCATCATCGTGCGCCACCTCTTAACTGGGAATCAAACTGGCCATTTTTGACTTCAGAAAAGTGAGTTGAAGTTTTAGATTATCACCTATACGGTATATCAAACCAAGTCATCACGTACTGTCTGGTATATAGGTGTACTTGGGTAAGGGTGGTTAGATAAAAATGCATTGCATATAGTAAGCTTAGAGTCTAGAAACCTCCCCTGTAGGTCATGACTTGAACTTATCGTGGGTGTTCCCGGGTTATTTACTGAATGGGACCTTGTGATTGATGAATGTATGTGATGATGTGAATGATGAGATCAAAATGTACGTATGAGATCAAAATATTTTGTGTCATCAATGATTAAGGTTTTGTTTTACCTGGTTAAAATGGGTGCACCAACCCAATAAAGAATCCATTTTTTGCAATGATTCATAGTGACCCAGTCCATCTTGATTTAACGATCATTATGGGCCGATCCATTTGAATCAAAATGGAATTCAAACTCTTTTCTAATTCGGGTTTTAATCCATTTTAATAAAAGAAAAATGTTTTTCAGAAGAAAAGTATTTTTTAAATGAAAAATATTTTTCAAAGAAAAAATGTTTTCCAAAAGAAAAAAAATGAAGGAAATGATTTACAAAAGATCTATTTTTGCATGGAAAATTTTTGAAATATGTTTTTTACAAAAAATCTATTTTTGCATGGACCTTGAAAAATTATCAAAATATGCTGCAAAAAATAATCAGATTTGTGAAAAATTTTCTATAATAAAAACATTATTTTCTAATAATTTTCAAGAGTACAATAAAATTATTTCCCTTCTAAATAATCATTGAATGGATGAATTATTTTATGGATTGGTGCATAGAATTCAATAAAATCTCAGGGTTCATTTAAAATGTTATTAAGAAGATAACACTAAAGTTGATCAAATCCACATTCGATTAGATTTCAGGGTTATCATTGTACCTAAACTCAATCGTCCATCGTCTAGCTAGGGTTCTAAATCCAGTCAGTTAGAACAAACGTCAATATCAAGTCAACATTCAGAAATGATATCAGAATTTCTCAAAATTACACAGTTGTTCCCTGAAGATTATAGTGTTTCAGTCTTGCCGATTTTAAGCAATGTCTCGAGTCCTCAATCCATAATCAAGCCCGTTGTTGTTACTTGTCTTGAGTTTTCATGAGTCATTTGGATTAGCTCGAGTCCATTTTTTTATCAATCCAGCAAGGTCATGTTTTCTTTATATTGAGTCAACTCTTTTTTTTGTTGAGTCGAGTTAGTTTGTCGAGTCATAGAGGTGTCTGTCGCCCCTTCTGAATTTGATTGGATAAATAAAATTTTTGAATACTTCGAGCGCATTAACGAATTAACTAATAATCTAGTTTCAATGATATATTTTTCTCCTGAACAAGAAGATAAGGGTCGGATTCAACAACTTTCAATCCAGAAAGCAAAGGTCATTGACCTCGGAATAGAAAATAATTCCTAAAGTGATTCGAGTAGAAACCATTCTATCCCTAGAGGAACACGAAGGGATAATGAATTTACTCAGAAATTTCAAAAGACTTGTTCACGTGGTCTGGTGAGGATATGTTAGGTGCAAGCTTGGGTGTTGTCCAACATGAAATAGATACTCGCTTGATGAAATGAAAACACCAACGAGATCAAAGAAGATGTTACAAAACGTTTCAATGTTGTCCTCACTGCAGCTATCATAAGTCAATACAGGATACCTTTGGGATTGATATCTGATAACGGGTCACACTTCAAAGTCAAGGATTACTTTGTGTTCAAAGTTCAAGATCCGACATCATTTCCCTACCATCCTCAGCTAATAAGAGACTCAAAATAATTATCGTGAAAATGTGTCGATCGCACCGAGAATGGTTAGAGAAGCTTTCATTCACACTAGGGGCACATCATACTTCAATGCAGTCTTCCACTGGAGCTATTCTCTACTCTCTAATATATGATATGGAAGTAGTCTTGCCAGTTAAAATGGAAATGATGTCTCTCAAGGTCTTGTTGGAAAGTCAGTTGCCAAAGGTAGATTGGGTCCGTGGATACGAAGAAGTAAATTTGATTGAAGAAAACAACTTAGACTTCTGTCCCACGTGCAAACTTATTAAAGAAGAGTCACTATCACGTTTGATAAGAAGGTTAGGACTCGTCACTTACAAGTCGGGGATTTGGTGCTCAAAGAGAATCGAGCAACTATCTTTTATCTTTAACCCCATAGGGAAGTTCAAACCTAATCGGGAAGTTCCGTTCTTCATTAAAGAAAATATTCTTGGAAAAGCTGTCAGACTTCAAGATCATGATATAATTGAACTACTAGAACCAATCAACCTTGACCAGATCAAGTAGTATCATATTTAAGGAGGCCATCTTTGATCGAATCAATTTTCCTGCTACCCAGTTCAATATCTCATTTCTTAGCCCTTTGCAACCATTTTCAATATATATATATATATATATACATTTTTCTTTCTCAACCCGATCACCTAACCTAAGGGAGGGAAAAATTTGAACTACGTTTTCGGTCTGGGGTACGTAGGCAACCTGAGAAGTTACTTCAGGCCCAACCACATCAAAATGAAAAAAATAGATTCCCTAACAAAGAAAAATCTAAAAAGAAAAAAAATTCAAAATAAAGAAAAAATCATCCAAAATGGAGAAGAAAATTCAAGGAAAAAGAAAACAATTCAAAAGGAAATGCCACACTAAGGGCATTTAGGTTTTTGAGTCTCAAAATTCCTTTCTTTTTATACCCAGTCCTAAGCTTACCCATAAAAGTCCTCCTAAGTACCGTGCGAAAAAGTTAAGGAAGATAGCAAAGCATGATCAGACAGCAATTCCATAAGACAGAAAAGATAAAAAAAGAAAAAAAGCCTGCTAGGTTGAAAACCCGAAAATGGCGACTTAGGCAAAAACTAAGGCGAGCTCGCAAGGTTAAAAATTCGAAAGGACGGTCTTGGCAACAATCAGAGAAAATAGAAAGAAAAAAAGCTCGCTAGATTGAAAACCTAAAAATGAAATCTAGGCAAAAGCTAGAGCATGCTCGCTAGTTTGAAAACCTGAAAAGGTAATCTAGGCAAAAATTAGAGCAACAAAGTAAAACAGAAGAAAAACTAAGAGTAGTCCGAGCTGAAACATCAGAAGTCTGAATAATCAAGTTCAACACTTAGCTTAAATCAGGTACATACTCAAAAGCCACAAGTATCTTGTCTACGATCGATCTGAAAATTTTTACTTCTCCAAGTGAACCAAGGGAGAGAAATGTGAATTTTATTATGAGTCTCAAAAAGAAATATTTTGTTCTCTTGAGCCTAACTCAAGATCTTCAATAAAATTAATCAAAATTAAAAGTTGGATCTTTATTGCTATTGTGGTAATCAAATATTTCAAACCTTCATACAAGGGGCATTTTTTTTTCCTCTAAATATGTAGTTTCCCCCATTATACTAGGGGTATTTTTTTTAATTTTTCCATCATCTTCAATGCCATGTTTATTGTCAAACTAGGGGCATTTTATTTTTGAGCAATGTTAATCCTAAAAGATAATGGGAACCCCAAACTTAAGGTTGCTCTCGTGATAACAATTTTTCGAAAAGAAATAAAAACTCAAGTTTTAAATTCATAAAACTTTTAGATAAAACTTTAAGGTAAAAAGACAAAAGCGCTTCGGATCTCACATTTGACTATGCCCAGAGATTAACTAATAACTCATTAGGAGATATGGCATTCTTTCGTTCCCAAATTCTTTTTCAGATCCATTCCATTTTGAATTCGATCATTCTCTTCCAGATTCATTATCTTCCATATTTGTTCGTCCCCCGATTCATTTCAATCAGTCTTCTCCAAATTCATTCATTCTTTCCCAAAAGTCATTCATTCCTCAGCCAGTTTTGCTCAGTTGCCGCCAAGGGTTAACTTGGATTTTGCTCAGTTGCCACCAAGGGTTATCTTGGATTTTGTTCAGTTGCTGCCAAGGGTTAACTTGGATTTTGCTCAGTTGCCGCCAAGGGTTATTTTGGATTTTGCTTAGTTGTCATCGAGGGTTTGCTCATATTATGCTCAGTCAGATGCCGTCGAGGGTTTGCTCTGATTATGCTCAGCCAGATGTCGCCGAGGGTTTGCTCGGATTATGCTCAGCCAGTTGCCACCAAGATTTTTCTCAGATTATGCTCAGCCAGTTGCCACCGAGGGCTTTCTCGGATTATGCTTAGCTAGATACTGCCAAGGGTTTTCTCAGATTTTACTCAGATAGTTCATTATACTTACACCCCGAGCATGTAGAGTAGAATTCCCAGAAAAAATATTTCATTACTTTTTCACCCTGAGTAGGTATAGTAGAACTCTCGAAAAAAGTATTACTCTTTTACCCAGAGTAAGTAGAGTAGGACTCCCGAAAAAAGTTCATTACTCTTTCACCCTGAGTAGGTAGAGTAGGACTCCCAGAAAAAATAGTTCATTACTCTTTCACCCCGAGTAGGTAGAGTAGAACTCCCAGAAAATAAGTCCATTACTCTTTCACCCCGAGTATGAAGAGTAGGACTCCTAGAAAAAATAGTTCATTACTCTTCCACCCCGAGTAGGTAGAGTAAAACTTTCCCGAAAAAAAATTCATTACTCTTTCACCCCGAGTAGGTAGAGTAGAACTTCCCAAAAAATTAGTTCATTACTCTTTCACCCTAGACATGTAGAGTAGAACTCCCAAAAAGCTTAGTTCATTACTCTTTCACTCCGAGTAGGTAGAGTAGAACTTCCCAAAAAAATTAGTTCATTACACTTTCACCCTAGGCAAGTTGAGTAAGACTCCCAAAAAATTAGTTCATTACTCTTTCACTCTGAGTAGGCATTGTAAAACTTTCCAAAAAAAATTAGTTCATTACTCTTTCACCTTAGACAGGTAGAGCGGGACTCCCAAAAAGCTTAGTTCATTACTCTTTCACCCCGAGTAGGTAGAGTAGGACTCCCTAAAAACAAAATTTGTTCATTACTCTTTCACCCAGGGTAGGTAAAGTAAGTCATTCAACTTTATTATGCTCAGATTTTGCTCAAACCCTCTCAGGTTTATCTAAGATTTCAAGTGTACACACTTGCACATATTAGTCAAGGAGAATTTTTTTAAAGTCAAGGATCTGACATTGTCAGTGAGAGTTCTCGCTCGATGACCTGACAACTTTTTAGTTTGGGGAGAGTTTTACGCTCAAGGATCTAAACATCGCGATGAATTGTTAAATCAAGCAACAAAATGAACTGTCACTAGCTTTGACATTCGGATATCGCACCATCTACCAAAATAGATTTGGTATCTAGTTTGCTTCAACCCTCTACCAAAGTGGGGCATCTGTAGACACCCCATTTTTGCATTCGCCTGATTAATCAACTCGTCAACCCGATCGCAACAATTCCCAATGATGGATGTTTATTCCAACGCTTTATTTTGTTACCAGATGTCTTTCAGAAATCCAGATGAGATATCTCGAACTAACAAAATTGTAGAAATCACGCTACGCTAGGAAAACACGATCCCAAAAATATAAAAATCATCATCTTGCAGACAAAAAGAAGCTTTATAATAAAAATCACTAAAAAATGACCAAATTAACAAAATACCCCTAACCTTAAAACATTCCTAGAGCATACGTTACGCTTAGGAAAACCCATTTAAACAAATAAAATAACAAATCGAAACTAGATAAATTATTTCGTCAATTTTCACAAAATTTGATAAAATTACAAAAATGCCCCTCATAAAGTCACGACCATTCTACACAAAATATTTCATAAATGACACAAACCAATATTTTTATTGAATTCCTTACGAAAAATCGATTCTAAAACATCTTGGAACATTGAAAAATAACTTAAAACGCAAAAAGTCCTCTCCGAGGGTAAAATAGTAATTTTACAATTTTAATAATTAAAAATTTTAAAATTAATAAATAAAATATTAAATAATGTAAAGTGAAACATTAATAAAATTAATTTAAAATTTTAAACCAAAAAATCGATCAATCAGGTTTTCAGGTAAAATTGTTGATGGTTGCCAGGATATTTATTCAAGGACCCCTCCATCTAGGGGCCCAAAGAATTAAAGATATAATAAAAGGGGGCTCTCCAAAAATTAAAGTCAATCAAGTAAGGCTAAAGTCAATCAAGTAAGACTAAAAGTCAACCAAGAAAGACTAAAGTCAAAGTATTAAAGTCAATCTCATACGACTAAAGTCAAAACCCTAATCTAAACTAATCAAGTCAATCTCATAAGACTAAAGTCAAAACCCTAATCTAAACTAATCAATTCAATCTCATAAGACTAAAGTCAAAACCCTAAATTAAAACCGTAAAGACTAAGTCAATCTCATAAGACTAAAGTCAAAACCCTAATTAAAACCCTAAAAGAAACCCTAATTCTTCTAAAAAACTTTATAAATAGGAGCCTCCACACCCTATTTTCGTATCAAATAAAAAATTCTAAGAGAAGTAGGTCAAAAAGCTTCCCTAGCCTCCTATAAACTCTAATTTTGAAATCCCAACTCCTTACCTAACAACCATACTTCGATTTTAGCTTTAAAAATACTTAGAAACCCTTCAAAAACACCCCAAAATCCACAACAAATTTGAAGAATCCAGATCTAAGAAATAGATACCTTGCCTCGGAGCTCAGAGATCAAATCCGGAGACAGAACAAAGCGAGGAATACTATACGAGGAGTTATTCTATCAAATCTGAGGGGACAAAATCGTTGCGTTCGAAAAAGATGAGTATTTTTATTTTTTTATTATTATTTAGGTCTTGTTAGCAATGTAGTTTTATTTGGGAATTAGTAGAGACCGGCGTTTGCCGGGTGGGGTTGGTGCCTTACACCTTCCAACCCCGTAACGTGATCCTCAGATCCGTATTTTTCTTTCGTAGATTAGTTTATTTGCCTTTTAGAGTCAAAATTCGATTCCTAGACCGTAATAACTAGGTGGCGACTCCCAAACCTTAAAGGTCAAAAGCGGATCCGCACATCCCGCGGATCAAGGGCGCTTTCAGCAGCATATTAATTATGGCTACCCTAATTACAAATTGTGTCACATTGGTTGTTGGCAATGCAATACAAGAAGGTTTAGTGGTTGTCATAGGGACAAACAACTCATTGGGAGTTTTTTGTTCTTTTACGAAAAGTTGACATGAGATAGGTGATTGAATAAACTGCTGATCCATATCAAGAATTTAAGGAATAAGTATCGAATTGAAATCTCTCATAACCCTAAGAAGTGGATGAGATCTTGTGATTATTGGATCAAATGGGTCAAAAGTTCTTGTTGAGATCTCCTACCTACCATACACTATGGATTCACACATATAATAAGAAGGAATTCACACAGTGCTTTATGGGTTCCTATAGACTAGACAACTCCTAACCGTGTCAAAGGAATAGTCTAAAGCTTCTAACCCAGTTATCTGAAATCAAAGTTAGCCAATTCAATCCCTAGATGAGAGGTGGTGCACAATGCTAAGCAATGACACTCTTAAATCACCTTCTCATCTCGAATAGACGTAGTTTATCCCCCCTCGTACAACATGGTACAACGGGACAATATTTTGCTTAAGCACTGACTTTAATAAAGAAGTGAAATTGGTACAACTTAGACTAGCTTTGCTTATTAAACTCGATGAGACCTCAGGTCAAGTCTATCCAAATTTTAATTAATTATGGGATGACTGTGAATTCATTTTCATATATCCAATTCTTTTCTTATTGTGCCATCCTTGTAAGGGTGCCCTTTTTACTATATGCAAATCCAAAGTGTGCAATTAATTCACCTAAAAGCAATACAAAAACTCACTGACAAGCATGGTTTTAAAACTCGATTTCGCATTTCGTCTCGTCCAGGCCCGATACCGAGTCATCTCAGAAGAGTTTTCCAATATGTTTGAGACGTCTCGTGAGACAAATCAAAATATTGAGTATGAGTCCTAAATCTCGATCAAAAAATGATAATTTTTGAATCCCAAAAGGTGGGAGGATCAAGATCACGCCTAAGCACGCGGAAGTCTTGAGTTCAAATCACCCCCTTAGGAGCCACCTCAGGGATTTATCTTAGAAATTACCTAGTGCTCATGCCGGAAGGGACTGCATGCGCCTGAGCATAGTAGGGCACTCTAAGAGGCCTTGATACCTCAGTTAAAAAAAAAATCATAGAATTTAAAGATTTTTCAGTTGAAAAATCGCATATCTTTACCTTTGTGATTTCAGTTTTCTTGGTCATAGCAAATGATGTTCTTTCGTATCACTCTAAAAAATATCAGGATGTGCCAAATTCAAAGTTTCATGCAAAACCTTCTCTACATGGTGATCACTTGTCAATGAGATGTCATGACATATCTAATCATGTTGCATATGCGCTTAATTGGAAATTGTGCATACTGTTACTTTGTTCAAGGAATCCCAAGCCAACACGACAACGTAATTTTTCCTATCAATCTGTGAATCGACATACTTTCTCAACTCAGTATGACCTTTGCCTGCTCCCATAGGTGTTTTACAGATTTGGTTAATTGGATATAGAACATGAAACTTCAACATTACATTTTTTTTATTTTATGTCACGGTGTCCAAATTTACGTTTGACTAGGAGAGCCAGGGTAGGAGTCAAGGCATATGGGTCCCTCACCCTGGCCCGTGCAACACTCACACATTACACACACTAGGTAAGTGAGGGTGCACCCTCATACTGGGTTCAACATTACATATTATCAATCAGTGTAGAATGAAGGATCCAATGGGTCAGGTAATCGGGTGCCCATTTGGCTCCTCATTTATGGATCAGGGAACCACATTACCCAGAAGTCATGTCATCTAGGTCAACCAACAAGACGTGCATGATTGAAGCTACGTTCTAAAGACAAATTCAGTTTACCTAGATAGACGTTGAATAAGAAACATACTCTAATGATTTCTGATTTCTCGACTTCTATTTCGGGAGTCTTTGTAGTTGGTATTCTTCAAATTCATCATTATTTGTCTCTAGAAATTAAGATTTGGTGTCAAAAGAATCATCTTTTCACTCTATAATACTTTTGTTTGGGTTTTAATCCCAAATGCTTTAAGAATAATGGATTTAGAGCTTTTATAATCGACCGAAATCATGGCTTCTAGTCAATGAAATTAAACCTATAAGCTTTTTTAAGTGTAAACAATTATCGTTATTCATTATAATATTGACCAACAAACTTTAGGTAACTTGATGCCCATTATACAACCTACATGAGCAAGAGAACAAAATAGAGAGAGCACTATCTCAATCCTTTTACACGATTTATGGAGATGAAGAAGTGACCGATCGAGTATAGGAGAGGACAATAATCTTCTATATATGAAATTAGAGTTTTAGAGTTCCTTCCCTTCTTGATAATTAGAGCTTGGGTAGAAACTATTCTCTCTTAATTGAAATGAGCAATTGAATCTTAATTAAATTATAAAATATAAAATTTTAGTCATACACTGGTTGATCTTAATAACCATACAACCCAAATTAAGAAAATTGTGCATGTCTATGATCACTACAAAAGTATTTACAATTGTGTAAACATAGAAATAATAGTAGTTATGGCCTGATTGGTAAAAATTTCCTAACAACTTGAACTCATACTAAAGTTACTTTCTTTCAAGTAGAGCATAATTGATCAAACAACAAAATTATCTTTAATTTAGGTTTTAGGATTATTTTAAAAAATATGACCTCGCATGCTAGATCTTCATTAGAGTTGATGATCTAGGGCCCACTCAACCATAAGGTAAGTTAGACAATTGCTTAAAAACCCCATTGAGATATATCAGCCCCTTTTGAGAATCCAATGAAGGAAGTTTAAGAAAAACATTTCTTAATAGAATCACGATCATTTGAGGTGTCCAGTTTGAATTCAAATCCAACGAAGGATGTTGAAAAAAAAAATCATGTCAGTAAACCAACATGTTAATAGTTTTCCATTAAATAAAAAAATCTTTCTTAATAGAACCAAGATCACGTAAGGTGTCTCATTCCTTTAAAATAGGAATAATGTCTATGTGGCATGATTTGGTTGGAATTTAAAACACATTGAATTAAGCCGGGTTTCCATGTAAAAAAAAAAAAAACTCTTCTTAACATATTGTAAGTTATCAAAAGAATAAACAAAAATAGATATACCACCAAAGTTTTGGTGAATATTAGAGATAACCCTGTGTTTTAAAATTGATGGCATGCCTCTGCAGGCCATAGTCTTCTAATCGGTCAATGGAAAATGACCTAAATACCATATTCTTCAATCTCTAGTAAAAATCCTTGATTTTTCTTCTCAAAACCAATCATCTTCAAGCACTTCAATCTTTATTGTATAAAATTTTAATTTATTAAACCTAATGCTCAATCCATGGTTCTCAAGCTAGCTCTAACCATTTATAGAAAACCTTAGATTATTCTAGCCAAAATTCCATCGTTTTCCTATTTTTTTCAAAAAATCTTATAATATTTTCTTTCCAAAACTGACCATCTTTAATATATTCAACCTTGATTTCAATCCATCATTTTCTACCTTGCCTAATTAACTCATTGCACAAAATCCTAAATTTTTCTATCCAAATTAATTTCTTCGTTGTATATTTTTGTTAAAATCATATCTTGATTTGAGGTTTGGAGGTTGAAAATGAGAACTAAAAATTTTACTTGAAAAGGCTGAAGATGACTAGTTTTGCGAAGAAAAGTCTAGGATTTTTGGCTAAGGGTTGAAGACAAAGGCATTTAATTGGAATTTTTTTTTTTTTCATTAATCTATTAAGAAAACTAAGGTAAAGAGAGACATGCCATCAATTTTAATAAAATGGGGGTATCTCTAATATTCACCAGAACATGCATGGTAAAGCATGTCTAAATCTCCCAAAGTTGGAATTCCTCCTCCACCCCCGCAGGCACACCGGAAAAAAAAAAAAAAAAAACTTTTAAGAGATCTTCGTGATAGACATCTAATATTATCTCTTTTTCTTTTTCTTTTTTTTTTTTTTTTTTTTTTTTTCTGGTGTTGGAATTTTTGGTTTTAAATTGGATTTTCTTTTGAATATTTTAAGTTAGGGTTTCTTATAAGGGTAATTATAAAAACACCTATGAATTAATAAAGGCAATCCCCACCATAGCCAATTTTTTTGTCTTATATGGATTAAAATTTTTAGAATGAGCTGATTTTTTGTGAGGATGATCTCTATGATGAGGATATCATCCTCACCAAAATTCATCCCATTCCTAAACTTCTAACCCCACAAAAAGTGATTTACAAAAAAAATATACGATTTATTATTCTTAAATTTTGTTTTGATGGGGTTAGAAGTCTTAGAGTGAGCTGATTTTTGGTGAGGACGATCTCCTCATCATAGAGATCATCCTCACCAAAAGTCAGCTCATTCTGAAACTTCATCCCATACATGACAAAACAATTCGACTGTGGTGTGGGTTGCCTTTATTAATTCCCGAGGTGCTTTTATAATTACCTTTCTTTTAAGGATTACTATATTATCCTACTTGAAATGGATTATATCACAAGAAAGACTAATGAAAATGATATATTAGTAGAATCTGAATACAAAAACTTAATCAGTACACTTGCACCTAGAAGAATAGATTTTAAATAATTTTTTTATCATATAGAGAGTTAAATAGTATTTTAAATGTAAAAAATGCCTAATTTAATGTTTTCACCTAAGCCTCAAATTGTATGGAGAGAGATGGCCCTATTTATGATAAGTGACATTCCAAACTCAAAATAATTTAGCATACTTAGTCACTCAAGTTGATCTTGTGTTTTTATTTTCTTTTTTTTTTGAATTTTGAATTTTGCCCATTCTATATCCATGGTACTTTGATTTGGGTACTGTAATGTGATTAGTTCTCTCAAGAGAATAGTAACGATGCTAGCTTTATCTAAATGAAAATAGTTCCTTTACGTTTGTTGATGTTTCGACTCTCAACTTTACCAATATAGGAATATGCAAGAGTTCAAGTCAATAGCACATTTGATAATGTCTTAATTATGCCAACATGTAATAAAATTAATTTAACAACATATGTTGGGCAACTTGTTGATCTTAATTATTGTGTAGGATTTTTATCATTTGGCAAGTTAAAGTGCAGAGAAATATTTGACAAGTGATCGGATGTAGGAGAGGTAGAGTTGCACGGTGAAAAATTGGCAGCGTCATGTTCCTCCTCGTGTCGAATGAATTCCAATAGAAATACTAGCTGCATTTTCTTGTTATATAACTTACAAGTAATAGCCCATAAAAACGATATTTCGTTGGATGCCAAATCAAAAATCCTTATAAGTTTCTCATTAGAGAGAGAGAGAGAAATTCTCATTCAAATCCAGGTGTAGATATAAAGGTGTGGGGTATTTATAAAGTTCCCATCGACTCATCAAACAGAAATCAACTCACTTTATATATAGAACTTAGGTGTGTCAATGGGTCAGGTTTGGGTCGGTTCCACGTATACCCAGAATTGGACCCGAACTTAAGCATCGGTTTCGTTTTTGGGTATGAGACCCTTGAAAACAAAATCTACCCAACAACTACCCGATATCCATTGGGTACCCATTAAGATATATATTTAAAAAACAAAAACTTAATTTGACTTAATTACATAGGTTTGTTTTGCTCAAATGGATTACCACATTAGTAATCCAACACCACAGCCCTCTAAATTTCATCCAAAATCTCATATAAAAAATAAATCAAATTCTTTTGGGCAGCTTGATCCAAGGTTTTGAGAATGGACGGTTTCGACCTTCCACCAAACCTTTAAAAATTCAACGGTGAAAAATAACTTTTTTTAAATATTTTTTTTTTAAAGTTCAAAGAATTTTTCCTCTACAACCTTGAATCCTAGGATCAAGTTTTTTGATGTCACAAGGTGAGCCCAAGGACCCTTAGTAATGGTGAAATCCTTACTAATTTAGTAAGGCTAGTCGGACTTTTCTATTTGTTTGTACTGTTTGAATTTTGAATGACTTGTTTTAATTTTAAAAATTATTAAAGATGAGAAAGTCTAACCTGTAAATTTGTGAGTACAATTATGTTCTTTAAAGTTGAAACTTGAGAATGAGAAAAGGGAATATGGACAGAAATTTAGAAAATAGAAATGGTTGAGACTTGAGAATTAAGTTACTTGTTTGAGAAAATGTTGAAATATCTCTCCATAATTAGTAATTACTATTAACTAATTATACTACTAAATAATAAATATAAACATCATCTTAAATAAATAAATAAAATAAAAAATACCATAATTACTCGTTTACCCAATGGGTACCCGATTCTTAATGGGTCCTTAAAATGATTACCCATATCCAACCTGAAAGTTAATTGGGTCTCTTATAGCATACCCAAAATCAATTAATTGGTTTCAAGTACATCGGGTGGGTACATCGGGTGTTTCACGTCTTTGAAGAATTTCTTTTTATAAGTGGCATCATTAATTAGTGGTGTTGTCATAATACGTCCTAATAAAACAATATTAGTGAAAGGAGGAATATCAACATTTTTAAGTCGCAGATGCTCCTCTTACTTCCTTTAATGCATAAAACATTTTGGGCTAAAATTGTTCTTATTGTTTGTTATCTAGATTAATTGCCAATCATTATTGTGGACACTCAAGATTGCACACACTCCCTCGGTACAATGCGCGCTAGCACTCCCAAAGAATTGATAGTTTAGAAGAAGTCTCAAGGTAGGGGGCTACTCATAATCAAAATGCCAAAATCTTTCAAACCTTTTTTAAACTTTTCCCAGACCTTTCTAAACCTTCCTTGGAAGCCTTCCAATCTTTCCCAAAACTTTCCAGTCTTTTCAGACATTCTAAAGAACTTTCCAATCATTCTCAAACCTTCCCAGACTTTTCTAAACTTATATCTCCGTGAATCTTGGAATTTTTGCTTGCATTGTATCATTTGCTCTATGTATCAGAAATGATAGCATTCTATATTATGCAGGATTGTACATGAAAGATCCTTTTTTGGCTTTCTTTTGAGTTCTATGTCTCTTGTAGCGACATAATTTTCGACTATACAAAATCTATTTACTACTTTGATTTGGAGCCGTCACCATTCTTTTTTGAAAAGAGTGTGAATGATCATCCAGAAAGAGTTTTCTAATAAATCATTTTGTAAAACTCATAATGACTCTCGTATGAATAAAAGATGTAGTTGAACAAAAAATTTAGGTAAGGGGATTCAATTAGAGAGTGAGGAAGGCGTTAGGCACCCCACTTTCTCCACCCTAGGGTAGTTCACACTTACTTAAAATTTTTGAAAACTTACTTTGTAAGTAAAGTGTGAGATACGATATGAGAATGGTGTGCAAACTTGTGCATGATGATGAATGAGACATGATTGGTGAAAGTGCATGTGTGCATGAGTGATGTAGTGAGTAAGTGTAGTGTGTGTATGTGTATGTGCAATTTGCATGTGCATGGGATATACCCCAACTCCATGGGGTTATTGATTTTGAAAAAAACACATTAAAACATTCTATTGGAGAGAATGTCCCTTTATCATATCTTTGCTTTGACAAATAAGGAGAATTCAATGATTTTTCTTTATTGATTGTGTGTTACTCATAGAGATTTCTATTACTAAGTAAAACAACAAAGAAATAAATTACAACAAATTACAAGTGATTTCACAACTGATTGACCAAATTTTCAGGGATCTTCACATATTGTGATGCTCTTATTAGTTTGACTTAGTCTCAACTATTGAGTGGACTCTCGAGAACTGGGACTAACTCACAACAACGTATGAGTTAACATACAACAACATGTAAAATAGTAGTATTATCACAACTCCCCCTCAAGTTGGCGTGCGAATATTATGAATACCCAACTTGTGAATATGTGTTAGAAATTGAGAAGCGCCAAGAGGTTTAGTGAAAATATATGTAATTTGTTGATCTGTTGAAATGTGAGCCGTATGAACTATACCCGACTAAATCTTCTCACGAATAACATAACAATCAACTTACGTATGTTTCGTACATTCGTAAAAGACATGATTTGCAGCAATGTGAAAGGCAGCCTTGTTATCACTCATATCGCAGAACAATAAAGCTGAATGTGCAGAGTGTACTTTGAGATCTCACAATAGGTTAAAATCCAAGTGATTTCGTAACATGCGGTGGCCATGGCATAATACTCCTCTTTAGCTGAAGATTGGTATATCGTTAATTTCTTCTTAGACTTCCAAGAGATAGGAGAGTCACCCAACATGGTGCGATAACCAGTAATGGAATGACGGGTCTTTGTGCAGCTGGCCCAATCAGAATCACAAAAAGCCTCGAGTTCCAAATTATTAGAGGAAGAGAGTAAGTTTCCTTGGTCAGGAGTTTGTTTAATGTAGCAAAGGACACGATAGGCAACATCAAGATGTGGTTTTCATGGTTTATCCATAAATACACTGAGCGTGTTTACCGAATAAAAAAATGTTTGGGCGAGCAATGGTCAAATAAAGGTGGCATCCAATTAAACATCGATATATGGTTGGATCATCTAGTGGACTCCCAGTAGAAGCATTTGGCTTCAAATTTTTTTTCATGGGAAAAATTGCGGGTCATGCTCCAAATAGACCACTATCTTCAAGTATGTCCAATGAATATTTTCTTTGGGATATAAACAAGCCTTTGCATGACCTATTCACCTCTATCCCTAAGAAGTATTTGAGGACCCCAAGATCTTTGATTTTGAATCAATCTTGTAAGAAGGATTTGAGATTAATGATGGAAGAATTATAATTTTCAATGATGATTATATCATCAACAAAGACAAACACATTCGCATATGATGATCCAATCGAATGAGTAAATAGATAGTAATTTAATTTCAATTGAAGAAAACCCATGTCACTAAGTGAGTTAGAGAGTATAGTAGACCACTGTCAAGATGCTTATTTAAGCACATATAAGGATTTATTTAGACGACATACTTTAGTCTCCCCTTTTAGGGCAAAGTTGGATGGAATAGTCATGCAAACTTCCTCATCGGGGTCGCCACGGAAGAAGGCATTGTTAACATTTAATTGATACAAATGCAAATTGTGAGCAGTAGCGAGGCCAATAAACAACAGACAATGAGGGGTTTAACAACAAGAATGAATGTCTCATGATAATTTAATCCTTCATTTTAGTTGTATCCTCTGGCCATGAGACAAGCATTGTAACGTTCAACGGATCTATTAGAATTATATTTGATCTTTTAAACCCATTTGCAACCCATGAATCTCTTATGAGTAGGAAGTGGAGTAAGTGCCAACATGTTATCATCCTCTAAAGCTAGAATTTAGCAGCCATCACACTATTTAGGATTTTTCATGGCCTGCGTAAATGATGTGGGTTCTGTAAAAAAAGATATTACTACAAAAAAAAAGCACAATGAGTAGGAGAGAGATTATCATATGATAAAAAATGAGATAAAGGATGTGAAGTGCCTGTGGAAGGAGTTTTCAAA
This sequence comes from Akebia trifoliata, assembly GCF_017979445.1. NCBI lineage: Eukaryota > Viridiplantae > Streptophyta > Magnoliopsida > Ranunculales > Lardizabalaceae > Akebia > Akebia trifoliata. Next base: position 13,909,652 of record NC_141388.1, on the reverse strand, counting down.
GAGTTTGTTGATGGAAGAGAATTGAAACTTATGGTTAATGTGCACTATAGTCCTAAAGATATTTACGTTGCTATCAAGAGCGATTTGAACAACGTGAACCAAGTTGAGAATGAGGTAAAGTTATAAGAGAGTTAGGTGAGTCCATGGGTGGGTCTAAAAAGGTTTGATCTCGAATTGGGTATGGTAATATTAAAGAAGGATTATCAATGTGGGTTTTGTAGATACGCGGGCTGTGAAACCTTTAGGGAGGTTTTAGCTCATCTACACGGGTTTAAGAGTCACTACTATTCAATTAAAGTATAAATGAACACAATAAAAATGTATTTTTAAAATCTAATTTTTGACTTGTAGTGACTCACATATCTAAAAGATAATGGGGAAATGGTCTACCTAGAAATTTAAGATAAGAATGTTTGATTGAGGAACGAAGAAGGTGTTAGGCACCTTATCCCTCCTATCCTAGGATGGTTACTAATAGATAACCATAGGTGAAGATTAGAAAACTCTTTTTAAGATTTTTGAAGATAAAGAAAGTTATAGAAAACTAGAGAAAATTAACTAAAATTTTTTATTTTAAAAATGAACAAATCAATACGATGAGCAAGCCCCTACTAGAAGTAGGTGTTTGTTAAAAATTTTTGTGAGCTTAGGACTTTGATGGAGACCCACATAGATCTCATCATTTGGAGTCCCAAAGCTTCAAAACAAGTTTATGCACTCCTTAGAGATACTTTATTTATTAGTTTGATCTTTTGGTGAGGTTCATGATTTGAAACACCCCATGTAGGAATCAAGACTACATGCATGAAATTTTATCCATTTTTGGATTATTTTTATTGACTTAAAAGGTTGAATATAGGTTCATAGGGACCTACACTATTACTTGTAGCCATTTTAGAAGTGAGTGTGTGCAAAGTATATGCATGTGTTGGACTTATCAAGAGAAGATTACCTCCAAGGAGGGTTTACTCTGTAGCTCTATTGTCATCAAAGTAATAAGGATAAAGGACAATTATTTTAAAATTGAAATTGAAAGGAATTGAAAGCATTTATGCTATAAAAATTAAATTGCATAAGAGTAAATGACAGTAAAGCAACCTAATATAATGCTCTCAAAGAGCTTATTGAGGACTAATTGGGGGAGATTGCCTCAAAGAGGGATTACTCTCTCTCCTCAAACCTCTAAACTAAAGATCTAGGAAATTAAATTAATAAACATGAAATTAAATTTGCAAATAGGAAAAATGCTTAAAATAAAGAAATGGGAGATTAGAGGGGGAGAATAAATGGTTTAACCCCTCCTTAGTCTTCTTTTTCTTGTTCTTGGGTTGAGCTTCTAAGGATTTTTAAAGAGGTTTTAGGATAATAGGAAAGCTTAGAGAAATTTGGGAGAGATTTGGGCAGAATTTTAAATCTCCAAATGAGTTTTTTCCTTTCTTTTACCTTGGAAAGGTCTCCTATTTATACGATTTTGAAAAATCTTTGGGGATAAATTGGCCATAATTCTTCAAGTTCCCAATAATTTCAGTAAAACCTCTAGAAAAAATCCAAATGACATCTCCTCTCCTTGGACTTGATGGTCTTTTACTCACCTATAAGTCTCACCAATCATTATGATCAAGAGGATATGATTGTAAAAAGTCATAATTTTTAGAGAATTCTTCGAAAAGTGTAAAATAGTCTTAGGTCATTAGCTTTAGGTCAAATCTTAGATAACTAAACTAGATGGCATGTAAATATGGACTTGGATTTTGGACATTAAGGTCATTAAGCCTAACTAATTATTTAACAACCTAGGATTAAGAATGTCTTCGCTCACAAGTTCTAAAGAATTCTATGTGTTGGGAAAAATTGTCAAAACCTTTTAAACTTGATCTAATTACATTGATCCTTCTAGAATTGAGGATAGACTTGGAGGACATAAAGGTAATCTACTTTAGTTTAGTTCTAACAAGGTGAGGTTAGGGTAGTAATTACACTGATGTGGGGGCCAATTTGATCAAAAGTCTTTGTTGGAAGAATAAAGAAATTACATGAAGACCATAATGGAGGGTTTATTGAAGAATTAAAGGATGAGCAAAAAAGTAAAATTAAGGGACTTTCTTGGGGTAAAAGTCATTAAAGAGTGAGTTAAAAGGTAATTATTCTTAACCAAATTCGAACACACATACGTTTGTAATAGCATTAGACTTGGGTGAACCAAGGCCTGAATAAAAATTTTGTTTGGTTGTGGATCACTGTTGGACTAGGCAAAATACTCTTGGACAAGAGTTACATTCGGCCAGGCAAACGACTAAGCTTGGCCAAGAGTTAGGTACGATCATGCTTAAATCAATTTTTTTGAAAAATGGCCTTTAGGTTTTGTGATTGCTTGAAAATGAGGTTTTGAACCTTGTTGAAAATTGCCTTGGGTCAAGCCTCTTCTCTGAAGCTATTTGGTGCTTTCGGACTCGGCATATGCAAAAATAGGGTGTCTACATGTTTGATGGGGAAAAATGTATTCATGGAAAACTATATCTTGATATAGAAATAACATTTGTGTATTCAAATCAAACACTTTGTAACATTTTTACCATATTGGTAACCAAGAAATATGCATCGTCGGGCTCGAGGATCAAGTTTGAACCAATATATGGCTAAAGTAAAGGCATAACAAAAGAACCCAAAAATTCAAGTCATTGAATTCAATTTGTTATAATCTAAGCAAACTCACCAACCTATTTGGATACAAGTAGGGATCAATTTGTTGACTTGGTTTGTCATGACCGTGATACCCAATTTCTTTAGAACAACTTGAATCAGACTGACTTACTTGCTATCAGAAATTTTAGAATCTCCTTTTGAATTACATTTATTATCATTGGAACTATCTCAATGGTTAGGAATTATCCTCGATGTGGATTCCGTGCATAACCATAGAGGGACTGATGCCCTTGATGTCTGCCATAGTCCAATCGATATCTTCATGATTTTCTTATAACACATCAAGTAACTTTTTTTTGCGATTGTTCTAGGTTAGGTTAAATGATGACGGTAGAGGTCTCAGCCTCTCTCAAGAATGCTTACTTCAAAGTGTCATGTAACTGCTTCGACTCCAATTTTAAAAGCATAGTGATTGGTCAAACATGTGAAGTTGAGGGAATAGAAAGACTCGACTTTTGGTTGCCATTGTTGACATTCTATCATAAGGATAGATTTAAGTAAAGTATTGATATCCTTAATGGATTTATCTATGTAGAAATTTATGCCAAATTGAACCAAATACTCTTCCAAAAGGTCAGAATTTCCCGATTATTCAAATGTATCGTTACCAATGATCTATCATGTTAAACTCATCCAGATCATTCATTTTAGTGGATTGGAATTTATTCTGAAAGACATTTAAATTTACCTTCATGTCTCTAAATGCTAAGGTCATCACTCTATTTTGGCATTGAATCATAACATTAAAGGTTGTTAAGAATTGTTAACATAAGATTATCAGAACATGATTGTTGGGATTTACAACAGGTGCATATCAAGAACTACAAAATCCTCTAGGAAGTAAAATTTTTTTACCTTAATTATCATATCCTCATTTTTTTCGTTGAGAATCTTCATCGATTTGTCTACTAAGCTCAATGTTATATCCATTGACTTCAATTCCCCCAAACCTAATTGTTTGTAAATAGAGAATGGTAGAAAGTTCACACTAGCTATAAGATCCAACAAAAAAATTCAATCATAATATCTCCAATATGCACAGAAATTGTCGGGCACACTGGGTCCTTGAATTTTGGGATAATTATTTGTTAAATCAGACAAGAAAATTGGACTGTCATTACAACTTCTCATGATATAAGGGTTTTTCGTTCGACTCTGGTCAAATCCTTGAGAAATTTCTCATAAGAAGGTATTTTTCTAATAGTATATAAAAAGGGAATGTTAATTTGAACATACTTAAAAACCTCAAGGATTCCTTCTAATTGTTTACCTTTCTTAATATCTGTCAACTTAAGTGCAAATAGAGCTTTGGGAACAAATTATTGATATTTTTGTTGCTCATTGTTTTGAAAACTCTCTTCTGCCTTTGCTTTTTCATTTTCCTTTTCTTTGGAAAAATCTTACTCTCTAAGGATGTGATCCTCTACAACTTTTGAAATCAAGGGTTTGAATATGATTGTATACAAGCTTTCCAAATTGAAGTGTATGAATTGTTTGGACAGAGTCATTGGAAGAACCTGAGTGACTTCCTTTCTTGTATTGCCTTTTTAGGGTATTCTGACTTTGAGGTTGACCTGCATGATTTGGAATTTTTTGGCAGGGAAATTTTCCTTTATTTCTTTCTCTTATTGATAAAGCTAGCTGACCCAATTAAACCTCAAGTTAAGAGATCGCTTGAGCATTAACTTGATTTATTTGAGATTCAATTTGGTTGATCTGCTTTGGTCATTGTATGAGTTATTGTTGCTTTAACAACTCTGTCATCATTGATTCTAATGAAGAGTTTGATTTTGCAAAAGGGAGAGAATAATTCCTCGCGAGGTTTACAACAAAGGCTCTTTGATCAGAAGACTAAGGAGAGGATTATGAATGTTGAGGAACCAATACTTGGTTAGTGGTTACGTTAGGTTATCTAACATAACTCCTTTGGAAACCAGGTGCACCCCATTGTTGGTTAGGTTCGCTTTGTTTGTACAAGAAATTTGAATGGAACTTATTGTCTGGGTGATAGGTTTTACTGAAAAAGTTAGGGGTGGGTTTCCTATAACTGCTATAGGAACCAATTGCATTAGCCCGTTCAACTTTTATCAATGGTAAACTAAGAAAATTCTCAATTTGATAGTCACAACTTTCATATAGAAGACAATCATTATTTATCTTAATTGTGACTCGCATTTCTTATTCAGATTGTTTACACCACTTACCAAGTTTGTCATGATGTTTTTGAAATCTAGGTCTGCCTTGATCTCATACATGCCTAATTTCTTAATCATAGTTCTTCTCTCTCAAATTTTCCCAAGTTGTTGTTCCAATTCTGACCACTCTGAGTTAGCTTAACTAGAAATTTGTATACCTGGTTAGGAGTCTGATTCATAAATTTTCCTTTGTGTATAAACTCCAAACAGGATACATTGGACATTAAGTAAGCTTTGATAAAATAAATTGATTAGTTGGGTTTTTCAATCCCATGATGAGGGCATTTGACAAGCAAATCATTGAATCTATCCCAAATTTGGGAGAATTCCTCATCGAGTCGTCCACTAAAGGTTTTAATGGCATTCTTGATTTGTTTCCATTGGAAATAATTTGGCCATAAATTTTCTTTTGTGCATGGACTCCAACAGGATAAGTTGGGCTTTGTCAATCTCCTTATGAGTGCATTTCAAGCAAGTCATTACATTTTTCCCAAATTTGGGATAATTCCTCATTGGGTCGTCCTCTAAAGGTTCTAATGGCATTCTTGATTTATTCAGTCTTTGTTATTGGAAATAACTTGGCCATAACAATTTTTGACAATCCTTCCCATGTGGTGATGGAGTTAGCGACCATGAGTTTAACCACATAACTACGTGATCTTCCAGAGATAAGGGGAATAATCGTAACATGACACTTTCCTCGTCCAAGTTATAGTTGTGAAAGGTTTGAAAAATAGTCAAAATTTATTAAAATGATTGTAGGGTTGCTCATTTGCAAACCTATAAACTTAGGGAGCATACCTATTGTAATTACCTTAATCTTGAAATGCACTGCATTTATTGCAACTAATGTGATACACGAAGGTGGAATGGTAGTAATTGGTGCAAATAAGTCATCCAACATTCTTTGATCATCCATGTTTGGTGCTTGAAGGATATGAGCTAAATTGAGATTCCTTCTTATCCTATGAAGTAGATATTATCCAGTGATCTTTAGATCAAATGGTTCAAATGGTTCTTGTAAAACCTCCTACTGAGCATACACTACTGAACTTACATAGAAAACACGACATACAAATTCACAAAGTGATCCTAACAGGGTCATAAATAATCAAATAACTCCTAATTGTTTCAACGAATAACCCAAGCTTCCAACCTAGTTCTCTGAAACAAAAATCGGCCAATCGAATCCCTAGGGAAAAGGTGATGTACAATGTTGAGCAAAGGTATTCTTAAGTCACATTTTTTTGTTGAATAAACATGATTTATTCCCCTTGCATCAACGGGCGAGGATCGTCCTTAGGCACCGATTCTAATCAAGAAGTGCAACTGGTGCAACTTTAGGTTACCTTTGCTTACCAAACTCGTGGGCCATAAAGTCTAAGTCTAGTAAGTTTTAGAATTAAATTTAGGCTGGCTAAGTGAATTGATTATTCTTGAAAGACAAGAAATCAATAATGAAATCTAATTCTTATCTTATCAATGTCATCCTCGTTAAGGTACCCTTTTTACTAAATGTTGATCTAGGGTGTATAGAAATAATCAACCAAATATTCAGTATAGAAACTTACTTGCAATATTTTCATGGGGGACCAAGTCTTACCTCCAGTCCTGGATGGGAGATGCCCTTTTTGAGTCGACTCAGGTCATCGATGCTAAATTTGGTGTATGAACCCGAGAAATCGAAACAGTTATGTCCCATTGTCGTCCTCCCTTAAAATTATTATAATATGAGCCTTCTCGAATAAATTTTGTACTTAAAATTTATTAAAAATGTAGTCCTACTACAGGTTCAATAAATGAATGAAGAATAAAAAAGTATTGTCTAACTAAGAAAAAAAGAAAACTCCTACATTCGGTGTCCTTGCTGGAAATCTGACCTTTAAGCTTGCAAAATAACTTCCACTTTTGATCCATTTCCACCAAATCTACCTCCAACAACAACAAAAATCCGTTAGAATAAACCTAGTATTTAAAGAACTACATTACGATCTAGGAAACATCATAAAAGTGATTCACTGTTCATCGTGTTAAGTTAGTTGAGTCGCATGGTACACATACCCTGTCGCAGTTCAATCAACACAAAAAATTATCAAAACAAATTCAAATGTTCTTCAGATAACTCTAGGAATGTCATGACGATCCTAAAAAAATGTTTACCGACAGAACTTAGATTTGTTTGAACCCTAATTGGATTTTATCATAACTTGAAACTGAACCATTATCCCCAGCACTGACATCAATTTCTTCGTCGCAAATTCTAAGTAGGAAAAATGGTATAGAACAAATAATAAATAACCTTGACAAGCAAGGGGTCTATCCATAGAGACAATAGGGTTTCGTACTTTTAACGTAAAATAATAAGGGGGCAGAGAACTTAAAACAGTTTCTTCTGATGATATCTTTCAACAAATCAAACAAGAGAAAAAATGTAACTAATAAAAATAGTAATGTAAAACTTAGAGTAGTCTATTTCACCAGGAACAAGTAACCATCTTATGTTACCTCAAGTCTCTTTTTTTGTCTCAATTCAATCAACAAACTAATGTTATTAAATCGAAATATGAGTGAGTAAAAATACCTTTAATAAATAGAAACCTATTAATCATTTTTGTTAAAAAATCACAAACCTAAAATTAATCATCTTGGCAGAATATGATTTAACTTTATCTAATCTAAGTTTAAATCATCAAAGTCGAAGTAAATCATTTTAGATATGAGATTTAACTAATAAAAGAAATCAATTTAAAATAGTAAGTACTAATGAAACAAAACCAAAGGTATCTAACTTTATTATCTTGCTCTAATGAAGTAAACCTCTCTAATGGATGGATTGGCCATATATCATCGCAAGTCAATATCAAAATAATAGAAATAGATAATCAAAAAATTAAAATTTCTTATTGATCTTGAACTAATGCTTGAATACACAATGCCATTCCTTAATTACAAAACAAATGAACCTTAGAAGAAAAGAAAAGAATACAGAAGTCTAGTTTTCCCTTTTTTTTCAAGTCTCCCTCTCTGGTCTACTTGGGTCTTTATTTATAATTAAAAAAAAAAGTAAGATTATTTTTAGTCCTCCGAGGATCTTACCGTATCTTTTATCCCTTGACAACTTCAAACCCTAATTCTTCTCGTGAGAATCAAGTCAGAACCATTTCTTTAAGTAAATCATTAAAGCTGCGTGTCGTAGTTTCTGTATGCCATGTTGCGGTGAGCTTTGGCCAGAAAAGCCTAATGTTTGGTTTGGACTTTTTTAATAGGACCAAGTTGCAATTGCATCACGAATTTCGTTTGAATTGTACAATTAACTCATGTGTCTTTCGCCTGTAGAGAAATAAGCAATTTAAATTAGACCCACAATAAACTTAACAAGAATTTATGAAAATATTGATTAAATGAGGGTTATGCAATGCATTAGATTAAAACATGAGAATTATTCAATTATTATTATTAAAAACACTATTAATTGGGCTTTAAAGATGGACTTTTAAGCCCTGATCATTCACCTCATGAAGGGAGACCCATATCATCATAAGCACATGAATCGTGAATGTGCATGGAAATACAATAAGAATAAGTTTAATGTTGGCTAGAAACTTGGTGGTTACCTGCTGGGTTCTCGCAGGCAACCAAAAATAAAACCTATACTTCTAAAAATACATGTAGTGATGCGAGTAAGGATCGTTCTCATGAAGAGTATCTAGCCTAGTTTTATGTTACGTGAACAAGGAGGGGGGTTTGAGTATAACGAAAATAATTTTAAGAAAAACAACTAAAGAACAATTCAAATTGAAGTATCGAAATCAATCAAAAGAACAAACCTTGGTCTAACTCAACATTCACCATCGGAATTTTACAACTAATCATCGATGCAAGTATATATAAATTCATACTTTGAATATTCACCGTTGAAACTATTTTCCTATCTCTTCTTAGTCGTAGTTAATTAAAAAAACCAGGTGATCTAATTAACCCTAACTATTAAACAACCCAAGAAAAATACTAAACAACACAAGCGGTTGCATTGAATTTAATCGAATGATCTTCCTAAGATCTAATAATTTCTAACGTAGCAAATCATTAAATCTTATTTGTTTCACCAATTAGAGGGATTAAACAATTATGAATTTGATATCTAACCTAGCAATAAATTACAACGAATAATAAACTAGTAAACCTCTTAGTAATTAAACGAGACAATCATGAAAATAGGCACAGAAGAAGATCCAATACTCAAAACAAAAATTGAACAATAAAAATAAATTAGATCTCACCGTTTTATTGATTTCGAGGCTTCCGTTTCCTTCGACCAATTATAAAAGTTTAGCCACGCAAAACCATAATGAAAACTCAAAAGAGAAGAGGGAAGAGAGAGGTGTATGTGAAGTCTCTTGATTTCTCCTCCCTCTACACGTTATTTATCTGTATTAGAAGCCTACAAAATCTCCTAAAAATATTTTATATATTATCCTAAAATAACAATATCCAAATCTGACTAATTAAGGAAAATATTAAAAATAAAATAAAGTCCTAATATAACTAGAAAAGTAGTATTTTCAACTGAAACTTTTGTGCACCAAATCAGGAGACTTTTGAAAATAAACCACGTCAAATCCGCATATTAAAATTGCAAGCTAAGGGACATTCCAGAATTGTCAACATCAGGTACAGCAACTTCAAACTCGATTTCAACCTTGATGCAGTCAGTATCTTTAAAAAAACTCAAAATAAAAAAGTTGTAGAGCTTTTTCTTGGCGTTCTATAGCATCTTGAATCATCTCAATCGGAGCTCGGATGAGAGAGTTATGCCCAAATTACAAATCGTTGTCGAAACTATCTAAAATCGCCCAACTAGCTTCGTTTTACACTTAACACCTCTATTTGCATCTTAAATCAAAATATAAGAATAATAAGTACATTTAAACACTAAATAAGTATAAAAACTAAACATTAAGATAGAAAAATATGACATTTTGCATTCTCATCAAATTTCCCCACACTTAACTTTTGCTTGTCCTTGGGCAAAACTCAAATTCATTTTTTCAAAAATACCAAGGTTACAATGCCATCAACAAAAAACAACCAAGCTCTTCAAAACTCATAACATATCATGAACAAACATTCTTAAACAACTTATAATTACTCAGTAAGTATTTTCACTCAAAGATGGAGTAAACTAAATACGTAGACCCTTATGAAAATAAACACTCGACTCTTATGTGTTTGAAGGGTATGTGTTTCGCTCAAATTCTTTCCAATGAAAATGATCTACCATAGGCTTGCAAATCTTTTCATTCTCTACCACTCGGATCACATGCATAACAAGAATCATAAGAACTTTTCAAGGGTCATAACAGGGTTTAGGATCAAGTTGAGAAATATTTGGGAATGTAACTCAAAAGCCATCGAAACTAGTGGAGCAAAAATGAATTAACTCAAGCTTGAATAACTAAGACATGTTGTAAAACCCCGAGTTTTCAATTCGTATCTCGAGAAAAAATAAATACTAGAATTTTGAGAAAATCTTGAAAGTGGGACTTAGGGATAAATCTTTAGGAGGTTTCTAATCATTTTTAAGGAAATCTGACCTCACTATTGGATTCAAAATGATCGAAAAACATAATTTAACCTGTAAACACGCTCAAATGCGAATCCGAACATAAAAATCACAAAATCCTCGATTACCGAGTCAGACCAGGTTAAAATAGTGATTTTTTGTTAAAGTAAAAATTTTTAAGATTCGATCATATCATTGGGTATGTAACAAAAAATTATTGAATATGGACTATTTATTTATCATTTTTTAAGCACAGAAAGTCGAATTATTGTAAAAAACGAAAATGACGTCAATTTTAGGGGTCACCATAGGCCAAAAATGTAAATTTTTGTTAGAAATAAATTTATAGAAATTGACCATACCATTAGATCCAAAATAAAAAATTAGGCGAAATAGAGTATTCATTCGTCACTTTTAGAGTCCGGATGGTTAAGTTATCATCGATCAAAACAATAGGTAAAATATCGATTTCGTCCCAAAGTTATATAAATAAATTTTTTTAAATTTTTTTTATCATCATCTTCCCCAACCCATCCAAACAAAAAACCAACCAACAGTTTTTTTTTTTTATTAAATCATTTTTTTTCAACGTTCCAACTCAAATTCATGGCGAACCGCTCGCCGTCGACGACCGACGTAGAAGGGAGAAACGTCCGTAGCTTCGTTCTCTACAAAACCCACCTAACTTTTTTTCATTTCACGCCCTTTTTCACTCGGTATCATCAAAAATCAATCATATTTATATACGGGGGTTTTGAAACTTTGACCTCAGATTTCATCCGTTTCAGAATCAAACCGTCCTCCGCCGCAGAAGGGAGAAAAGACGACGGCTTCGCGATCTTCGAAATCATCGGATCAAACTCAAAAATCAGCCATCTTAAAATTTGAGTCACCTCGATTTTTGTGCTGATCGCCTTGATTTCTGTACACGGATTTCAATTTTTTCGCATAGAGATCGTAAGGAACTCTTAATTTCTATTAGTAATCTTAGATTGTGAAAATTGCATTTAGGATTTTATTAAAAATTTGTGGTGTGTTTCCAAAAATTTAGAATTTAAATGGTTATTTCAAATTCATGCTAGAACTTGCATATTTGATATGTTTAATTGTATTTTATAACAAATTATACGTGGGTAGAATATTTCATCGGGTTATTTTCGTCAATTGGGTCCTACGCACCGCTCGGATCCCGTTTTGATCTAAGTTTTGAAATTTTTTGATGTTATTGATGAAAAATGATTTAATATTCAATGAACTCATATTGAGTTGATGAATATCAAAAAGTTGATATTTTGTTTGAGAGATTAAAAACTGTAAAAATCGAAAAAAGGGAAAAATGTATGAAACGGTAAAATGTAAGAGTCACACCCGAGGGGTGATGTCTTCATTTTACATTGTTGTGTTGTGTGTATGTTGGTGAATGGATATTCAGGGATAATGTTACTGGTTATATGTTTATTTACTTTCTATTAGCGCGAGGCGCTGTTTACTTTTCCGTTTTGTTATTTATTTTAAGCCAGGTGGCCACACTTGCATGGTAGGAAACTGAATATTCATTCTCAATCTTGTATTGTTAATTTCTATTTTGTTTTCAAATGAAAATATATATATATATATATATATATATATGTAGCTATTTTGGGAGCTGTTAAAGAGTCTGTGAATGCCTGATAGGGACCACCAAGCTCATACGTGGTATGGGACCCGTATGAAAGTGGAGTCACAACTGGAATCCAGATTATTCCTCTTTATCTTTACTAGTGAACTTGTAATGTAAAGGTGGTCGTATACGAAATGTTTGTATATTTGATAATCACATGCACGCCTGATAGGCGTAGACGAAGATGATTAGTGAGTGATCACTAACAATTTATAGTAGTTGAACATTCTGACACATCGAAAAGAGACCCATTGCTTACGGTCACGTCAAACGACCAACCTCAACTGGATAAATGGTCAACCAAGTGTGGTAAGTGCAGCGACCGACCACAAAATCAGGAACTAAAAGCCAGAGAATAATTGTAACATCATGTCTTGACTAGGAGCGATCCAGTCGTGAATCCCAACTCTCTAATTCCAATACTCCACCATAGTATATTATGTATCTGTTACCTTATTTTGATATATAAAATGAAATGCATGTTTAATGTTTACATTTGGTCAATTAGATTTATCTAAAAAGAAAATGTTTCCATTTGGTTAATTAGTTTTGTATAAAAAGAAAATATTATAGTAGGTATTGTTGATTGATGTAATGTGAGTTTTAAAATATTTAGTTGCTCATCCCTGACTATATGTACCATTAATCGTAGTTTCTTCTATAAAAATTTTCATATTTTAAAATGATTCAGTATGTTTATTCGTTCATGTTAGGAGAGGTTATTGGTAGAAATTTTTTACTTCCTTACTGGGTAACCATTGTTACTTACCTGTTCCTTCCTATTTTTTTAGCTTCAGAGCCTGCATTTGGCGAGGCGAGCGTAGAGCCAACCAGTGGGGACCATCTGGTGGGTCAGATAGACGACCAGAGTCCGTTACCTGGTAAGTACTGGGATTATATCCCCTAGTGGTGTCAGTTCGTCTAGAGGTATTTTGGATTCTGTATTGAGTATTAGGAATTTTGTTAAAGTAAGGAATCTTTGCATAATCTTATATATAAATTTTATTCTTCCGCACTCTGATCTATCGTACGTTATTAGACATATATAGGCTTCCGCTAGTATTATATTTTGTTTATTTATATGCAAGATTGTATGTTGTTTATCAAGTGCAGGTTAAACGCCTTGGAATGCTAACATAAACAGAGGAGACCATGCCGAAATTTCGAGGTGCCACCTAGTACCTCGAGATCTGACATGGGGATTTGTGTTAGCGTTTCAGGGCGCCACACATGTAAAACCAATCACTCCATTCAGCAACTTCTTCATTGAAAAAGATATCGTTCAAAAGGAACACTTTTCATTTGCAGCAAGGAACAATCCTTCGCAACAGCTTCCACCTTTGTATATATCACTTATAAACAGACCCTTTTCTTGGAATTTTAGGAAGAATTATGAACATGAACAGTTTGTAACATTAAAAGCAATTTCCTCCATCACTTCCTTTCTTCTTTTCTTTTTTTCATCAAAATTACATCAACAATGAGATTCATGAACTGATAATGAAAACATGTTTCATTTCACTAGTCATAGTCACACCACAAATCTAGACACCCCCATACTTATTTCTTGCACACCTATACATATCATAATGATGAACAATGTTCCATTAGCTCTACGGCTTGGGTAAAGGCATTGTTTTTGGGTTTAAAAATTGTAACGTGGGTTCACAATAAATGAAAAACAAAAACCAATAAAGCTCAAAGAAGGAAAAAATAATTGCAAGGTAGGCTATTTGGCTTATGTAGCTTATAACAAAGAAGGCATTAATCATGTTCATGCATGCATGTGTCAATATCACCTCGAAGATAATCAAGGTAAGTTCTAAAGAAACAAATCCATGGAAAAATATCTCACATGAAAGAAAATAGTGAGATTGATATGGATGTGTCAGTCTAAAGGCTCAAAATCTCATCGGTTTTTGTCTACCAAATTTAGTCACTACCATTCTCAAGGAAAATAACTAGACTAATTAATTATAAGTTGGAAGATTACTTATTCAATCATGTTATGAATTTTTCAAGTTTAAATGAATCTTGCTCATGACATATACAACCAAAAATCATTGAAAACCACAAAAACAAAAAAGCAAAACTCTTTTTTTTTTCAAAAATACAAAATAAAACACAACCTAAATCCCCTCCCCCACACTTAAAACTTACATTATCCCGAATGTAAGGTGGAATGCAAAGAAAAGGTAAAAATAACCAAAATATAAATGTGAAAATAAAGAAGAACGAACTCCCATTGGGTTGCCTCCCAAGCAACACCTTTGTTTATTGTCATTGGCTCGACTCAATGCTTCCTTCTTCAATCAATATAAATCAAGTCCTTAAGGTCCAATTTTCCACATTCTCTACTTGGAAACCTTCATAAAAAAAAGCTTAACTTTATGGCCATTCACCTTGAACACTTTGGAAGTTACTAAACTTTGAATTCTGCACTATAAGGAAAAACATTAGTAACAACAAAATGTTCAATCCAACAAGAATGCAACTTAGCCGGGAACAAACGAAGTCGTGAATGGTATAGAAAATTTTTTTCCTTGTATATCATTGCACTCTCATAGGCAACATTGCGAATTTCCTCTAACTCTTGTAGTTGTAACTTCTTGTGTTCTCCACTCTTGTCCATCTTCATGTTGAAACTATTGATAGCCTAATAAGCCTTGTGGTATAACTCAATTGGAAAGTGGCATGGTTTCCTAAACACCAATTGATAAGGTGACATACCAATAGGCGTCTTCTATGCAGTCTTATACGCCCACAAGGCATCATCTAAGTGCAAACTCCAATCTTTTCTACTTGGATTGACCATCTTTTCAATGATAGACTTGATCTCTCGATTTGACACTACCGTTTATCCATTAGTTTGTGGATGATAGGCAGTTGACACCTTGTGGGTCACATGGTACTTTCTCAACAAAGTCTTCATATTTCGATTGCAAAAGTAAAGGCCTCGATCACTTATTAGAGCTCTTGGAATTTCAAACCTAGAGAATATATTAAGCTTGATAAAATCTGTAACAATTTTAGAATTATCAGTCCTAGTAGCTTTATCTTCCACCTATTTCGAGACATAATCAACAGCAAGCAAAATATAAACATAATCGACAGATACAGGGAACGGTTCCATGAAATCGATTTCCCAAACATCAAAAATGTCACAAAATAATATAGGGGTTTGTGGCATCTCATTCCTTTGGGATATATAACCTGTCTTTTGTAAATGATCGCATAACTTACAAAAAGAATATGAATCTCGGAATAAAGACAACCAATAGAAACCATATTATAATACTTTTTTCACCATCCTCTTAGCTCCAAAGTGACCTCCACAAGCATAAGAATGGAAAAAGGTGATAATAGAAATAATTTCATTTTCAAGAATGCACCTTCTTATCACTTGATTTGCACAATACTTCCATAAGTATGGGACATCCCACACATAGTATTTAGCATCACTCTTGATCTTATCTCTTTGAGTCTTAAACAAATCAGAATGTAACATATTAGCAACCAAATACTAAGGTAATGTCACATTAGCGGAGAACAATTGCTCGTTAGGGAACGTTTCCTACAGACGAAGTTCATCCTCCACATGAACTAAATGATTCAAATGATCTGCGACATGATTTTCTGTCCATCTTTTGTCTTTGATCTCCAAATCAAATTTACTCAAGAGAAGTATCCATCTTATTCATCTTGGTTTTACCTCTTTCTTTGTCATCAAATAACGAAGAGCTGCATCATCAAAGTAAATAATGACTTTAGTACCAAGCAAAAAGATCGAAACTTTTCTAAAGTAAAAACAACAGCTAAAAGTTTTTTTTCAATTGTAGAATAATTTCTCTAGGTATCAATCAAAGTTCTTGAAGCATAATAAATGGCATGATATGATTTTCCAATTCTTTAACTCAAAACAGCGCCACTGCATAATCACTTGCATCACATATTATCTCAAAATGAACATTCTAGTCAAGAGGCTGGAAAATTGGGGTAGAAGTCAATAGTTCCTTCAGCTTATCAAACACATTTTTACACACATCATCGAACTCTAAAATCACATTCTTTTATAGTAACATGCATAAGGGTAATGTTATTTTGGAGAAGTCCTTAATGAATCTTCGATAAAAACCTACATGTCCAAGTAAAGAACAAAATTCCCACACATTAGTGAGATAAGGTAAAGATAGAATAATATCAACTTTAGCTTTATTTACCTCAATTCCCCTAGATGAAATAACATGATCCAAAACTATATAATATTCAACCATAAAATGACATTTTTCAAAATTTAACACAATATTAGTTTTTATGCATCTTTGAAGAATAAGTGTAAGTTATGCAAACAAGTATCAAAGGAGTTTTCATAAACTGTGAAATCATCTATAAAGACTTCTATGATATGCACAAGATAATCTGAAAATATGTTAACCATACACCTTTGGAAAGTGGTTGGGACATTGCAAAGGCCAAAGGGCATGCGACGATATGCAAAAGTCCCGAATGGACATGTAAAAATCATATTTTCTTGATCCTCTAGAACGATTACAATCTGAAAATAAACTGATTAACCATTAGAAAAACAATAGTAAGAATGACCAGCTAACCTTTCAAGCATTTGATCAATGAAAGGTAAAGGGAAGTGGTCATAATCAGAAAGAGGTGGAAACTTACGCTTAAGTACATCATCATCATTAGGAATATTCCTGTCTGTAACGAAATTTTTCTCCTTCTCTTGCTTTGACGATGCAGGGACGGCCTTTACTAGAATCTCAACCTCTTTACCACTTCTCAAAATAATTACACTTGCATTTTCTCTTAGATTTACTATCGTTTGAGAAGGTAATTTTCCTGAATTTTGTGTCTATATCTGACTAATTGCGGTTGCCATTTGGCCCATCTGATTGTCCAAACTTTGAATATTGGCCCTCGTTTCTTATTGAAAGTGTTTTGTTTCCTATTAAAATGGCAAAGTGTTAATGGCAAGAGACTTAACAATATCTTCTAAAGCCATACCATAATTAGAAGTTTGGCCTGATTGTTGTCTAGGGGGTATGGCTGCATATATTACTGGCAACTTGGGCAGTTTTAGGTTGCGGGCTGATATACTTATGGATTCCCATAACTAAGATTGGGGTGATCCCTCTATCCCAGGTTATACATGCTCGAATAGGGATCATACTTCCTTTGTGATTGTCTAGAAAATCACTCGTCTCATTCATTTACTTAATAGGCTCCTCTTAAAGAGTTGGGCACATATCGATTGGATGTCCTACTATCGAACAAATCCCACAAGCCTTCGTCGTTACAGCCATTTGACGAACAAAAGAAGTTAGACTTGCAATTTATTATTCAAGGAAAGAAATAATTACTTCATTAACATGCTTAGATGGAGGGTCAATCCTAATGCCAAATTGTTAAGAATTGGCCGCCATATTTACAATCAAGTTTCTCGCGACCTTGGGAGTTTTATCCACCAAAGCTCCTCTACTGACAGCATCAATCATGCTCCTATCAGTGGGTAGAAGACCCTCATAAAAAATATTGGATAAGTAACTGCTCACTAATTTATGATGGGGGCAGCTTGTACAAAATTTCTTGAAACATTCTCAGTATTCGTGTAGGAACTATTCGTTGTGCTGCCTTACACCACAATTTTTTTTCGAATGTTGGCCTCCCTTGAAACTGGGAAAATTTTCTTCATCCCATTCCATGTGGTAATACTCCCGAAGGGTAGATAATATAACCAATCCTTAGTCGAATCCTTCAAAAAAATGAAAAAACTCTTAATTTAATTTGCTTTTCAGTTACCCCTTTGGGTTTCATACTCGTGCATACCACATGAAGCTCATTTAGATGCTTGTAAGGATCTTCACCTGCAAGGCCATGAAAAATGGGTAAGAGATGTATTAGTCCAGATTTTAATTCAAAAGTAGTAGTAGCATCTGAAGTAAGGAATGTTATGCATAAGGGTTGTTGATTCAAATCAAGGGCAGCAAGCTCTTTCAAAGTTTGATTTCTAGCCATGACTTTTCCTTCTTCTAAATCAAAATCGCTAGCAAATAAAGAATCAATAACTAGATCATTATCTTTAGAATTTCTCCAAGTTTCCCTCCTTAACCTGTGTAAAGTTCTATCTATTTCTGGATCGCACTGCAAATCACCTAAATTAAAAAATCAAGTTACAGTCATAAACAATCAAGAAAACTCTAATAAACCATAAAAAATAAATAAGAAAAAATCTTGAGTAATTAAAATAAATAAAAATTTTATGCTAAAACACAAACAATCAAGGTGATTTTTTTTTAAAAATTCAAGAACGAAATAAGGATCACAAAACGCGCAAAAATCAACTAGATTCATTCCCTAACAGCAACACCAAAATGTGGTGTGTTGTCGCAGGCAACCAAAAATAAAACCTATACTCCTAAAAATACATATAATGGTGCGATTAAGGATCGTTCTCACGGAGAGTATCTAGCCTAGTTTTATGCTACGTGAACAAGGAGGGGGGTTTGAGTATAATGAGAATAATTTTAAGAAAAACAACTAAGGAACAATTCAAATTGAAATATCGAAATCAATCAAAAGAACAAACCTTGGTCTAAGTCAACATCTACCATCAGAATTTTACAATTGATCGTTGATGCAAGTATATATCAATTCACACTTTGAATATTTACTATTGGAATTATATTCCTATCTCTCCTTAGTCACAGTTAATTAGAAAACAGACGATCTAATTAATCCTAACTACTAAACAACCCAAGAAAAGTGCTAAAGATTTAATCTAGTAATAGCCTTAAGAATTAGAGAGATTGATAAAGCAAAACAACACAAACACAAAGGGTTACATTTAATTTAGTAGAGCGTTCTTCATAAGATCTAATAATTTCTGACGTAATAATTCATTAAATCTTAGTTGTTTCACAAATTAGAGAGATCAAATAATTATGGATTTGATATCTAATCTAATAATAGATTGCAACGAATAATAAACTAGTATGACTCTTAGTAATTAAACAAGACAATCATGAAAATAGGCACAAAAGAACTTCCAATACTCAAAGCATAAATTGAACAATAAAAACAAATTAGATCTCATAGTTTTATTAATTCCAAGTCTTCCGTTTCCTTCGACCAATTATAAAAGTTTAGCCATGTAAGGCCATGATGAAAACTCAGAAGAGAAGTTATAGAAGAGGGGAGAAATAGGCATATGTGAAGTCTCTTGATTTCTCCCCCTCTACACGTTATTTATCCGTATTAGAAGCCTAAAAAATTTCTTTAAAATATTATAAATATTATCTTAAAATAACAATATCCAAATATGACTAATTAAGAAAAATATTAAAAATAAAATATAGTCCTAATATAAATAGGAAAGTGGTGCTTTCAGCTGAAACTTTCGTGCACCAGATCTAGAGACTTCTAAAAATAAACCGTGTCAAATCTGCGTATTAGAATTGCAGGCTAAGGGACGTTCCAGAATCGTCAACAATGTAGGTGCAACAACTTCAAGCCCGATTTCGACCTTGATGTAGCCAGTATCTCTCAAAAAACTCAAAACATGAAAGTTATAGAATTTTTTCTTGGTGTTTCATAGCACCTTGAATCATCTCAATCGGAGCTCGGATGAAATAGTTATGCCGAGGTTATGAAACGATGTCGAAACTATCCATAATCGCCCAATTAGCTTTGTATTGCACTTCATGCCTCCATTTGCATCCTAAATCAAAACATAAGAATAATGAGTATATTTAGGCACCAAATAAGTATAAAAGGCTAAATATTAAAAGAGAAAAATATGACATTTTGCATTTTCATCATTACCCCATGTTCGAAAATCTCTATCATCATTGCTATGATGATATATGGATACATAAATATGTTGGAACATTGGCTAAAGATTTGGGAGAAATGTTATCACGTAAAGAGAATCTTCCATATTGCCTTAATATGATAACATTGATATTAGCTTAAAATGGAAGGAAATAACCTAATTGAAAAAGGAATTTCATGCCAAGTTACCATAGGATGAGTGAAACTAGAATTTAGGACCCAAGCTCAACCAACTTAGAAGCCGGGTCTAGGAACAATTATGATCGAATTCCAAATTCGATCTTGATTGGACAACCTACATGCCCTCTATCAAAAGTCTTGCTTAGGCCATGCTTCAAAATAGATATGAAATTCAATCAGACAACTAACAAGAGGTTGACCAAATTTCAAGGTCGGTCTAAATCTTTGATGGTATGTGCAAAACAACTTCAAGTTTCAAATTTGGTCATGTAGTTTAACCGAATCTGAACATCAATCTCAACCATGTTTATAAATAAATAAGTTACCCTTCCCACCTTCTCCCACATCAAACAATATTCATGCAACCCTTTAATCACACTCCTACTCTCTTAAGCACACCCTTTATAACACTTTTGATTTATGATCTAGATTTTTCCAAATCTCGAGGGTGGAATGAAAATGAAATAATTCAAAATCCTCAAATCTTAAATAGAATGTAAATTTCTATCAAACAATTTTTACAGAATTTCTCCTAAAAATTGGACTTATGAAAAAAAATTCTATGTACAAATATATTTGTATAATTAAAATTCATATATCCAATTGCACTCCAACCACCATATTATAGAGAATATATATATCATTCTAGAAAAAAAAATATAATTATAATTACAACCCAAAAATTTACATACATCAACTATACATCTCACATCAATCAAGAATTATCTACATCATAAACACTAACTCTCACACTCTGAACATATACATAAAAAAAGACACAATACACATGATGTTAATATATACAAAAAAGTCTAAAATTACACAAAATAATTATATTAAATTCCAATCTCAGCTCACATATAAAAGAAATAGTGTCCATCATCCTAATCTTGTGATCCCTCTATATAATGTTCTCCATCAA
Organism: Akebia trifoliata; assembly: GCF_017979445.1. Classification (NCBI taxonomy): domain Eukaryota; kingdom Viridiplantae; phylum Streptophyta; class Magnoliopsida; order Ranunculales; family Lardizabalaceae; genus Akebia; species Akebia trifoliata. Next base: position 13,888,584 of record NC_141388.1, on the reverse strand, counting down.
GAATAAGCATTTCGATAGTTAGGACATCTATAATGTTTTGTTGGTAGAATGAGTAACATGGAAGTTACTCAATAGTAAACTCACATTTCAAATTAATAGTCCTAATATGAATGGATAAACAAATTAATCTCTTATAAATAATGTCGATTTTTAAATAAATAAACAAAACGAATAACTCTAAAAATAGGCTAATCTTTAACAAAATAGTAACGAAATATATCCATCTAAAGAACCATAAACATGTCATAAGAATATCAATCCCGATGATGTATTTGATAAAAATGATAAAGTACACAATCGATACAAAAATGTCGATTTGTATATCGATGCTTCGGTACTTAACTAATGTGGAACTCATCGTTAATTCTTGATTTTAAGGTCGGTCTGACAATTTATCATAATTGGTTGATCATGTTTTTCGACTCAAGTTGGTCATTGATCCTTAACAAAGATCAATCGTTTGATTATTATAGACTGTAACTGATCATTTGACAAGTCATCTTCATTGTTCCTCTATGGAATACATGTGTCATCAATCAATCTAGCCATCTACAAATCATCTTTACAATAAAATTTGTTATTTTTCAATAAAAATAAGATAGAAATTTCTTGAATAGTAGGTACAATGATATTTTCAAATGGTATCTCATACTACCGGAAAGAATATCAAACCCCTATTATTCTAAATTAATTGATTCTTCTGAAATAAGCTACCGATTAATCGTATAGGCATTCATTATCATTTTAATGGATAACAAAAATAATATATATATATATATTTCAAAATTCATTTTAAATAAATTAAAACAAATTTGTAAATGTAATGACCTTTTTAAGTATTGTAAAATTATAAATATGTAGTAGTATCTTAAAAGTAGTAAATCAAAAAACAATAAACATGCAAGTACATCGTCCCATTATTATCATTCTAATTGCATCTCATGCTCTATTACACAATACTCAAAAGCACTCTAAATCTAAAAATTTCTCAACACAAGCATATATAGTCGAGAATCTCATTCTTGATTCCAACCAATCGAGAATCTCATTCTTAATTATAAAAAATTGAGACTTTCATTCTCGATTCCAATTTAAGTATAAACATTTTTTTGTATAAATAATTATCCAATGAAAATATACTTTTAAAACAATGCGTCTTAACAATTTTTTAAATGAATACTTTATTATGAAAATCAATTTATTTCAATTTTATTTTCTGGTTAAACTCACCCAAAGTCATTTCATTTTTGTTCTACAACTTTAAACTATCATATAAATACATATAAAATGAATTATTCTACAATTTGATGCATGAATTTTGATTTTAAATCATAATAAATTTGAAATTAACTATCAAAATTGAAATAAAATTGTGGCATCCCGCCAAATGCTAACACAAATCCCCATGTCAGATCTCGAGGTACTAAGTGACACCTCGAAATTTCGGCATGGTCTTCTCTGTTTATGCTAGCATTCCAAGGCGTTCAACCTGCACCTGATAAACGACATACAATCCTACATATATATACAAAATATAATACTAGCGACAGCCTATATACGTCTAATAACGAACGAAATATCAGAGTGCGGAAGAAGAAGTTTATATACATGATTATACAGGAATTTCTCACTCTAACAAAATTCCTAACGCTCAAAATCAAAATTTATATTACTCTCAGACAAATCGACACCACTAGGGGTAATAACCCCAATACTCACCAGGTAATGGACTCTAGTCGTCTATCTGACCCACCAGATGGTCCTCACTCGTTGGTTTTATGCCCGCCTCGCCAATTACAGATTCTGAAGCTAAAAAAAAAAGGAAGGAACGGGTGAGTAACAATGGTTACCCAGTAAGGAAACAAACAATTTCTGCCAATAACCCCTCCTAACATGAACGAATAAACATACTAAATCATTTTAACAATATAAAATTTTACAGAATAAACTACGATTAACTGGTACATATAGCCAGGGATAAGCAACTAAACATTTTAAAACTCACATTACATCGATCATCATTACTCATTATAACATTCTCTTTTTATACAAATCTAATTGATTAAATGGAAACATTAAACATGCATTTCATTTTTTTATATCAAAATAAGACAACAAATACATAATACACAATGGTGGAGTATTAGAATTAGAGAGTTGGGATTCACGACTGGATCGCTCCCAGTCAGGACATGATGTTACAATTCTTCTCGGGCTTTTAGTTCCTGATTTTGTGGCCGGTCGCTGCACTTACCACGCCTGATTGACCATTTATCCAGCTCAGGCTGGCCGTTTGACATGACCGTAAGCAATGGGTCTCTTTTTGATGTGTCAGAACGTTCGACTACTATAGATTGTTAGTGATCATTGACTAATCATCTTCGTCTATGCCTATCAGGCGTACATGTGATTCCCAGATATACAAACCATTTGTATACGACCACCTTTACATTACAAGTTCCCTGGTAAAGATAGAGAGGAATATCCCGGATTCCAGTTATGACTCCACTCTCATACACGTCCCATACCACTTATGAGCTTGGTGGTCCCTACCGTACATCCCAGGATAGTACACCACTCTGGATGATATGACGCACTATCCCTTCAAGTATTGACAGACTCTTCAACAGCTCACAAAATAGCTACATATATATATTACTTTCATTTGAAAACAAAAGAGAAATTAACAATACCAGGTTTAGAATGGATATCCAGTTTCCTACCATGCAAGTGTGGTCACCCGGCCTAAAATAAATAACATAACGGAAAAGTAAACAGCGCCTCGCGCTAACAGAAATTTAAATAAACATGCAACCAGCAATATTATCCCTTGATATCCGTTCACCAACCTACACGCAATACAACAATGCAAAATGCAAACATCACCCCTCGGGTGTGACTCTGACATTTTACCGTTTCATACCATTTTTTTCTTTTTTTCTGATTTTTACCATTTTCAATCTTTTCAATAAAATATCTATTTTCTGATATTCATCAACTCAATATGAGTTCATTGAATATTAAATCACATTTTACAACTATAGAATTTATTTTTATCAATAATATTGAAAAATAATACAAATTTTATATCAAAACAGGATCCGAGCAGTGCACAAGACCTAACTGATGGAAATAACCCGTTAAAATACCCTACCCACGTATAATTTGTTAAAAAAATATAATTAAACATATCAAACATGCAATTTCTTGCCTGAATTTTTAAATAACAAAAGAATTTTATATTTTGGAAATACATCAAAAAATTTCTATTAAAATTCTAAATGCAATTTTCACAATCTACGATTACTAATAGAAATTTAGAGTTCCTTACTATCTCTAGGCGAAAGGATCTAAGTGTGTGTGCGAAAATCGAGGCGTTCGGCATGAAAATCGAGATGGATCGAACTTTGAAGTGGTTGATTTTTGAAACCGACCCGGTGGTTTTGAAGATCTCGATGTGGTCGTCATTTCTCCCTTCTACGACGGAGGATGGTTTCACCTCGAAATGGATAAAATCTGAGGTCGAAGTTACGAAGTTCCCGTATATACGTAAGTCTGATTTGAGATGATACGGGGTGAAAAAGAAGATGAAATGAAGGGATCTTGGGTGGGTTTTATAGATGTCGAAGCTGCGGATCTTTTTTTCTTCTACGGCGATCGTCAAAGGTGGACCGTTTGCAACGAATTCGATGTTGAAATTTTTAAGAAAAATAAAATTTTCGTTAAAAGTTTTCGTTGGCTGTATTTTGACGAGTTGGAGAAGATGAGATATATAAAAAAAAATTAAAATTTTATTTACATAAAATTTGGGACGAAATCGGTATTTCGCCTATTGTTTTGATCGACGATAACGTGGTCATCCGGACTTCAAAATTGACAAATGAATATTCTATTTCGCCTAATTTTTCATTTCGGATCTAATGCTATGGTAAATTTGAACAAATTTTATCTTTAACAAAAATTTACATTTTTGACCTGAGGTGACCCCTAAAATTGATGGCGTTTTCGTTTTTTACGATAATTCGACTTTCTGGTCTCCAAAAATGACAAATAAATAGTCCATGTTCAATAATTTTTCGTTACGAACCTAATGGTATAATCAAATCTTAATAATTCTTTCTCTAGCTAAAAGTTACTATTTTAGCCTGATCCGACTCGGTAATCGATGATTTTATAATTTTTCTGTTCGTATTCGTATTTGAGCCTGCGTACAGGCTAAAGTATATTTTTTGATAACTTTGAATCCAATGGTGAGATCAGATTTCATTAAAAATGATCAGAACAAGGTCCTACAATTTTACCCTAAGTCCCACTTTCAAGATTTTCTCAAAATTTCACTATTTATTTTTTTCCTCGAGATACGAATTGAAAACTTGGGATTTTACATTCTCCCCCCCTTAATAAAAATTTCATCCTTAAAATTAAAATCATACCTTATCGAGCTTTGTCGTGATTCTACTAACACGACATGTATACTAAACAACACCTATTTTCAATTACCATATATTCTTAATCCCAAGCCAATCTCATTTATAACTCGTAGAATTATGTCTCCCATATTCCGTCAACCCAACACATTCATTAATTAATCACTCTAATTCAAACTCATACTCCAACTAATCTATTATTTATATAACCCTAAGATAACGATCAATTCACCTTGTATCACTTCCCCACCAATGTCTATCAACAACAATCCTTTCACATCTTCTCCATTCTTTATCTTTATTTCTCTTATCAATTACACCGTCTACTATGTTTTACCCTTACTTGCATGAATATTACTCCTCAATGCATAGTTTTACCGTATAACCAAGGGCATTTTGTGACTCACCTATGAAAAACCAATATTTAACCGGACCACGCGTGTGTTTGTTTTTTTTTTTTTCTCGTCTAAAAATTGCTCGTATAAACAAATGAACCTTACCTTATAAGAAGGGTATGTCTTGATTGTAGACCTTCTCTCTTTAGGATGGATGTGGGCACAGGTAAGTGGTAGTCGCTGCTTCTACTGAGTCATAATCTTTACTTATAGCGCTTTTCGTTTCAAGGAGTGAAAATGAGTCATGATCGAAGTCTCAAAGTGAGCGTTTGTCTGTAAAAGGCATTGATCACGTAACGAGAATGAGAATAATGAATTCCTCTATTGGAAGGCGATCATGAAAGGAGAAGGCAAAATAAGAGTTAGAGCCGACACCGAGGATAGAAAGATGAAAGGGAAAGGATGATCTATCTTTTTAAAGGAGGAGAATCGATTCAAGAAGTCGTAAAGCAAGAGCTGCTTCATCTGATAGTTCAGTCGTTAGGTCTCCCAAAGTTAAACCATCTTCAATCGAAAAGAAAGATACGCAACTCCCTGTGTTGATATTTGATGAAGTAGTTCTCCACATGAAGGATATACAAGCTAGTGTAATATACAGAGTAATTGACTAGACTATTGATATAAAGACTAGCGTACCAATTGAACAGCACCTGATGGAACTACATCTAGAAATCAGTCGGAGTTAACTAGTTGAGACGGAACTGACAAAACATAATGACACTACACTTTACATGGCCTACTTTCAATCGTTTTATCGCTCTCTATCTAAGCTAATAACTAACGTAAGGCTTGACATTTCTTACTTTTATCTACTAGTGTCACTACGGCTTTCCTTTACGTTGCATACTGATGCTATGCACTAACTAAGCTAATAAGCATAAGTTATGAGTTCTCGTCTCTTAGGAAGCAGTAGTTCTTGTTCTATACTAGTAGCTGTTTAGTTGTTATTTATCTTATCTGCACTTTATCCTATTAACTATTAGTTGTAGTTAGCCTTTTGTAGTTGTTGGAGTAAATAATATGTGTCCCACCTGCCCACATGCGTACATGTTAACGATCTTGTCTTCGTAAATCTCCGTGGAGTAGGCAGTTGATAGACTGGGGTCTCTACGCTCTGAACCCGCCTTGTTGATTCATTTGGCCCTATTGGCATCATTGGAGCTCTAACTACTTTCTAACTCAGTGATGGGAAACTCTATAACTCAGTAGTGGAGGAGTTCTATATTATGGATACATTGATCCGGAGGAAATTGGTCTCGAATACATCGACCTCTTGCCCGGATCTGATCTAGGAGGAAAAATCTAAGGTCAACTCATTTGCCCCCTGGAGGTCTGTAACTCTATCTCCTCTCGTTTTATCTTTTAAGCTCGATTTACCGTATCTCTATAATTGGTAGTCTCAATCATCGATCTCTTGGCCCTTAGGTAGGGTTATAGTCTTCTAAAGAATCTACGGGTCTTCTACAAATCTGTCAGGATAAGCTCATATCGTGACAACCTAGTGAACATCATATCATGGTTTGTAATCGATAGATTATCCTGCACTAATCTCACAAACTCCTGGTGCTTGATTTCTCGAGCAGTCTCGAAAATAAATCTATCCTCTCGAATTCTACCCACTAAAACGATCCATCTCCCAATACATTCATCTCAAAACGTTACTAATGATTGGTATCTTCGTCCAACTAGAATGTAATCCCCGTCACCCACTGATCTCTTGGGTATTACATGTCACTCAAAATCTTTCTTCAAAACCCACTTATTGACCTTAATCAGATCGAAAAAGTCCCCAAATCTCGATAGACGTAATCGTTGAAAATTCCACAACCACATCCTTAGATTTACCTGTCCTTTGGGCTGGAAAATTCTCTCATTCTTCAAAGGCACGACCTGTGGTAATGGTCCCTAAGGTGGAATAGTATTTATCTTTTGCGAAGAAGTCCAGCGCTTTCTCATTTATTGGATTTAGTGGTGCGCCTTGCAATCGTGGTAAGTCTTATACCATCTCTCACTTCCGATCGCTAGTCTTGTCTGTTCGAGATGGCACGAATACGTTATCAACTTTATTTAAATCTGGTGGCCTTATTGTTTCTTCAATTAGTTTGTCTAGCATCTTTTTGAGGCACGCATCCTTAATCGATTGATATCGACCCGAACATTGTTCTCCTTTATATCCCAATTTACCACATTCGTAATATATCACAACTCTTCTTTTCAACTGATTTAGTAGTATATGTTGTTTCTTATAAAATTCTTCTGTCCATTGAGTTGATATGTTTATTATCTCACTCCTCACGTATAGTTATTTTTCCTATGAATTTGTTAGTTTCGTAATTGATTATCGTTTATTAGAAACTAATTGCCTTCCTTCCATTTCACTTTGAGGTGGTGGTGGTGTATTATTCATATTTCCTCTATGAACTTGACATGAGACTCAGCCATCTGTCCGATGAATGACATTAACTGTGCTATCGGGTCAATGGTCTGATCCAGAATTTGTCTCGTCTCTGTTGCATTTCGGTCTCTGCATCGTTCACTGCCTTCGCTTGTGTTTATCAATAACCAGGCACTTATCAGAATAAGGCCAAAATCGTTTTTACGTAACTATGAATTACTATCGTAGCCTGGAACTTAGTAATGGACTCTATTTCCATTACTAATAGAAAAATCGAGAATCATATCCTAGGCTTACTAAGCTCTATAAACTTCTAGACACGGAAGAACTCGTAATTCCAATATGGAACTACCAATGAGTTCGGACACCAAATTCCTAGTGACACTCTATGATTATCGTTCTAATATCTGTGGTATCAGCCAATTCCGATAAACATAGTAGATCTGTATCCCATACGGATCTAATGTTATGCTTTGATACAATCTGTGGTAGCCCGTCAAACGCTAACACAAATCCCCATGTCAAATCTCGAGGTACTAGGTGACACCTCAAAATTTCAGCATGGACTTCTCTGTTTATGCTAGCATTCCAAGGCGTTCAACCTGCACCTGATAAATGACATACAATCCTACATATATATATAAAATATAATACTAGCGGAAGCCAATATACATCTAATAACGTACGAAATATCAGAGTGCGGAAGAAGAAGTTTATATACATGATTATACAAGAATTTCTCACTCTAACAAAATTCTAACGCTCAAAATCAAAATTTATATTACTCTCAGACAAATCGACACCACTAGGGGTAATAACCCCAATACTCACCAGGTAATGGACTTTGGTCGTCTATCTGACCCACCAGATGGTCCTTACTCGCTGGTTCTATGCCCGCCTAGCCAATTGCAGACTCTGAAGCTAAAAAAAATAGGAAGGAACGGGTGAGTAACAATGGTTACCCAGTAAGGAAACAAACAATTTCTGCCAATAACCCCTCCTAGCATGAACGAATAAACATACTAAATCATTTTAACAATATAAAATTTTACAGAATAAACTACGATTAACTGGTACATATAGCTAGGGATGAGCAACTAAACATTTTAAAACTCACATTACATCGATCATCATTACTCACTATAACATTATCTTTTTATACAAATCTAATTGATCAAATGGAAACATTAAATATGCATTTCATTTTTTTAAATCAAAATAAGACAACAAATACATAATACACAATGGTGGAGTATTAGAATTAGAGAGTTGGGATTCACAACTGGATTGCTCCCAGTCAGGACATGATGTTACAATTCTTCTCGGGCTTTTAGTTCCTGATTTTGTGGCCGGTCGCTATACTTACCACGCCTGATTGACCATTTATCCAGCTCAAGCTGGCCGTTTGACGTGACCGTAAGCAATGGGTCTCTTTTCGATGTGTCAGAACGTTCGACTACTATAGATTGTTAGTGATCACTGACTAATCATCTTCGTCTATGCCTATCAGGCGTACATGTGATTCCCAGATATACAAACCATTCGTATACGACCACCTTTACATTACAAGTTCCCTGGTAAAGATAGAGAGGAATATCCCGGATTCCAGTTGTGACTCCACTCTCATACGCGTCCCATACCACGTATGAGCTTGGTGGTCCCTACCGTACATCCTAGGATAGTACACCACTCCGGATGATATGACGCACTATCCCTTCAAGTATTGGTAGACTCTTTAACAGCTCACAAAATAGCTACATATATATATATATATATATTACTTTCATTTGAAAACAAAAGAGAAATTAACAATACCAGGCTGAGAATGGATACCCAGTTTCCTACCATGCAAGTGTGGTCACCCGGCCTAAAATAAATAACATAACGGAAAAGTAAACAGCGCCTCGCGCTAACAGAAATTTAAATAAACATGCAACCAACAATATTATCCCTGGATATCCATTCACCAACCTATACGCAACACAACAATGTAAAATACGAACATCACCCCTCGGGTGTGACTCTGACATTTTACCGTTTCATACCATTTTTTTCTTTTTTTCTGATTTTTACCGTTTTCAATATTTTCAATAAAATATCCATTTTTATCAACTCAATATGAGTTCATTGAATATTAAATCACATTTTACAACTATAAAATTTATTTTTATCAATAATATTGAAAAATAATACAAATTTTATATCAAAACAGGATCCGAGCAGTGCACAAGACCCAACTGATGGAAATAACCCGTTAAAATACCCTACCCACGTATAATTTGTTAAAAAAATACAATTAAACATATCAAACATGTAATTTCTGGCGTGAATTTTTAAATAACAAAAGAATTTTATATTTTGGAAATACATCAAAAAATTTCTGATAAAATCCTAAATGCAATTTTCACAATCTACGATTACTAATAGAAATTGAGAGTTCGAGGCAGTCGGCACGGAAATCGAGATAGATCGAACTTCGAAGCGGCTAATTTTCGAAATCGGCCCGGTGGTTTTGAAGATCTCGATGTGGTCGTTCTTTCTCCCTTCTACGGCGGAGGATGGTTTGACCCCGAAACGGATGAAATCCGAGGTCGAAGTTACGAAGTTCCTGTATATACGTACGTCTGATTTTTGATGATACGGGATGAAAAAGAAGATGAAATGAAGGGATCTTGGGTGGGTTTTATAGATGTCGAAGCTGCGGATCTTTTTTCCTTCTACGGCGATCGTCAAAGGTGGACTGTTTGCGACGAATTCGAGGTTGAAATTTTTAAGAAAAATAAAATTTTCGTTAAAAGTTTTCGTTGGCTGTATTTTGACGAGTTGGAGAAGATGAGATATATAAAAAAAAATTAAAATTTTATTTATATAAAATTTGGGACGAAATCGGTATTTCGCCTATTGTTTTGATCGATGATAACTTGGTCATCCGGACTCCAAAATTGACAAATGAATATTCTATTTCACCTAATTTTTCATTTCGGATCTAAAGGGTTGGTAAATTTCAACAAATTTTATCTTTAGCAAAAATTTACATTTTTGGCCTGAGGTGACCCCTAAAATTGATGTCGTTTTCGTTTTTGACGATAATTCGACTTTCTGGTCTTCAAAAATGACAAATAATAGTCCATGTTCAATAATTTTTCGTTACGAACCTAATGGTATAATCAAATCTTAATAATTCTTGCTCTAGTTAAAAGTCACTATTTTAGCCTGATCCGACTCGATAATCGAGGATTTTACAATTTTTCTGTTCGTATTCGTATTTGAGCATGCTTACAGGCTAAAGTATATTTTTGGATAATTTTGAATCCAATGGTGAGATCAGATTTCATTAAAAATGATCAGATCAAGGTCCTACAGTTTTATCCTAAGTCCCACTTTCAAGATTTTCTCAAAATTCCACTATTTATTTCCTCGAGATACGAATTGAAAACTTGAGATTTTACAAAAATAGATTTTAATAAAAATCATACTAAAAATTTGAAATTATAAATTTTCTACCTTTGCAGTTGAGTTTTATGCATCCTTATGATATTAAAATAATTTTTCTCATTAATTTCCTCGACAATTCGACAAAATATTCTAATGACTAAGTAGATCTTGATGTCGTGGATATTTTGTTATTTAGTGTTGGATCTTAATTCACATTTGAAACACGTTTAAACCTCAATCAAAGGTAACGTACACAAATCCATTCGCGTTAAAAACTTAAAGTCAACTTTATGTTTTCGTTTCTCGTATAAATGAAGATACATAAGTTGTTTTAACTTATAATATACTATAATATATTTTAATATAATATAATATAATATTAAACAAGTGTAACACTTAAATTCTTAACAGAGACAACACATACGTTTATATTATATAATAATATAATAATTTCAATATTAATTATATTGTTCTTTTAATAATTTATTAATTTCAAACCAACCACTCTATTATAAATAATTGCACTTAAACCTAATTTTTTTTTAATATTTATTAATATTATAATAATAAATATAATAATTAAATATTATTTTTTTTTCTTTTCTCCATTATGTCCATTACATTAAACCAATTCGAATTGTACATCTCGAATTTTTGAAATTTCTCACAAAATTTTCTCTATTGACTAAAATACCCCTTAAGCCCTAAGTTCTCTTGATAAAATTAATATTTTTATAATTTATCCTATTAAATTTAAATCTAAACGTACTTACAGTCTAAATTATGTTTTTCGATGCTTTTGAACTCAACGGTAATGTCCATTTGACTAATAGAATTTCTTATAAAATTTTAAGTTTTATCTTCTTTAACTAAATATTCTAATTTTTTCAATCATAATCATGGTAAGATCTCCAAATTGTATATTTCATTTATCAAATTCTCCTTCTAGCAAATCCTTATAGATCAACAATATGATTTATTTTTAATAATTTTTTTAATTTAATAGGTAAACGAGTCAATATAGTTGACTTAATTCTTCGATATACATAATAAATTTTCATGATGTTACATCATCAAACCCCATGTTAGAATACATTAGAATAATGCACAATTTCTATAAATAAATAAATAAATAAATCTAATATAAGATATGCTTTATTTACAAAATGGACTATCAGTTGATATGATGTTCAACCCATTAAGAGTAACTTCCAAAATGAATGTACAGAATTTTTAAATTGCTCGTTTGGGTTAGCGAGACATTACTAAATAACACCCTTTGATTGGAAATATGAACAAGAGTCTTTTAGAAAATTAAGGTTTTTGAATTTTATGAATCCAATAAACAAACAACGAATCCACGAGTATTTGAACCCCAGTCTTCATGAAAAAAATAAAATATTTTTATGAAAAAATAGGAGATCCTTTGGTGAACCTGTTGTAATAGGAAAGTTTTATATCCTCAAATTAATTCATTAACTATAGCCAAATTGCCAATAAAAAATGCTTTTAACCAAATCCTCCATATTGGGCATTTCTCACCAAACAATCGATGAACTTGCCAGTTAAGGAGAAGGGAAAATTAGCCACGTAGTTAAGTGTAAAAACAGTGAAAGCTCTAGGTTGATTGTTTGGGCAAAAGCAGCCAAATTAATAAAAGCGAAAGCTTCTAATCATTTAGCTAAACTTACACGAAATTGTCTAATTTGGGTGGTGGGCTCCATCATTTATTCTCAATTTGCGTCGGACCTACACCTCACATGGATGCCACGTGTGGATGAAAATCATCAAATTTTGACTTTTAACACTAGACATCCCATACCGTTGGATTCAATGATCTTCGAATG